>NW_020837952.1:44415987-44955839 GCF_003676395.1 Aethalodelphis obliquidens | reverse complement strand
GCAACGGGAGAGGCCACAACAGTGAGAGGCCCGCGTACCGCGAAAAAAAAAAAATACAATTGACTGATCAGGAAGTATTAAATATCTTTTAAAAGTAATTACAATTTTCATTTGTTCATAATTTAGGAGGGAACTATGACTTTTATTAACAGACTAGATCATTGTTTTATGCTAGTTTCAGATGACTTTCCTTATTCAACAACACTGTTACATGGATTCAGTCTTAAGAACAAAACATTTGCTCTCATGAATGAATCTGTATTTTGGAAGAATTAAGTACAGAGCGTAAAATAATGGCAGGAAAAGGCTAGTCACATTTCTCATAGGCTAGAAAATTCTTTTCATTTTTCTTCTTTGACCCCCTGATTTTTCAGCCTTGGCAGCTGCAAAATAAGTCAAGTAAGTATCTGTATTTTGCCTTTCTACAATGTTCTTTATTCCAGCAGACTCAGTGGTCTTTCATTTAGGATAATTCCACATTTAAATAGTGCTAACTTCAGTAAGTAGCTACTTAATTGCAGTTTTCTGGGCACATGGTTTAATTGCTCCATACGTGATTTCTAGATAAAAGGCAATGTAAGTTTTCTGATATCACTTAATTGATGCTCTATGAGATGTGTATTGTTATATATTTTTGTGGGCCATTTGGTAGAAAATAATGCAATGAAGGAAGAAGCCTCATAGACCCGTACAATGGGAGCTTCCTATAACAAGAATATTCTAAAACATGATCAGCATATACACGAGTTGGCACATTAAACCCACAGCTTCTCTTGAACACTAACTTTTGAATATTTAGCATGTTTGACTTCCGTGGAAAGAGTTGATCTCACTTGGAATATCGAGTGTGGAGGAAGGGAGAGTGTGTTTTGAAAGTCTTCCACTTTCATGTTATACAAAAGCTACCTAGATTACCCTTTTGAAGTTACCTTCTCTTGAAAGCAGATCTGATGTCAATGTTTGGAGTAGTCCCAGTAGATTCTTTGAAAGGAAAGAAAACAATAAAATAAATACCCGTTAAGAAGGCAGTTTTGTGTTCAGTTCCTTTCCAGGCTGTGGGGATTCTTCAGATGGAAGGAAGGCCAGATGAAGGGGGGATGGTTCTCCTCCCAATGGCTGAGCTGCGGAGGCATCACACCTCATCCCCCCTCACACAGAATCAATGAAAGGACTTTAGGAGTTACCGTATCCAGTTGTCATTCCACCTGTATGCCCATTAGAGTCACCTAAGGAGCTTAAAAAATGTCAGCTTCTTGATCTCCCTGCTGGAGATCTTGATTCACCAGATCAGGGATGGGCTCCCAGAAATCAATATTCTGAAAACGCCCCTCAGGTGATTCTCAGAGATGCCTGGCCAGGTTGAAGAAGCAGTGGTCAGGACCAAATTCCCACTTACAGAAATCTCGACAGCACCACCACCCATGGTCACCCAGCCTCTGCTTGACAACTCTCAGACTGGGACCCTCACAACCTTCTGTTGTGCCTCTCTATAGCTTTAAGGAAAGAGCTTGTGCTAATGTGAAGACAAAATTCACCTTCTCTTAATTTCCACCTTTTGATTCTAATCTGCCTAAACACTTCTCAAGGACATGGATAATGGCCTTTTCCTTCTGTGTGACAGCCCTTCCGCTATTTACAATGGGTCATAGATGCCTGGCCTCCTTCATCTACACATTCAAGCTGAATGGGGGCATAGTTCCTGGATTCTTCAATCTCCCAGTTACCCTACTCCAGGAGGGATCCCAGTGGAGGTATGGTACCCATGGCCAGAGGCATTACTTCAAATGTGGAACAAGTAGCGTGTTACAGAGAGTGGTATCGCTTCCTAAACCTAGATCCTATAACACTTGTAACGCTCTGGTTTTAAATTACCTCAGCTTTGTCTTTTGTAGCTACATCACACTTTGGATTCATTTTAAGTTTATGATGTTTGCTGCCAAGTCAACTTTCCCTGTGTATACTTATCGAAGTATTGTCTTTTCCCCTATGTACATATATAGCTTTAATTATTCCTATTAAATTCACTCTTGGCAGTACACAGAACATATAGATGAAGAACTTCCATATCTGACATCAGTCCTTATGAGAGGAATCCTCCCTTCTACCTGGGTACCCTGGCATCTTCATCCCATATTAACTTATCCCAAACCTGAGTGGGAATAAGAGGACCAAACGAAACAGGTACATTCAGTAGCAGCAAAAAAAGTCATTGGCCCTTATCTGAGAGATTAAATAGCATGGATAGCATGGATAAGGGACATTTACAATACATTCCTCCAAATTCTGTTTGTAAATTGTCTCATAACAATTTAATTCAGCAGGCTTGCTGAGACTACCACAATCAGAAACACACACAGTTTTAAAGGAAATTTTATTTCCAAAATCTCATACTAATAAATGGCCTTATTCTCCTCTATCCTCTCATACCTCATAAACATAAAAAAATTAAACTTATCCAGACTAGAAGTCTATCTTACCATGTACTTCAAGATCGAAGGAACAGCTGTCAAACTTATCCTTATAGGTGACCTCGCATCTGTAGTTTCCGGCATAGTTCTCTTTAGCCTGGATGATCTGCATCTCAAACGTGTACACCTGCAATGAAATGTATCCGGACATATTTCAGCCCTACCTTGCCGACAGAAAGAGGCCATCACATTGCAGCGATTTTCCCAGTTCCTCAGCATTGGCTTAAAGACGTGTCTGTATCTGGGGATTCCGGTACAATGTTCTCAGTATGGGAGGGGTCAAGGCAATGCTCTGAAGCCCCTGGGGACAGCAGGGCAACGCATTAGAGTGTAAACACTAGGAATGGGAACTCCAGCAGACGTTCTGGGACTGAAGTCTCTCAAAGATGAACCGAAAATGACCTTTTACGCACACAGAGGAATGAGCTGGCTGAGCCCCTGCGGCAGGAGGTCAGGGTCATACCCGACTGTGCCTTTCGAAGGTTTCCTTCAGCTGGAGGTGCTTCCCAGCTTTGCTGGCCAGGTCCATCCATTTCCCTTTGAACCATTTGATAGTGGGCTTTCTAAGAAGATCTTCGGCCTTGACTTTGGCTATAAAGGTGATACTTCCACCTAAGAAAAAAGCACAAGTAATTCAGACTGTGGTTTTAAAATTGCCATTTGTTTTGCTCTTGGATGGAAGGAGTTAGACAGGAATACACTGGATAACCTATGATGTTAATGGCACTGCTGGAATTGAACAATTAAAGGGCCCTGATTTTTTTTTTTTGAGTACCCTAGTTATTAGGATACTCTAACTGCTTCTGCTTTTGAGGTTTATGGAGCAGAAAAAGAGCAATGGGGAAATCAGTGGAAATAATTTTTGTTTGGAATTCAAGCAAAAGTAATATGTATAAAATAACATATACAGGCATACCTCATTGTATTGCACTTTGCTTTATTGTACTTCAAAGATAGTTTTTCTTTTTTATTTAATTTCTGAATTTTATTTTATTTTTTATACAGCAGATTCTTATTAGTTATCTATTTTATACATATTAGTGTATATATGTCAATCCCCATCTCCCAATTCATCTCACCACCACTCCTCCACTTTCCCTCCTTGGTGTCCATACGTTTGCTCTCTACATCCGTGTCTCTATTTCTGCCTTTCAAACCAGTTCTTCTGTACCATTTTTCTAGATTCCACATATATGCATTAATATACGATATTTGTTTTTCTCTTTCTGATTTACTTCACTCTGTATGAGTCTCTACGCCCATCCACGTCTCTAAAAATGACCCAATTTCATTCCTTTTTATGGCTGAGTAATATTCCATTGTATATATGTACCACATCTTCTTTATCCATTCGTCTCTCGATGGGCATTTAGGTTGCTTCCATGACCTGGCTATTGTAAATAGTGCTACAATGAACATTGGGGTGCAGGTGTCTTTTTGAATTATGGTTTTCTCTGGGTATATGCCCAGGAGTAGGATTGCTGGGTCATATGCTAATTCTATTTTTAGTTTTCTAAGGAACCTCCATACTGTTCTCCATAGTGGCTGTATCAATTTACATTCCCACCAACAGTGCAAGAGGGTTCCCTTTTCTCCACACCCTCTCCAGCATTTGTTGTTTGTAGGTTTTCTGATGATGCCCATTCTTACTGGTGTGAGGTGATACCTCACTGTACTTTTGATTTGCATTTCTCTAATAATTAGTGATGTTGAGCAGCTTCTCATGTGCTTCTTGGCCATCTGTATGTCTTCTTTGGAGAAATGTCTATTTAGGTCTTCTGCCCATTTTTTTGATTGGGTTGTTTGTTTTTTAAATATTGAGCTGCATGAGCTCTTTATATATTTTGGAGATTAATCCCTTGTCGATCACTTCATTTGTCTACAAATTGAAGGTCTGTGGCAACCCTGCATCAGGCAAGTCTATTGGTGTCATTTTATCCAACAGTATTTGTTCACTTCAGGTTTCTGTGTCACATTCTGGTGATTATTGCAATATTTCAAACTTTACCATTATTATTGTATTTGTTATGGTGATCTGTGATCAGTGATCTTTGATGTTACTATTACAAAAAGATTACAACTCACTGAAGGCCTCAGATAACAGAATTTCTTACCAAGAAAGTATCTTTAATTAAGGTACGTACATTATTTTTAGACACAACACTATTGCATACTTAATAGACTATAGTATAGTGTAAGCATAACTTTTGTATGCACTAGGAGACCAAAAAATTCTTGGGACTTGTTTTAGTATGATATTTGCTTTACTGTGGTAGTCTGGAACCAAATCCACAGTATCTTCAAGGTATGCATAAATATTAAAATATGAAATAAAAAAATTGGAAAACACACACACAATACACATATATATGTATACATATATACATATATGTATATAATATATATATACACACATAGATTTTTTCCATCCTTCTTATTAGGCAAGATAATGACAAGTCTGGAATCATAAGAATATGAGTAAATGAAACTGATCTTTTTGACGTAAACACTCCTGTCTTTTTTTTTTTTTTTTTTTGGTTATTTCTGAGATACATATTTTTAAAAAATAACTATAATTATGACTTACAACATTATACCAGAACATATAAGATTTATAGAAATTTCATGTAATGTCTGAAACATTTACATTAACATATTTCAATACAAATAACCCAATGAGAGTTCAGTATTAGTTGTTTTTTGTTTGTTTGTTTATACTGCAGGTTCTAATTAGTCATCAGTTTTATACACATCAGTGTACACATGTCAATCCCAATCGCCTAATTCAGTACACCACCATCCCCACCCCACCACAGTTTTCCCCACTTGGTGTCCATACGTTTTTTCTCTACATTTGTGTCTCAAATTCTGCCCTGCAAACTGGTTCATCTGTACCATTTTTTTAGGTTCCACATACATGTGTTAATATATGATATTTGTTTTTCTCCTTCTGACTTATTTCACTCTGTATGACAGTCTCTAGATCCATCCATGTCTCAACAAATGACTCAATTTCGTTCCTTTTTATGGCTGAGTAATATTCCATTGTATATACGTACCATATCTTCTTCATCCATTCGTCCGTCAATGGACATTTAGGTTGCTTCCATGACCTGGCTATTATAAATAGTGCTGCAATGAACACTGGGGTGCATGTGTCTTTTTGAATTATGGTTTTCTCTGGGTATATGCCCAGGAGTGGGATTGCTGGGTCATATGCTAATTCTATTTTTAGGTTTTTAAGGAACCTCCATACTGTTCTCCATAGTGGCTGTATCAATTTACATTCCCACCAACAGTGCAAGAGGGTTCCCTTTTCTCCACACCCTCTCCAGCATTTGTTGTTTGTAGATTTTCTGATGATGCCCATTCTAACTGGTGTGAGGTGATACCTCATTGTAGTTTTGATTTGCATTTCTCTAATAATTAGTGATGTTGAGCAGCTTTTCATGTGCTTCTTGGCCATCTGTATGTCTTCTTTGGAGAAATATCTATTTAGGTCTTCTGCCCATTTTTGGATTGGGCTGTTTGCTTCTTTAATATTGAGCTGCATGAGCTGTTTATATATTTTGGAGATTAATCCTTTGTCCGTTGATTCGTTTGCAAATATTTTCTCCCATTCTGAGGGTTGTCTATTCGTCTTGTCTATGGTTTCCTTTGCTGTGCAAAAGCTTTGAAGGTTCATTAGGTCCCATTTGTTTATTTTTGCTTTTATTTCCATTACTCTAGGAGGTGGATAAAAAAAGATCTTGCTGTGATTTATGTCAAAGAGTGTTCTTCCTATGTTTTCCTCTAAGAGTTTTATAGTGTCCAGTCTTACATTTAGGTCATGAATCCATTTTGAATTTATTTTTGTGTATGGTGTTAGGGAGTGTTCTAATTTCATTCTTTTACATGTAGCTGTCCAGTTTTCCCAGCACCACTTATTGAAGAGACTCTCTTTTCTCCATTGTATATCTTTGCCTCCTTTGTCATAGATTAGTTGACCATAGGTGTGTGGGTTTATCTCTGGGCTTTCTATCTTGTTCCATTGATCTATGTTTCTGTTTTTGTGCCAGTACCATATTGTCTAGATTACTGTAGCTTTGTAGTATAGTCTGAAGTCAGGGAGTCTGATTTCTCCAGCTCTGTTTTTTTCCCTCAGACTGCTTTGGCTATTCGGGGTCTTTTGTTTCTCCATACAAATTTTCAGATGATTTGCTCTAGTTCCGTAAAAAATGTCATTGGTAATTGGATAGGGATTGCATTGAATCTGTAAATTGCTTTGGGTAGTATATTCATTTTCACAATATTGAATCTTCCAATCCAAGAACATGGTATATCTCTCCATCTGTTGGTATCATCTTTAATTTCTTTCAGCACTGTCTTATAGTTTTCTGCATACAGATCTTTTGTTTCCCTAGGTAGGTTTATACCTAGGTATTTTATTATTTTTGTTGCAATGGTAAATGGGAGTGTTTCCATAATTTCTCTCTCAGATTTTTCATCATTAGTGTATAGGAATGCAAGAGATTTCTGTGCATTGATTTTGTATCCTGCAAATATACCAAATTCATTCTTTAGCTCTATTACTTTTCTGGTGGCATTTTTAGGATTCTCTATGTATAGTATCATGTCATCTGCAAGCAGTGACAGTTTTACTTCTTCTTTTCCAATTTGTATTCCTTTTATTTGTTTTTCTTCTCTGATTGCCGTGGCTAGGACTTCCAAAACTATGTTGAATAATAGTGGTGAGAGTGGACATCCTTGTTTCGTTCCTGCTCTTAGAGGAAATGCTTTCAGGTTTTCACCATTGAGAATGATGTTTGCTGTGGGTTTGTCGTATATGGCCTTTATTATGTTTAGGTAGGTTCCCTCTATGCCCACTTTCTGGAGAGTTTTTATCATAAATGGGTGTTGATTTTTGTCAAAAGCTTTTTCTGCATCTATTGAGATGATCATATAGTTTTTATTCTTCAATTTGTTAATATGGTGTATCACACTGATTGATTTGCATATATTGAAGAATCCTTACATCCCTGGGATAAATCCCACTTGATCATGGTGTATGATCCTTTTAATGTGTTGTTGGATTCTGTTTGCTAGTATTTTGTTGAGGATTTTTGTATCTATATTCATCAGTCATATTGGTTTGTAATTTTCTTTTTTTCTGTTATCTTTCTCTGGTGTTGGTATCAGGGTAATGGTGGCCTCTTAAAATGAGTTTGGGAGTGTTCCTTCCTCTGCACTTTTCTGGAAGAGTTTGAGAAGGATGGGTGTTAGCTCTTCTCTAAATGTTTGATAGAATTCACCTGTGAAGCCATCTGATCCTGGACTTTTGTTTGCTGGAAGATTTTTAATCACAGTCTCAACTTCACTACTTGTGATTCGTCTGTTCATATTTTCTTTTTCTTCCAGGTTCAGTCTTGGAAGGTTATACCTTTCTAAGAATTTCTTCCAGGCTGTCCATTTATTGGCATACAGTTGCTTGTAAGTAGTCTCTTAGGATGCTTTGTATTTCTGGGGTGTCTGTTGTAACTTCTCCTTTTTCATTTCTAATTTTATTCATTTGAGTCCTCTCCCTCTTTTTCTTGATGAGTCTGGATAATGGTTTATCAATTTTGTGTATCTCTTCAAAGAACTAGCTTTTAGTTTTATTGATCTTTGCTATTGTTTTCTTTGTTTCTACTTCATTTATTTCTGCTCTGATCTTTATGATTTATTTCCTTCTGCTAACTTTGAGTTTTTTTTTTTAACATCTTTATTGGGGTATAATTGCTTTACAATGGTGTGTTAGTTTCTGCTTTATAACAAAGTGAATCAGTTATACATATACATATGTTCCCATATCTCTTCCCTCTTGAGTCTCCCTCCCTCCCACCCTCCCTATCCCACCCCTCCAGGCTGTCACAAAGCACCAAGCCAATCTCCCTGTGCCATGCGGCTGCTTCCAACTAGCTATCTACCTTACTACATTTGTTAGTGTGTATATGTCCATGACTCTCTCTCGCCCTGTCACAGCTCACCCTTCCCCCTCCCCATAACCTCAAGTCCGTTCTCTAGGAGATCTGCGTCTTTATTTAACTTTGAGTTTTGTTTGTTCTTCTTTCTCTAGTTCCTGTAGGTGTAAGGTTAGATTGTTTACTTGAGATTTTTCTTGTTTCTTGAGGTAGGCTTGTATTGCTATAAACTTCTCTCTTAGAACTGCTTTTGCTGCATGCCATAGGTTTTGGATTGCTGTGTTTTCATTGACATTTCTCTCTAGGTATTTTTGATTTCTTCAGTGATCTCTTGGTTATTTAGTAACGTATTGTTTAGCCTCCATGTATTTGTTTTTTTTACGTTTTTTTCCCTGTAATTCATTTCTAATCTCATAGCGTTGTGGTCAGAAAAGATACTTGATATGATTTCAATTTTCTTAAATTTACTGAGGCTTGATGTGTGACACAAGATGTGATCTATCCTGGAGAATGTTCCGTGTGCAGTTGAGAAGAAAGTGTAATCTGCTGTTTTTGGATGGAACGTCCAATAAATATCAATTAAATCTATCTGGTCTGTTGTGTCATTTAAAGCTTCTGTTTCCTTATTTATTTTCATTTTGGATGATCTGTTCATTGGTGTAAGTGAGGTGTTAAAGTCGATTTCCTCTTTTATAGCTGTTAGCAGTTGCCTTATGTATTGAGGCTCTCCTATGTTGTGTGCATACATATTTATACTTTTTATATCTTCTTCTTGGATTAATCCCTTGATCATTATGTAGTGTCATTCCTTGTCTCTTGTAACGTTCTATATTTTAAAGTCTATTTTAACTGTTATGAGTATTGCTACTTGAGCTTTCTTTTGATTTCCATTTGCATGGAATATCTTTTTCTATCCCCTCACTTTCAGTCTGTATGTGTCCCTAGGTCTGAAGTGGGTCTCTTGTAGACAGCATATATATGGGTCTTCTTTTTGTATCCATTCAGCAAGCATGTGTCTTTTGGTTGGAGCAGTTAATCCATTCATGTTTAAGGTAATTATTGATATGTATGTTCCTATGACCATTTTCTTAATTGTTTTGGGTTGTTCTTATAGATCTTTTTCTTCTCTTGTGTTTCCCACTTAGAGAAGTTCCTTTAGCATTTGTTGTAGAGCTGGTTTGGTGGTGCTGAATTCTCTTAGCCTTTGCTTTTCTGTAAAGCTTTTGACTTCTCCATCAAATCTGAATGAGATCCTTGCTGGGTAGAGTAATCTTGGTTGTAGATTCTTCCCTTTCATCACTTTAAGTATGTCATTCCACTCCCTTCTGGCTTGTAGAGTTTCTCCTGAGAAATCAGCTGTTAACCTTATGGGAGTTCCCTTGTATGTTATTTGTCATTTTTCCCTTGCTGCTTTCAATAATTTTTCTTTGTCTTCAATTATTGTCAATTTGATTACTATGTGTCTTGGCGTATTTCTCCTTGTGTTTATACTGTATGGGACTCGCTGTGCTTCCTGGACTTGGGTGGCTATTTCCTTTCCCATGATAGGGAAGTTTTCGACTATAATCTCTTCAGATATTTTCTTGGGTCCTTTCTCTCTCTCTTCTCCTTCTGGGATCCCTATAATGCGAATGTTGCATTTAATGTTGTTCCAGAGGTCTCTTAGGCTGTCTTCATTCCTTTTCATTCTTTTTTCTTTATTCTGTTCCACAGCAATGAATTCCACCTTTCTGTCTTCCAGGTCACTTCTCCGTTCTTCTGCCCCAGTTATTCTGCTATTGATTCCTTCTAGGGTAGTTTTCACTTCAGTTATTGTATTGTTCATCTCTGTTTGTTTGTTCTTTAATTCTTCTAGGTCTTTGTTAAACATTTCTTGCATCTTCTCGATCTTTGCCTCTTCTTTTTCCGAGGTGCTGGATCATCTTCACTGTCATTATTCTGAATTCTTTTTCTGGAAGGTTGCCTATCTCCACTTCATTTAGTTGTTTTTCTGGGGTTGTATCTTGTTCCTTCATCTGGTACATAGCCCTCTGCCTTTTCATCTTGTCTATCTTACTGTGAATGTGGGTTTTGTTCCTCAGGCTGCAGGATTATAGTTCTTCTTGCTTCTGGTCTCTGCCCTCTGGTGAATGAGGCTATCTAAGAGGCTTAATGGGAGGGACTGGTGGTGGGTGGAGCTGACTGTTGCTCTGGTGGGCAGAGCTCAGTAAAACTTTAATCCACTTGACTGTTGATGGGTGGGGCTTGGTTCCCTCCCTGTTGGTTGCTTGGCCTGAGGCAACCCAACACTGGAGTCTACAGGGGCTCTTTGATGGGGCTAATGACAGATTCCGGGAGGGCACATGCCAAGTAGTACTTCCAAGAACTTCTGCTGTCAGTGTCCTTGTCCCCACGGTGAGCCACAGCCACCTCCCCACCTCTGCAGGAGACCCTCCAACACTAGCTGGTAGGTCTGTTTCTGTCTCCCCTGGGGTCACTGCTCCTTCCCCTGGGTCCCGATGTGCACACTACTTTGTGTGTGCCCTCCAAGATCAGAGTCTCTGTTTCCCCCAGTCCTGTCAAAGTCCTGCAATCAATTCCCACTAGGCTTCAAAGTCTGATTCTCTAGGAATTCTTCCTCCCGTTGCCAGACCCCCAGGTTGGGAAGCCTGACGTGGGGCTCAGAACCTTCACTCCATTGGGTGGATTTCTGTGGTATACGTGTTCTCCAATCTGTGAATCATCCACCCAGCAGTTATGGGATTTGATTTTACTGTGATTTTACCCCTTCTACTGTCTCATTGTGGCTTCTCCTTTGTCTTTGCATGTGGGGTATCTTTTTTGGTGAGTTCCAGTGTCTTCCTTTCGATGACTGTCCAATAGCTAGTTGTGATTCTGGTGTTCTTGCAAGAGGGAGTGAGAGCAGGTCCTTCTACTCCGCCATCTTTTTGAGTTTATTTTTTCAGCACTCCTGTTTGTATTGACTCATTAGACTCAAAGGACACCAAAATTCTAGCCCAGTCGCCCTCCTAGCATTTTGGTGTTTTGCAGAAACATGAGGGGAGCAAAAAGTTTCATTCACATGCAGTGTGCTTCTACATTCTACACCTGAAAGACGTAATTTTCAGACTGTAGTCAGCTGTGTGTTCATTTGCATATTTGGTGTCAAAGACTAGTTCTGATTACAATATTTTCCTTACAAAAATTCATTTAGTTAAAATTCCTGGACCCCCTGGTCATTCTCTGGCTTACCACCTTGTTTATTTCCTTCATGGCACTTGTGATGGCTTTTGTGATGTTCTGTTTTTTAAAATTTCTTCTTGTTTGTTCCTCCCATTAATACTGTAAATTCTGAGTGATCACATATTTTACTCAGTGTTCAGCACAGTGTCTAAAACAGGAAGTGTGTAATCGATATGTTTTGAATGAATATATCCAAAGTTGAGCCATCTGTCTGACCAGCTTTCTCTGAGATACTAAATGTAATGATCCAGCATGTCTGCAGATTTATAATCATCTTATGGAACGAGGTGTGTTGAAATGGCAGCAAACACTGGTTCTGAGCTTTAAGATATACCAGGTACTGTTCAAAGTACTTCACAAGTAGTATTATTCCCATTTTACAGATGAGAAAACTGATTTGAACCTACCCTGTCTCCAGGGTCCCGCCACTCAACTACTACGTGTACGGGTTACTGAAATGAAAGCTGTCACTCACTTTTTCAGGTTATAAAAAGCAGGGTTTAGTACATAATACAATAGAATATTTTTCAGCCATGAAAAGGAATGAAGTACTGATTCATGCCACAACTTGGATAGACCGTGAAAACATTATGCTAAGTGAAAGAAGCCAGACATAAAAGGTCATATATTATTGTGTGATTCCATTTATATTAAATATCCAGAATAGGGAAATTCTTAGAGACAGAGCAGATTAGTGGTTGCCAGGGGTTAGAGGGAGAATGAGGGATAACTCTCAATGGGATACAAGGTTTCTTTTTGGGGTGATGAACATATTTGGGAACTTGGTTGCACTACATTGAGTGTACTAATAGCTACTGATTATTCACTTTGAAACGGTTAATTTTATATTATGTGAATTTCATGTTTATTTAAAAAAAAAAAGAACAGGATTTAATGCTTGGCACTCACCAACTTTCACTGTTCCACCTTGAGGCTTTTCCACGAACAGGGTGGACAGCTGATTGTTGGCAGTCTGCTTATCCTGGTCCTCCCCTGATGGCGATTCGCCAACAGACCATTCTAATGAGCAGAAAGGAGGAAAAGGATCATTCCAGGGCCAGGTTCTTCTTGGGCAGACTTACCTGGGTTTGTTGTTCTTGTCAATGCTGAAGCTTCTCTTTGTCTAATTAACCTGGATAAATATAACATCTTTCTTTCTATCCACCTACCCGACAGCCATCAGTAGAGAGTGACAGATTCCCATTCTTACAGGGATATCTCTTCCACGATGGGATCAAGGAACATTTTCTAATTCCTAGAAATAGCAAAACTTTTCAGGAAGGTTGTTACTCTTTCCTAGCAGACAAGTTTCCTTTGTTTCCCAAATCTGCCTGTCCCCTGATAAATAATGGTGGGCAGCTATGAAAGCAGTATTCTCATTGTTTTTCCAGGTGACTGGCTATAACGTCATGTCTATACAACATCTGAGTTGGAAAAGACTAAAGGGATGGATCAGTTTGCAGTTCAAGTGGGAAAGGTCAGACAAACAAGCCTGGCCTTGAATTTCTAGATGTCTCACTGTTGTATGACTAGATAATTCTATTTGGGTTGTATAGATGTGGCCATAGTTTGACAAGTAACAGAGCATGACCTGCAGGCACAGATTTCAAGAATTCTAGGAGCGTCTTGAAAGGGAAGAAAAAAGCTAGAAAAACAGAAAGAAAAATAAACTCTTTGAGGCTTTCCCATGAAGACAGACAAGCTGAAAATGAAGTTTATTTTGCATTTTCTAGTTTTCACTCCAGGTGCTTAGAAGGTATTAATCAGCAGTCAACTCCAATGAAGAGGGTAGGAGAGAGAACGGTAGAAAGTTCCCCTGTCTCTGAGAACTGAATGAAGAGAAGTTCCGTTTTAGCCACTTAATAACTGGAAGAAAAATGCGTGGGTTGCCAACTCTCAACCTGTTAATATTCCTTGAAAAGGAGGAAATGCAGATTTAGTTATTCTAGTTCCCGTGTATCAATCATGCTTAGTATTCCTATTCATAGGCCATCATTTTCACAATGAAGTTAGGCAATGTAGTCACATGATTACACAATTTAAAAAATTACCCAAATTGATGTGAAAATTTTATGTTGTGTGTAATTGTAATATTCATAGTAATAGCAAATAGTGGCCATTAATGTTTGGAACAAGAGGATAAGGATTTTTTTTTGTTTTGTTCATTTCTATATCTGCGTCTGCAAAAATGCCTGGCCCGTAAGACTCCCATAGCAGGATAATAGTAGGCCCTCAAACAAATTTGTTGAATGAACAAAGGAACGAATAAATAAATAACCATCCAGAATTGTGGCTCCATGCAGAATTTGGAGGTGTTCTTTCAACTGTATGTAAATTTCCATAAAAATATGAATTATTATCTAACGTTGATACATCCCAGGAATGGCGATTTTAAAAGTCTCTTCATCTCTGTGTATTTGCCAAATGTTAAAAATGATAGTGATAATGAAACAAATGAACCTGTGGTATACGTGACTAGATTCCTGAATTTGTGTGTGTGTGTGTGTGTGTGTGTGTGTGTGTGTGTGTGTGTGTCATGCAAAACTAATTGTTTCTCAATGCATTAGTTTTCTAGTCAGAGGAATGTAATAAGAGATTGCTATAAAAGCTACAAACTGAATAAAACCAAGATTAGAATCAAATACAGCTTCAAGAAATGAGGTCATTAGTGATTACTATACTAGGATGGGGTCGGGACGCCTTGCTTCTGGCGTGTGCTCACCTGAATCTTTTCTTTCCAGGGCCCGACTACCCGAACCTGAAAGGAAAGCGTGATTTGGATGATACAAGGGGTAGGAGGAGAAAATGGAGTGCTGACTTCAACCTTCTCGGATCCCCCAAATCCTGTCTCTTTTCATGATGGGGAGAAAAAAAGCTAGAAGTTGGCTTGGATGGAAAATCAGTAGGGCTTTAATTTTGAAAACGTGTATAAAAAGTATGTGTTTTATTTAAAAAATAATAATAAAATTTTAAAAAATCCAAATATCTAAAGAACAGGGGAAAAGAGTATATAGCCAGAAATGAAAGACATTTTTGCCCCTAAAATTTATACCCAAGATTTACTACTTTTATTTATTTCACAAAGAACCTAGGGGCAGGACAGGAATAAAGACACAAAGAAAGCCTCTTTTTAAAAAGTTTCTCACGTTAAAAAAAAGAAATTGCCATTAAAGCCAACATTTTCCCTCTTCGGCAAGACCTGAGTCCCCTGCTCTGAGCGTTGTCTCATCAAGGTGCCCTGTCGGTTCATTATCTTTACTGTCAATTAGTAATAAATTACAAAGTGGGGAAAGGGGTTGGAATCATCCTAACCTGGAGGCAGGGCACCAGGCGGGGAGGCTTCCTCTTCATCTGAAATAAGAAAGAGGAATAAAAAATTAAGGAGAAAAGACCTTCATCCCGAGTATCCTGAGAAAAGAGAAATCTGCAAAAGAAGAAGAGAAACTACACAAAACACTTAACTGATGACTAAGCCTTAGAAGACTTTCCACCTGAAAGACTAGACTTCAGGATTTAAGGCAAAAGAGAAAAATAAACAAATAAAAGGATGAGAGAGTTGGGTAATCCCAATGAAAGTAGCTTTAAAAATGGTACTCTATGCAAACGTTTTATATAATTGTAAGCTAGGAAAAAAATTAATGCTAAAAATCTAACCCTGATGACATCAGCAATGGAGGTGGTTTTCGAGTTCTTATTTTGTAGCCAAAGTCACTGACAGCATAATTCATATACCACATTCATTTGGACACAGACATGAAAGCATATGTTTTTATATAATTTGAAAACTCAATACCCCCAGAAAACCTTATAATTAATTCCCCTTCTATATTTAGGTAACAAAAGTCAACATTAACTAGTATAAATCAATTTGTCATACTTACTAAGTTCACCAATAATTATTACAGGGACTTTATCTGTTTTTTCCCAAGATTATATTGGTGTTGGCCAATATAATTTGAAAAACATTTACCAATTTGTAAAATATTTACAAATATTTTATATATGTGTAAAATATTTACCCATTTGTAAAATTCAAAAGATGCCTTGTAGTGTTTGTGCAAAGACACTGAATATTCCCTTTTCTAAAATGTCTAAATTTCAAAGTGTCTTACATTGTAGATGCTTAAATAGGTATTTGGTGTTATCTGAACCTCTGCCTCTTCCCTCTCAAAGCATGAAGACTAGTGTTAGTGTAAATAATAATAATCTTTGTATTTAAAATATTAGAATAATTACGGGTTTCAAAATGTGAACTTAAATGACTATATAAAATAGGATACAGAAAACAAATGCACATGACTGTTAATTAAAAAGTGTTTTAAAAATTTCTGACAAGAGGTAAAAGGGCACAGGCATAACCTATTAGTATATTTACAACATATGTTATTTACTAGTCTGAAATTTCTTAAACTGTCAACCAGAGATATGTTTTGTTACTTTTTAACAAAATAACTAATGTAATATATAGAGAACCTTAATGTCATATCTTCAGAACCCAAGAGGCGATTCACTGGATACTGTGGGATTCGGGATTCTTCAGAGGAAGCTTTCTGTGGTCAAAGAAGCTTGCAAAACGCTAGGCTAAATAAAGTTAAATGCTTGTGTTTTATTGTATTGTTTGTGGGCTTTTACCGAAGGATATCTCAAAGCCATCAGTGTGCTCATGTGTGTTGGCACTGGGGATGGAGATAAGAAATGATACACTATTAACATTTCCCAAACTTAGTTCACATTTGAATCCTTTTCTCCTGGAATGTCCATTAGCTTTCCACAAAATCTTGCATTTGGGGAAGTATAGGTATTTCTGAGCTCTTAGGGGAATTCTGTATTTCAGAAGACTGCTAAACAATTAAAATTTTACATAACCAAAAATAAAATACCTTGCAATTTTTCTATTTTATTTGCCGTACATTTAACTCAGTATGTAGTATTTTATTCTTGACACCTATTTGAAGGCCTTTATTTACTAAACTATGTAAAGAATCTTGATCTAAAGTCCTGTAAAAATTCTTGAAAATGAAGTTTTAAAACTCAACCACATCCTAGAAAGGAGCTTCCTTTGTTATATAGAAACTAGAAACTAGAACCATTTTTAGTCAGATGAGCACTTCATTTTATACAGGTTTGGTGGTTGTTTGCTTTGTGCACAGTGCCTAATAAACCCTTGAGTTAATTGTTTAGAATGCAAAATGACTGGGAAAAGAGTGTTCACACACGTTCATAAAACTAAAGTGAAAAGAGAAGCCATTTTTTAAGCAAACATTTGATGGGTGAGTAGTTTCAAAGTCCACTAAATGTTAAGACTATGTGGGGGACACACACAACTATTTTAGACTATTAAGACAACACATATGAAAGCAGTGCTTCAAAGTATCATAAAAGATACTCTAGATGATCCAACATTATTTCCAAACAGTAATTACTTCTCAGTGGGCAATATTTGAGTCATTGTACATGCATTTTCAAATTTACTGAAGTGCTAGAAAAATACAGTTGACGAGGGGCAACATTTATTGTTTCTGTTCTTTTAAATGTAGTTTTGGGAAGTTTCCTGGTGGCCTAGTGGTTAGGATTCTGGGCTTTCACTGCAGTGGCCTGGGTTCAATCCCTGGTCCGGGAACTGAGATCCTGCAAGCCGCATAGTACGCCCCAAATAAATAAATAAATACAAATTTTAAAAATAAATAGAAATAAAACAAAATGTTGATATTTAAATAAATACATAAATAAAAGTAGTTTTGGTCCTGGCATCCCCTTAGATTGGGAAATATAACTAAGATGTTGGGATTCTGACCCCAAATACCTGAAAAGTTGTCTGGTTGAATTTGGTTGCGTTGGTTAAGAATGAGAGGTTTAATTGTTCTTATTTACCATAGAAAAACAGGTTCTACTGCTAGGAGGGAAACTGAATATCCAAACCTTCTGGGTTATGCCTGATCCAACATCACATATATGAAAGGCATGGCATCATACAAAGAACATTTTCAAACAAAAAATAAAATATATGTCATATTTTCTTGTTTTCTATTTAAAAGTGACTACAGTGATGATGAAAACTTAAACATCTATTTTTGGCTCTTTAGAATACGGCCTACATGACACCACGGACCGAAAGCGACAGACTTATCTTCCCTAGCTATGTAGAAGGGAAATTTACCAAAATGTGTCTTTAAGTCATGGGAAAATAGCATTTATAAAACCATAAAAATGATTCTTTCAACACAGAAGTTCCCAATGAAGAACACCTGGAAAGTAGGGAAAGAACTTGGTCTCATATTACAAGCCTGGAATTTTTGGGGGGTCCACAGAAGGAAATCTGGAATGTGAGGGAGAGAACGCCAGAGACAGTGGAACGTATACATTCCTATAAATCTCCAAGTTCTCTTGGGCATAAAATAACTTCTACCTATGGCTGACTTAAATCGCCTTTTTAAATCAATTTTTAAAGTATACGTACTTGGGACAATTGTTGAGATTTTAGAATAAAAGCATATAAAATTAAAATGTACTGTGAACACACCTCAGTTAAATACTGATACAATACCTTGTTTGATGTAGACAAATTTATGAATTCCTCAAGCAGAGTAATCAGTTGTAGTAAGTATTGGCATATGTTACCAAAATAATAACAGCAACAAAAACAACCACATATAGAAGGCAATAACAAAAACAGCTAACATTAATTCAACATGTTGTGAGGCATTTGATTAATTTATCATATTTTCTGAATGAGAAGACACATGTCTCCATGCTTTGGTGCTTCTGAAATCAGGATTCATCTTACCATAAATACGTTTATTTAATGAGTTTTTTTCTCCCCCAAATCTATTAAATCAATGTTGTATTTTATAATCGTTGTGTTTTAAAATCGTGAAGTACAGTGATATTAATTTGTAACAAAGTTCATTACAAAGAAATCATGTAGTTGGAATACACAGGTAAAGCAGAGACATTTTAGTAGATGGTTGATTGTCTGATACCTAAAGGTAAAATGGCACAAAAATATTTTAGCGTGCTATTAAGGAGCACCAAGATAAAGATACTGCAGGTGTAAAGGGACCTAAATGAAGAAAAACCTTAACCATTCTTTTAATTAAAAAAAATCATAGCATGTAGGAGAAGTTCGCTGGAACTTCTGCTGATTCACTTCCTCATCTGACAACCACATTCATGCCAAAAGAATCTTCATCTCAAATTATGAGATCGTTAATACACACAGGGTTCATTCATGATAGTTTGTGGCAATGTTAGTGATGATGCCTGGGAAAAGAAAGTAAGTTTTTACTTCCATTGCAACAATTACCAAGGGCAGTAATTTTTCTGGAAGGAAAATAAAAAGAGGCAGTAACTATCCCAATTGGGCTTACCCAAAAATATACCGACTATAAACTGATAAATTACAAAATTAAAAATCAAAAATTGGGACTTCCCTGCGTGGCACAGTGGTGAAGAATCCGCCTGCCAGTGCAGGGGACACGGGTTCGAGCCCTGGTCCCGGAAGATCCACATGCCATGGAGCAACTAAGCCCACGCACCACAACTACAGAGCCTGCGCTCTAGAGCCCGCCAAGCCACAACTACTGAGCCTGCGCGCCTAGAGCCGGTGCTCCCCAACAAGAGAAGCCCCCGCTTGCCGCAACTAGAGAAAGCCCACACGCAGCAACAAAGACACAACGCGACCAAAAATAAAAAAATTAATTAATTAAAAAAAAGTCATCTTTAAAAATAAGTAAAAAATAAAATAAAAATCAAAATTTATGTATTAGAATTTAGGCATTAAAATGAGCGCTGATCTTCAAAGTATTCTCTGATTCTAATGCCGCTAGTTCACAGGGAACCACTAGTAGGACCAGTTTTGAAACATCCCACAGGGCTAATTGTTAAGGCATAGAAGAGACTCAGTCTCATTATCCTGTGTTCACACATATGGTGTTGGTTGATCAAGAAAAAAGGTATGATCCCACTTGAGCACCCACATTATTCTCCACCCATGGCCCTCCATGACAACTGTCTGCTTCCAAAGCTGAAATGCACTGTCCTCTGCTGATAGTTGTTCTCCACTCTAAAGTCCCCTAAAGTTGGCTCTAGGAGGGCAGGACCCAGCACCCAGACCTGCCCCTGGCATTTAGCCAACACTCAGTGAATACTTGAGATGAATAAATGAACATTAGAATAGAAGGCAGATCTTTGGCTCCATTGAGGGTATAGAAAATTCTCTATACTTAGCTTTCCATTGAATTGCCACCTGTGATTATTCTGGAAGAATTCTAAGCCACAGCAGTATTATTTTTTCAAGGACATTATCTCTCAGTATGATCACTCTGAAAGGGATTTGCATATCTAAATTCTCATGTTGCTGTTTGGTTAAACCCATTTCTTTATTGTCATCTCTGTCATTTCAACTCCAAGACAAAGTGGGCAGTATTAGAGAACAGGATACCTGGATGGACAAGTCCAGAGGCAAACAAGCAAATAATAAACCCCTTCCTGAGAAATCAGCTGTTTACCAGAAACTCTCAGTAAATGTCAAAAGTTGGCAAATCTAACCACAAACACTACGTGTAAGATTGATATCAGAACCAAACAACATTCTGCGGCTACAAAAAAATTTTCAGAACATTTCCAGCCTGTCACAGAATGATTCAGTCAATCTGGGAAAGATACTGAGGCTGCATGGCTATGAATGATGTTCTTAAAAGTGAGAGTCTTGGAGCTATTAATTGAATATATGTCAACTAATTCGATAGGGCACTAACTAAAGTGCTGAAAATGTTCTATCCAGCCGTGACCATTTTCAATAGCATTAAGTGAGCTGATCTTACAATATACAGCACTGGCATCCCATTCCAAACCTTATTGACTAAGAGTATGCATGGGATGTTCACCCTCCTGCCCAGCAAATGGAAATGAAAATCTATCTAGATTACCACTGTCTGTACGATGAGCAGCTAAGCCAGTATGGAAATTCAATTGATCATTCATTCTACAGGTATTTATTAGGAGATCACCATATGCAGCTCTCTGCCAGCTGCTGGAAGAAATGAGATAAGGAGCCCAAAGAGTGTTAAGACACAGTGCCTGACCCTCACAAAGCTTACAACATGTTAGGAAAAGGAGTGAAACATTAATATGGGATTAAGTGAAGGAAAGGGTGATTTTATGACAGAAGCAATCAGTCCAAGAAAAAGCAGGAGGAAGAAAGGGAAGTGAAAGTGCGTTAGGATGCTCAGGGGAAAGATGCACAAAAGAGTGACACTTGACTTGAATGGTTCTGTAAATTTCATTTTTCTTTCTTTCTTCTTCTTCTTCTTTTTTTTTTAATACATTAATTTTCTTTCAAAAAAACACACAATTAGATAGACTGAGGGTTGGGGGAGGGTGGAGGACAGGGATTCTAGTGTAAGCTGGAGGGCAGCTCTGTTGCACCTGTCAATCTTGTTTATGCTGATGCAAGGATTCTTTCTCAACCAGGGCTATTCATAATAGCAATGACGAGTGTGTCTACTTTTCACTCGGGTATTTTCTTTGAAACTTCCCTGTCCTTGATGAAAGTAAGTAATGGTTGAAGGGGATTGTATATTTAGAAATAACTTCCACCACCTACCTTCTTTATTTAGGGATGTCACTTTCTATCCTAAATTGATTTGCTTTCTAGGCATGTAGAGCAAATACATACGTGGCAGTTTATGTACCTGGGCACATGACTGCATGTGGCCATGACCTTGTTTCACTTCTGCAAATGTCAGGAAAAAAATGCTACCAATTTCAGGATGACTTTCTTGGTCATCTGACCTTGCTCTTTCATCATATCGTGTTCTGTGTAAGGAAAAGGGTTTTTGTTGATTGGTAGATTGGTTGGTTGGTTGATTTTAACTTACAGAAAGCCATTTTCGCATTTAAGCATACAAATATAATATGATTTTCAGATTAAGGGTCAGGCGCAGGCTTTGTTTAAACTTTTGACAGTTTGCCTTCTGGGATTACATCATCTGCTCTGTTGGTTAGGCCTTACAGCCTGGTCCAAGCACCTTTCCAAATTTGGAAACAGAGGTGTATGCCATCAGCCTTGTAAAGGAGAATGTTGTAATAAGTTCAGCCAGGATGTCCAAACCTCCTTGAACCCATCTCGTGGAAGGAGTTCTAGGAGTTTGCACTGTTTGCATTCCACATGCAAATAACCTTCAGACTGTGGCCCATGTGGCCAGGATTAGCATTCATGTTACTATTCACGGAGCCACTGAAGGTCAAGGACAAAGTAAGTACACTAACACTATGTGTTCATTTATAAGAGTTGTAAATTCAAGTTAGCTGAGGAAAAGTGGTCCAATGTACTGAAAAAAAAAAGTATTTTACTAATATATAGAAGACAAAAATATCATAGGAATTAATGAAATATGACATAGTAAGAACAAAGAGATACTTAACATGCTTTTGAGTGGTGTCCAGAAAAAAAGAGAAAGGTCTTATTGTAGTCAAGAAATAATGGGTTATTCCAGAATCTAAACTATGTTACTCAGTGCACAAATAAAAAATAAATTTTTTAAATGATGATACAAACATACAAAGCAAAATTGTCAGGTCTACCTCTGTGAAAACTTTCTTCTATAGAAGACTAATGCTCCTTTACTTAAGACAAATGGTCAGTAGTGACAATGACTTCCTCCATGGGGAGACAAAGGAATTAGTATTTCATGGATCCATGAAAAAGTGTATGATAAAGGTTATTCATTTTCTAAAACTGGACTACCTCCATATAAAGTCAAAATAGAATAACAGGACAAATGTTTCCAATTCAATAAGGAATAACGTGACGTTTGCTTAAGATTATATTGTCCCTCTATATAAATCATTATATAAATCTCCATGAACACAAATGTTACAAAATGAGATGCTAGTTTTCAAAATTACTAGTGAAACCTGGAACTGTTTACACAGTAACATGAAAACATTAAATTAAAAAAAATCTGGGTAATTAAGATAATTTTCCAAATTGGTGTAATCCCAAGAAGACCAGACACCTCTTTTCCTTCACATGCACATGGGAACTTGGAAACTACAAATAAATTTGCTGGCATCTCAACAACTGCTTGTGCTATTTTTATCATTGTTGTTTTTCTTTTAAAAATGTAATGAAAACTGATCAAAGCACCATTCGTCATTATGCTGATTGGGTTATGCAGATAAGATGCAAAGGAAGAACCCTAATACACACTGATGAAAGATAATGCAGAGGAATTCTATGGGGCCTCCATGGCAATCATTACTGAGCTCTTTCTGCTTCTAACTTTGGTGAATTCAGCCTCACTTTCCCTCCCTCCAACTCACCTTTTGCTGGTGAAGTTCCGGCCTGCTTCTCTTTATTTGGTTCTGTGTGGAAAGTACAAACACATTTTTAAAAGTATCTTAAAGAAAGCATTTTATTGTGTGATGAGCAACAGGGTGGAGGTGGGGAGAGAGGAAATTAATAACAGAACAGAGCACAAATGATGCTATATCCTCCTTTATTATGCTACACGTGAATTACAAATTGGGGAATTATAATGTAGAGTCACGTTAAACTTAATAAAAGTAGTTAACAAATCTGATCATTTTGGGGAAAAGTATACATGGAAACACGTAACAGATTTTGTTAAAATAGCTTAGCTATGCTGGGAACCTATTATAACATGCTGGTATGGAAATAGTATAAAATATAGATCACTTCATTTTAGATCCCAACAAGGGACAACTTCTTTTTTTTTTAACTCATTCTTTTTTTTTCATTTATTTATTTTTTTATTTTTGGCTGCGTTGGGTCTTCATTGCTGCACACGGGCTTTTCTCTAGTTGCGGTGAGTGGGGGCTACTTTTCTTTGGGTGCGCAGGCTTCTCATTGCGGTGGCTTCTCTTGTTGCGGTGCGTGGGCTCTAGGTGCACGGGCCTCAGTAGTTGTGGCTCACTAGCTCTAGAGTGCAGGCTCAGCAGTTGTGGCGCACGGGCTTAGTTGCTCCGCGGCATGTGGGATCTTCCCGGACCGGGGCTCGAACCCGTGTGCCCTGCATTGGCAGGCAGATTCTTAACCACTGCGCCACCAGGGAAACCCTGACATCTGAATCTTAATGAATTAATATGGATAATTTTAGCAGACTTTGGAAGAAGACTTGTTTTAGGGACAGGAGGTCAGTATTGTATAATGAATATGAAACGTGGCGTAACAAGGGAAACTTTATAGTGGCCCAATGACAGCTGCTGCTCTGAAGAGCAGAAGGGAAAGGTTATGTCAGTAATGGCCTGCAGGGTCTCAGTGACCTCAGTGCTGGCAAAAAATAAATCTGTATGGGCAAGGAGAAAACACACCAAAGAAGTTCCTAAGAAGAATGTCACACATCTTACATGGGTTTGAAAGAAAACCAAACTGGAACTTGTCCCTGTTTGAATGAACCTGGCACTGAGCCTGTTTCATTTATTTTAACACACAGCAGTACTCTTCTTTACTATGGAAGGATTTTGAGTGTGTGAATCTAGTATTCTTAGCTGGACGGAGGGGATTCCTCTGAGCAGTTAGATTTCTCAAACTGCCCTCCCGAAAATAATCTCTAAAGCAGAAGAGCGTCATATCCTCTTATAAATTTCCATGCAAAAATACCAGCAACTGAAGCCTTATTCAATTCCTGTTTTCACCCAGGCTGGACTGGTCTATGGTGACCTCCTAGCCCTTGGCTTCACACCACATTGTCAATTCAACTAACCTGCATTAAGTCACATACCGCCTTGTGAGGTTCTTACGGCGGTGTCTGATGTTTCAATATTGTGTTTGTATCTTACTTAATTGTTCTCTGTGCTGTATTTCATTTCCTACTGGGTTGTAAGCAAACTGAATACAGGGAAATATTTCCTACTTAGAATTCCTCGACTACATCTGGTAGAGTACGTTTGCATCTAGCTATCAATAAGTATCTGATAGGTAGCTCTGTATCCTTCTGAAGGGTTAGAGTAGAGGTGTACACATGGTAAATACCCTGTGAATAATACTTGAATGGATGCCAGTTTCTCATCTTGTTTAGGAGGAAGAGTGACGAGAGAGAGCACTTTGGTGCCTTCGTGGAAAATGCATGTAATTTTGGTTGCCCCCACCCGGGGGGCTGAGCAGACAAATGGTTCTGGAGATTCCACTTGGGCTTGCCATTCTTTTTTTAAATTTCTGGCTGCATTGGGTCTTCATTGCTGCATGCAGGCTTTCACTAGTTGCGGCGAGCAGGGGCTGCTCTTTGTTGCAGTGCGTGGGCTTCTCATTGCGGTGGCTTCTCTTGTTGTGGAGCACAGGCTCTAGGCATGCAGGCTTCAGCAGGTGCATCACACGGGCTCAGTAGTTGTGGCACATGGACCCTAGAGCACATGGGCTTCAGTATTTGTGGCACGCGGGCTCAGTAGTTGTGGCATGCGGGCTCAGTAGTTGTGGCGCACGGGCTTAGTTGCTCTGCGGCATGTGGGATCTTCCTGGACCAGGGCTCAAACCGGTGTCCCCTGCATTGGCAGGCAGATTCTTAACCACTGCACCACCAGGGAAGTCCTGGGCTTGCCATTCTTCTAATCCTGTTCTCTTCCTTAGGTGTTGGTGGATATAAAAGCAGGCTTTACCTGTCGTGTTGCTGGGCACTACCTCTACCTGCCAAGGAGTTCACTGGAACTCTTTATTGCTTGCTTTTCTGTTGCCCCCTGCTGGACAACAGGGTACAAGGACTGGAGAAGTTGTCGCTGATGTTCAGCCTTGGAGGCCACCAAACCTTCCTGGAAACTCCCCTAGGAGGTACTTGATGGTGACATAGTTCAAGTAAGGAAAGGGCCGCTCATCTTCCAGGACTGAGGTAGGATCACCTCACTCTCACAAGAAAGATGTGGGCTTTGTTTGCCTTTAGTTATGTATGAAAAATCACCGTGAATCCTTCAGCCCCTTGGAGACTCAGCCTCCACAATGCTAAAGCATGGGCGTAACAACAACTTTGGCATAACTTCAAAGGTCTTATAAGTATATGACGTGCCATCCAAGTCAGATTAACATAAGAAAGTTATATAAACACAAGGTATGGTTATTATTACAAACCTATAAGAACTGTGGTCATCCAACTTCTCCATGGGAGTTGGGTTAAAGTTCACAGCCTCAATGGAGGCCAACTCGTGCTGGGATGGATGTTCCGTATTTGCGGCCCAAACATATAAGGCCATGTTTTTACTCACCTTCCCGGGGTGGAGCTGGTGCTGGGGCCAGCACTTCATTTTCTGGAAATGTAAAGAGTAATGGAAGTGTTAGTCTCATTTATCCTGAGAAAAGATATTTTCCACAGCCCCAGGCTCTGTTCATCTCCAGGCAGCCATCTTCTCTGGACTGACGAGAAGAAAAGCATCAACTCAAGACACGCTGCCTTTTGGTGTATGGTGTGAGGTGAGGATCTAAATGTGGTTTGAAGATATGTGGACTTCCAGGAGGGGCAGAGTTTAGTGACGGACAGAGCGCAGGTAAAATGGGCGTGCAGACGTCCTTCCACTTAGTTATCCCCTCCGGCAGCAGGCGGGGCATTTAATACATTGAGCCTGTTTCCCTTCTCTGGAAAAATGGACACAACACCTATCTCATATGCATAGGGTTGCTGTGAGGACGAAATGAGACACAGTGAGTACCAAGCACGTCCCTTAGAGCCTAAGGTGCTCTGTAAATGAGACCCCACTTTCCCCAGAGTGCAAGGACAGTGCAGCATCTCTGACACCATCCTGCCCTCATGAGACATACTTTCTGAATGACGATGAGACCAAAGTCCTCTGGCTTTGCAGCGTTTCCTTTTATTACAAAGCAAATCACTGTTCAGAACCACTATGCTGTTCTGTGAAACAGAATCAACTCCCTTCACAGTCACAGTCATTTCTGGAAGTTTGTATGCCTGGAGCAGATTTTCGCCTACACTTATGCAAAGGTTTCATAGCTCTGGTTTTGAGGTTTTTATCCTAGGCTTTGGATATCCAGGATTATAGAGCAGTCTGGTGGTAAAGTCTGTTAAAGAAACTTTTTTTAAAGAATATACTATGTCCAAGTAGCTAAAGGCATATCCTATGACCAACGGGCATAGAAGTTCCGCTGCTGAATCCCCATGGATGCCCAGAACAGGGACTTAGTGATGGGTATGTGAGCCAGCTGCTACTACTCCAGGGCAGGAAGAGGCAGTTATTCAAGGTGATCTTTTTTTTTTTTTTTTTTTGGTGGTACGCGGACCTCTCACCATTGTGGCCTCTCCCGCCGCGGAGCACAGGCTCTGGACGTGCAGGCTCAGTGGCCATGGCTCACGGGCCCAGCCGCTCCGCGGCATGTGGGATCCTCCCGGACCGGGGCACAAACCCGTGTCCCCTGTATCGGCAGGCAAACTCTCAACCACTGTGCCACCAGGGAAGCCCTGAAGGTGATCTTTTTAAAAATATTTTCTGTTTGATAAGTAAATAACAAAGAAACGTTTTTGTAGTATAGACACACTGCGGGATCCCAGGAGTTTTATCTTTGTCCAGATCTAGGATTTTCCACATTTTTTCCACAAGTGGCTCTTTCCAAGCAAAGAGGACAATACCTCACAACAAGTAGTTTGGCCTGAGAGTGGTCACTGCGCAGGCCAAGTGCCCCGCTTTAGTCTAGGCAGGCTGGGAGGAGACAGAAGCAGGAGTAGCCTGCACTGCAGCAGCAATCAGGGGAGGAGTGATGCAGGGCTGCCAGGAAACGGCAATGTCTTCTTTCATCACTAAATTTTTGTGCTGGGTACAAATTCCAATTTATTGTTTAAAAATACATGATCACCGTATTTTCACTCAGATGATCATAAACAAGTATTTACGATTTACTAATGGGGGGGGGAATCTAACCAAAGGAGAAAAGATGTATCACCTAACAGACAGGCAGAAGATAATGTGGTCAATGTGATGTGGTTTGAAGATACGGTGATAGCACAAGTGTCCCGGACATGGCACATCAGAAACACTTTCGTTTCTTTGCCACGTCATGAAAGGATCTTTCCTGCCAGTGTCAACCAGGAGACAAAACCCTCTGTCAAAGCATTTTATTTTCAGAGATTTGAGTGCAGCAATGGAAATCTCATACTGAGCTCTTGGCTTTGGGTGAGCTGGGGCTACACACAGGTATCAGAATACCGAGAGCAAGGAGCCTATTCCTTTGACACTCTATCTTTTGGACTTGGCCATTGTCATCCAATGTCCACGGACATCTTCCTGGTTCCCTTTAAGACAAGTTTCTCTGCCTTCCAGTCTCTTTTCCCACAGCTGCAGGTTTACTTATGCCACCACTGTGTTTCATCCTGTTATTCTACCCAAGAGAGTCCCTGTTACCTACTAGGTTAGGTCCACACTCTCCAGGTTAAGGGTCAAAGCCATTGTTGACAGGCACCTCCTGCCTCTCCCTCTTCTTAGTGACCCCAGTGGCTCCTGTTCTAGCGTTGGTTTCTCTGTTCACCTTCTGACCTTCCTGCCACTGAGAAGAGTGGTGATCTTCTCCCCAACAGACCTTCTGTTTTTCCTCTACATGTGATTGTGTCAGACAGATCTAGGTTCAAATCCTGACACTACGCCTTACAAGTTGTGTAATTGGGAACAACTCCTTAATCTCTGTCGATCTTGGTGTCCTCATCTGTGAAATAAGGATTACAAGATAAATGACCTCTTAGGGTGCTAATCCTATGTAAAATGCATAGCACAGTTCCTGGCGTGTAGGATAGAGCTCTATAATTTACAGCAATAACTATTACCATTATTAGTCTTTGGCAATCTTGGTCTGTCTTTTTGACATTTCTCTTAAGACTCTCAGAGCTGATTATTCCATTCTGTTCCCGTCCTTTATCCTGGAGGCATTCTGGGCCACCTCATGATACACTATTTATTTCCTAATTATTTTAAAAGTATTTTCCAGTTGTCTCCATATATTTGTGTTTCTTGTCTCTCCCAACTAAACAAAAACACAGATCTTTCATTCCTTTCCTGTCTCCCTGGTACTTCCTCTCACTGCTGAAACCATATTAAATGCAAAATGAATTGATAGAAAAGAATTACGAAGGGTTTCTTTGGTGTCTGTGTGTGAGCTATCAAATTGGCTATTCTTCCCCAGCATCTTTGGAAACAAAGGCTCATTTTGTAAGGGAAGCTGAGGTTGCTTAAAATCCTGTTTGGGGAAAAAAAGGCCAAGGGTGAATTCTAATCAAATGAAGAAAAGAGAACCTTGCTGGACACGGAAACTGTAAAAGTGCCCTGAATGTGAATTCTTCATTTCCATGGTGTCTATAGCCCTAGTGTTCTGTGTAACAAATCAGACCAAAATGAGAAGTTAAAGGGCTTAGTTCCACTTCCAGCAAATCCGCAGAACATCCATCGTTAACAGCCAACTGTATCAGACAGTCAGAACTACAGAAACACGATAGGGTATTAATGCTGCTACATTTTCAGGAGAGCTGCGACAAATACAAGTAGGCAAATGCCTGCCTGCCTGGTGAAGAGGCAGAGCCACAACTTCTCCTGCTTAAAATCATAGAATCCCCATTATTTGACAGCCAGTGAAGGAATAAATAAATAACAACCGTGTATGGGCACCCACTGCATGCACGACCTAGTGTATATTAGTTCTTACAATCCTTACGACGCTATGCAGTCAGTACTATCACTATCCCCACTTTGCAGATGGGAACTGAGGCCCTGTGGGGTCCCACCGCCCATGAAGGGTGGAACCAGGTCGCTTAGAGTCAGCACCTGGCCTCTGCAGGTTGGGGCTGCATTTTCCTTCTCAGCTGCTCACCCTTGTGGAGGCAGAAGTGGGCTGATGGGCTTTTCAGAGATTTTCCTGCATTTTTCCCTGCTGAATCGATCGGTCTGATTGTCATGGCCACAGAGTCTCATTTGGATGTTGCCCTATGGAATGGGGAGTGGAATATGCCTCAATTTCCTCATCTATGTAATAGAAATAATAGCAAAGCCTATCTCAAGGTTTGCTGGCAGGAATGAAGGAGTTCCTGCAGGGGCAGGGAATGTGGTAAACATCATATGTGCTTTCTCTCTCTTTTCATGGTTCTTATCATTATGATCATGATTTTACTGTGACATAACCTGGGAGAATGACACTCAGGTCTTTCCTCACATGCTACCCGCCGGGATTTGCCTTATTGCTAGGTCTGTGGGCTGCATCATGTTAGAACATGTTTGGAATTGGGGTCGGGGCTGAGGAAGCATCTGGGAAATGAACAGAGGAGGGAGGCCCCTCACTCTCCTACTGTAAAATGGTAATAATTATTATTTTGATGAGTTCTACATGCATTATAGAGTTTGGGCAATATAAATACATTGATCAATCAATCAGTCCTGGTGGGACAGAAAGTATAAGAAGATGAACACTCAATAGACTTCAAGGCAGTTGAGCCAAAGAATTCCAGCTGTTCTAAATCTGGAGAGACGGGGGACCAGGTGTGGTGAAGGCCAAGCAGCACATGACTTAGACTGAAAATGAACCACTGTGGGTAAGTCTCAGGGCCTTGAGCTATTCCCCACTTTTGCCTTAAAATAACTGTTTATGCATCTCTCTCACTCATGTTTGTCTCTGACAGGCTCTGTCATGCCCAGCTTTGCTCACGCCTCTAAGAATCATCTGCATGTTCCCCAAATCCATGAGCTGCCTCTATAACAATAATTCATTCACAACAATTTCCAGTGTACCCCACTGAATAGGGACCAGAATTCATCGAGTCTCATTATGAATTTAACAAGGGTGGGGTTTATAAAGGTGGCTAAGATGAGATGCTTGTATTTACGAATCTCACAGGTAGGGACTTCCCTGGTGGTCCAGTGGCTAAGGTTCCGGGCTCCCAAGGAAGAGGGCTGGGGTTCCATCCCTGGTCAGGGAGCTGGATCTCACATGCCGCAACTAAGAGTCCACACGCGACACCAAAGATCCTGCATGCCACAACTAAGACCCGGTGCGGCCAAATAAATAAATATTAAAAAAAAATAAAAAAGACTCTCAGGTAAATTAACTGCCTTTTTCTATCAGTTTAGTTACCAAGCCAGGTGGTTTTCTCTCTCAAAACATTCGAGACTCAGCACCTCCACAGCCCCTCTTGTGCTTCTGAAACTGCTATGGGGAGACGAATCATCTAGGGATTTGGTCCAGTGCAGGTTCCGACTCTGGGGGTCTGCGGTGGGCTTCCAGATTCTGCATTTTTAACAGGCTCCCTGGTGATGCTGATGCTGCGGGTCCATGACCCACACTTTGAATAAGAATGCTCAGACTGAGCCTTCCATGTCATCAAATCCTCTCCCATTCCAAATCTGACACCGTTCACAGTACTTGGGAACTTCTCTTCTCTCTTTGATCACAAGCTTCTTGAGGACAAGGCCTGTCTCCTCCTCCTTTTCAAATTCTGCACAGCAGGTGCTCTGTAAATATAGTTGACTGGCAGGCCGTTCCTACCCGCACGAAAGCCCCTTCTGCCCGCTGCCAAGAAATCAAGAACCGTCCCCTGGCACTCCGAGGGCAGCTTTTTTCGTCTGCCTTCCCCACAGGGAATACTATGTCTCCCATTCGTGACCCTCCTGCTGGCTGACCGCTCCCAGGCACTCACCCAACCCCATCATTTAGATTTCTTCTTATTGTCAGCACGCCTTCTATTTGGGGAGAGCAATTAGGACTAGAGTTTTTGGCCCTCAAAACACCACTTGCCTTTCTAAGCATTCTCCTTTTTCAAAATCTGGGCTTCATGTCTTAGCAAAAACCCTCAGCCAACCATGCCAACTCCACTGTTACCTAGTTTCGCCATGTTGTAAGTGTCAAAAAGCACAAGGCCTTGGGAAGCTCTCTAAAGCTTGAGATTCTGAGCTAACAGGTATCTCTTGAGGTGCGGTCCTGCTATACTCCTGCTTATTCAAAAACCAAAGGGCTGGGCTTCCCTGGTGGCGCAGTGGTTGAGAGTCCGCCTGCCGATGCAGGGGACACGGGTTCGTGCTCCGGTCCGGGAAGATCCCACATGCCGCGGAGCGGCTGGGCCCGTGAGCCATGGCCGCTGAGCCTGCGCGTCCGGAGCCTGTGCTCCGCAACGGGAGAGGCCACAACAGAGAGAGGCCCGTGTACCGCAAAAAAAAAACCCAAAAAACAAAGGGCAAATTCCATGGGACTTTTCTGCCAGGTGAATAATTGTCCCCCTCATCCGTCCTCACCCATTGTCACTGTTGGAAAACAAACAGGATGGACTCAAGAAGCAGGGTTATATAAGTTGTTGTTTTTAAACTTTTTATGGATGATAATAATAAAAAAAAGAAACCAGGATACTTTGAAAAATTAAGCCCAAGGAAATATTTTCATGGACAACATAAAAATTAACCAGATTCTTAATCAGCAACTAAAGCTAACTCCTTCCTACTTCAGCAAGGGCGGCTGTGCTTTGATCCTTTCTAATTCGCAGATATAGACTTTCTTTCCCTCTGCAATGCTGACATGCTTTCAAAGGGCTTGATCTATTTATGGTGGATTTTTCCTATGACCACCTACTGTAAAAAGCACAGGTATGCCGCCAATGGCAGGCCTGCACAGTGAGTGCCAGGGCATTCTAACCGACGGGCACTGGTGGCTGCTATTAAGTAGACAACCCATAAGTGGACTTCGTGCTTTGCTGAAAGACCAGGAACCCGGTCACTCCATAAATGGTTGGCTCCCTCCAATGCAGTCCACTTCTATTTTCCATAATCAAGTGTTCCAAGATCAGTAAATTAAAGGGGAAAATTTTAATTTTTTTATTTTATTGTTTTTTATAATTAACAATTTTTTAAAATTAATTAATTAATTAATTTTTGGCTGCATTGGGTCTTCGTTGCTGCATGCGGGCTTTCTCTAGTTGCAGCGAGTGGGAGCTACTCTTCCTTGCAGTGCGCAGGCTTCTCATTGCGGTGGCTTGTCTTGTTGTGGAGCACAGGCTCTAGGTGCGTGGGCTTCAATAGTTGTGGCACGTGGGCTCAGTAGTTGTGGCTCACGGGCTCTAGAGCACAGGCTCAGTAGTTGTGGCGCACGGGCTTAGATGCTCCACGGCATGTGGGATCTTCCTGGACCAGGGCTGGAAGCTGTGTCCCCTGCATTGGCAGGTGGATTCTTAACCACTGCACCACCAGGGAAGTCCCAAAGGGAAAAAAATTTTTAATTTTAGGAGGCATTAACCTGCCTCTCCCTCTGTGTCTGTACACTGAAATGATATGATTAACCCAGTTCTCTTCTTCCCATGGGCTCACTTGCTCAAATAATACGTTGTTTGACTTAAAATTATTTTATGAGCCCTCATGTGCAATTCAGTTTAGCCATTAAATAGCATGGAGAGCATAATTACATCATATGAATATGTTATATAGGCACAGAAAAGATAAGAACATAATAACAGTTGTTATTATTGAGTGGTAGGATTATACGTCTTTGTGTATATGTGTGTGTGTGGCTTTCTTTTTGTCACTTTTTTTGGGATAAAACAAATACTATAACTATCCTTTGGCAATCTGGGGTACAGGAGAAAATTATACGTTATTACTAATTATTATTTCTTATTCTCAAGTTCTTGGTTTGAAATAAAACATGTGAATGCTTTATGTATTGTGAAATCATGGTGAATAAGGTTTTATCTGGTCAACGCTTGTTTTGTTACTTTTGGTAATATAGCAAGTTATCTTCCCTTTTAGATTAAATATGCAATAAACACTGACAGGTGTATCCCCTGTTGATAGTGAGGTCTGGCAATGTGTACATGTCACAGCCTATCTCTCATATGCCTAGATAACAGCACAATGGAAACTGCTTTAATGTAAAATATTGTCTGCATGGGGACATTCATAACATTTACAGAAGTTTTGATTATATGAATCATAAGTTTCACCAAAAAAATTAGCAAACACAAATGGCAGCGCATTTATACTGGCCATATTGTTTATGCATCAGAGGTAAAGATTTTTGGACATAAATTAATGTGTAATTTAATGTTTTCACAGTTATATACTTATTTTGTTCTATTCATTATAGCCTACAGGTCTGGATGATAGGTTACACCTTGGGATTTAAGGGGGAATTATACACAGAGATTCTCAAAGTATGGTCTGGGATCCCCAAGAACCCCTGAGGCCCTTTTGAGGAGTCCATGAGGTCAAAACTATTTTCATAATAATGCTAAGACATTATATGCCTTTTTCACTCACATTCTCTCACAAACAGGCCATGGAGTTTTCCAGAGGATATATCATGTGTGATGACACCAACACTCCGACAGCGAATAGAACATGTGTTTTGTACTCTTAAGTTTTAAAAGTTTATCAATTTTAATTTCAAATGTAGTAAATATTGAAGGATAGAATGCACAGAAACAAATGCTTTTTAGTTTCCTCAGTAATTACTGAATGCCAATGGATCTGAGACCAAAAATTTGAGAATCATTGAGAATTTATGGTAAATCTTCTTAAAAAATTATTTTGTGTGTGCACACTTAAAAAAAAAACAACTCATGTCATATGCGTCATTTAGGAAAAATCTGTAGCCTTGCTTAATAAAATGAATGAAGCAATCAAAATAAAAGCCATAAACTGATTTGGAGGGCAGTAACTTATTTTCCGATGTGCATAATAATAGGAACAAAAGGGTAATATTGTCTAGTACCACGTCCCCTATTTAGAATTCAGCTATCTAGCAACCTCATTTATCCACATAACAGCTGCTGACCAGCAAATTACAAGGGCTTCTGAAGAGCAAAAAGAGTTGTCTCAAGCTCCTCCTACTTGGTACACTAAGAGCTCAAATGCTTTACTCCCAAGAGAAGACCCTCCCCCCCAACCCCAGGTCCCCAGCCCATAACTGGAACTATGGTGAGGTGAGCCAGGTGCCCAGGGAGCAACACTTAAGGAGGCACTGACACCCAGGTGCGGACCTTGCATTTGCACGATGCTGAGAATTAGTGCCTCCTTAAATACAGTACTCTTTAGGGCAGCCCTACTCAGCCAGATTATTGACCTGGCTGGGATCCAAAGCAAACAACAGAGGGAAGAGAAGGGGGAAGCTTCACATATGACTGGTAAGAGTAATTAAAGAAGACAGCAGCCTCCTGGCAAGGGATGAAACAGGAAAGCTGTCAAAAGTTGGACACAAATTCAAAATACAAATCAATGTGGGCCCATTAACAAAAAGGCAGATAATCTGAGCCCTCGGGATATCATGTGGTAAGATAACAGATATCTATAATTGATGACAAAGTTAAATTATATCCACTGTACTTTGTTTTTCAAAATAAGAAGTAATATATTACATTTTAGGCATGTTGATAACCAAATTGGTTGAAATAATAAGGTTGAAGAACAAAATGAACTATTAGCTATCCATCGAATCCAGCTATTCAGAATTTGATTCAATCAATTTAATCCATATTTATTTACCGTGCCCAAATATCACCAAAGACTATATTCTAAGGTTCTGAATAAGTGGAGTCTAATTGTGCATCAAGTATGTAAATTTTCAGTGACTCATTATTTAGCTTGATGGAAATTCCCTGAATCCACAGGGTTTTTTCCCTTCCCTAGTCAATTTGTTCTTCCATCGTTCTTTTTTTTTTTTTTTTTGTGGTACACGGGCCTCTCACTGTTGTGGCCTCTCCTGTTGCGGAGCACAGGCTCCGGGCGCGCAAGCTCAGCGGCCATGGCTCACGGGCCCAGCTGCTCCGCAGCATGTGGGATCTTCCCAGACCGGGGCACGAACCCGTGTCCCCTGCATCAGCAGGCGGACTCTCAACCACTGCGCCACCAGGGAAGCCCCATCGTTCTAATTATACATGTTTTTAACTTAAGATGTCATTCCACACAGGATTAAAATCTGGTTATTATGACACAGCAACAAATAGCTTCTCACTCTTAACATGGAGCTGGATGAAAATGAGATCTTTTGCTAAGGTCTGATGACTAGTCTGTTTATCATTATTCTTGCCATGTTTTAAAGTAAGAATCAAATGAGGGTTGCGAGTGACACAGATGTGAACAATAGTGTAGAAGAAGCTTTACTCAAATTGAAGCTTAAAAATTTAGCACAGGTCAAAAGGAAATTATTGCAAAAGTGATTCGAATCGTTAACGATTTCTCCCTTTAGTCCCTTTGTATGTCTTTCCTGGGGGTCTGCTCCTGAGTGGGCCATTCCTACAATCATACCACTCTTCTGCGGTTATAGGCTTATCAGAATAAATCCCTTACGAGCCTTGCCCCAAGCCATTGCTAGGCCTCACATTGGGTGACTTTTTAAAAATAGAGGAAGGACAGGCCTGATGCCAGGTGGGGTCATAAAAATAAAATTCCACAGCAGTAAATACAGCCACTCAATCAATCACCCACCCTATCCATATGTGGTCATGCAGAGTTCTTTATGTGGTTATCTCAGAAATGTTCAGGCCAGAGGAAGACCCCCACCTGCCAACAGCACCCCGGGTGGGAAGAAAAATCTTAATGTCTCCAACACCCAAGCCTTATAACCTTTGGTGGAGGATACAGTTACATGTTCAACTGTGCTGGGTGACTCCTTCATCTAAGTGGGAAAGGCCATGCTCCCACAATGGTTACCACCATCTGGCTAACAACTGGGGACCCCCAGCTGGACATAACACATTTCAGTGGGAACACAGCAGAGGCTCTGAAGTGTAGGCCTCTAATTTGATCTCAGCCTCCATGGGTGAAAGCGAAGATATTTCACCACAAGTTTAAAAAAAATGAAATACTCGTCCTGGTGGCAATGATGGTTATGAGAATCACCACAGCTGTCTGGGACTGTATGATAAATATTAATAGCAGGTAAGGAGGTGAACAGTGGTTGCTACATACCTTACAGTGACTGATAAGAGGGTGGAAATGCCCTCAAATTTTATATTAAATGTGAGACATTTAATGCCTTATGCCCGACAAGATTTCTGAGTTTCCTGCATTAAAGGGAAAAGACTTGAGTTCTAATTACATGCTAGGATTCATTCTGAGCTTTTTACCAGATTTATCTCATTTAATTCTTATTAAAAAAAAAGTTAGGTACTATTACTCTTCACATCTAACAGCTGAAGAATCTGAGGCATATGAAGTATAACTAACTCAATACATGTGCAGCTGGAATTTGAACAGTCTAGAACGTTCTGTGAATAGTATACTTTGTTTATGTCACTATGTTTAATGATGACTATTACTCAATATATGTGAGGAAACCCCCAAAATACATACTCTATGCAGAACAAGTCTAAAGACATGTAACTAAAAAAAATGAGAAATTAAATTGTAGAATTGTGTAATTAGGTGATTCTTAGTTATAAGCAGAACACTCTGCTCCAAAACATAAAATTCTACAGAAGGAAGAAGGCATTACCTGCTACAAGCAAAGAATTCCTGAGGAACTTAGAAAGAGATTTGATGCAATTTAGAGGAAGAACTGGATGATGTTGGAGAAAAAGAAAAATTTGAGCCCTGAGTTCTTGTAAATATCTAAAGTACAATTCAAAAAACGAAAACAAAATTATAAAATCTAACATTTGACATATTAATGAACATAATTTTAGGTATTGTACTGATGTGCCAAACTGGCCCATAAAAAGATTTCTAGGGAGCATAAAAAGGCAAAAGTCTTATCAAAGTGGATTTCAGACTTGAAAGTCATAATGAAAGTCAGATTATGGTTAACTTCTTGGGAACTCATTTTAGAGAGAAAAATAGGCATGGGATTAAATGATCCTTGTCTTTTTCTTTGCCAAATCAACCACTTCATGACCCGATCTGATGGAATCTAAAACTTTACTCTGGAAATGCATGTAAAAGTGTAAAAATAATCTGCCCCTTGCATGGGAACATCCTGAAATTTGGCTTGCTGTCTATCTGTGTGGCTGTCCAAAACAAATATACTCTTTGTGAATTATAACTGGGCCTATCCATGAAGAAGAGATCTGGGTGCAACAGTATCATCACTTTGATGTTTGGGGGCTGTTTGTGTAAAAAGCTGTGGGGACAGATGCCCTGTTCTCTCCAGTTACAAGACAATTTGCATGCATGTAGGAAATTAAGTGATAAAGCCTTTTCTTCTTTTTCATGGTTTCATTTTCCTTAATCACTAGGCTTTCAAATTTTAGAAAACTGCTCTTGAATAAGCAATAGCTACTTCATGATTAACCTAACTCAAAACACTGTATTTCAGTAACTACCTTTCTGTGTATTTATTGGGCTTCCCCAGGGTGCAATATTCCGAACAAACTAAGGACTCCAGAAAAGACATCTGTTCCCATCAAGAACTGAAATGGGAAAAAAAAAAGAAAAAGGAAAGGAAAAGACATGGCCATATCTATGCAGGTACACACATGAAATTAATAGTTTTCTGCTTATTTTTGATTGCTAGAGCTTTCATCCTGTTCTTTATTATCTAACACACACAAGTATGTCTAGAGATGAGGTCTAGAATTACCACAGTCATGGACTGCCAAGAGTATTTTGTGTCTCTTAATATAGGTTCATAAACTAATTAAGGAGGAGTGCAGATAAAAATAGTAATTATTAACAACAATAAAAATTCTTCTGTTTGACCATAAAGAGTTGAAAAATAAATTTTAAATCAAACAATCATAAGAAATGTAAGCAAAAACAACAAAACTGCTTTCTAGGGCTGTAAAAACAACAGCACTATTTCCTTTTGTGACAGCCTCTTCTCACAACTCTCCCTAAAAAAAAAAAAGCATATATGGGTTTACAAAAAAGATTCAAAAACATTGTTTTGTATTCGCTCAAGCTTTTTAAAAGATGGTTTATTTGATCGAGCTGCCCTCGATCAAATACCTCCTCCCTCTTCTCCCTTTCTTTTGCTTACTTCCAACAAAGCTACTTCTTTAAAGTAGCTTCAGCTTGGGCAGTTTACTCTAACATTCATGTCAAATTAAGGGTTACTTTGAAATTGCTATAAATAAGGAAACTGAATTGTGTGTCCAGGAGGAACCTAAAATAAAATGTTTCAAGGCCATATCTTGGGCCAAAATAAAGTGAGGCATTGAGAGAACAAAGGATTATACGTTTTTCTCTTTTTCCTTTCTCTTGGGTCTCTCAGACCAGCCAGAGAGCCTAACCTTGACCTTTGTTCATTTCAGGAACTCCCTTACCCCTGCTCTTTGCAAGGCCTGGGGGAGACTGCTTCAGACTTACTGGATGAGAAGCAAGGATACGACCTGTCTTTTCAAAGTTTTTTTTTAAGCGATATATTTAGGGCGCTTGAGAGGAAAGAATTGGCCAGTCCTTTATTTATCTTCCTAACAGGTGCAGCCGGACAGTCATAAAAGCAGGCTACTGAAAAAGAATGATTTTGCCAAGTATTAAGCCCCTCTAGTGTGTTCCTCCTTACAGCAGATAGCTCAGACCTACACTGTGCCTTTCCAGTACAGCCTGGCAAAGATTTTTCAGGGGGAAAAACATTGGCATTCATTCGTGCAACTTCTTTATTCTTCATCCAAATCTTCAATGTGGCCTAAATGAACCATTTGAAGTTTGGAGGAAAATAGCTGCCCTCGATCAAATACCTCCTCCCTCTTCTCCCTTTCTTTTGCTTACTTCCAACAAATGTACTTTTCCCCAATTTGAGGGAAAGGTAATAGCCTATATGTAAGATGACTTCTCCAAAGACACATTTATTTTGGTGTTTGAAATAGATGCAGGTGGAAACTAAAGGTCAAGGAGTAAATATGAGAGGAAGGTTTCCCATCATCAGGCCTCCTTTTCTGATGATGACTAAGCCTTGAGTGATGCTGGGAAATAGGTAAGAGGTGATGAACGCTGCTCTGCATTCAGATAGGTCTGGGGCTTAGCAGGACATTAAAATGTAATGAAATCTCTAGGGACCAAGAGAAAGACATAGCAAAGGAAAAACTCCTGTGGACTGAAAACATTATCCTCCATGCCCATGTTCCCACCTAATCCTACTGAAATAGGCCAAGGTAGAATAGATAGATAGATATTTCATGCTGATATAGCAAAAGAATCTGTAACAACAATGCCATACTTTGATTCCTGGAGTTATCAGAATGACCCTTTAAAATGACGTTCATCAATGGAGCTATGTTTTGCCATATGATTGAGTTTTCAAGAAGAAACCTTACATGGAAGATAGGAAAGTCACAGTGACTCTCCCAAGGTGTTTTGAATGACACACAAGCACCAAGGAGGAACTCTTGCCTTTTTCCTACCAGTTAAGTACATAAAATGTAATAGGGCTGACATATCACATAACAAAAAGTAAAATTCATGTTAACGCCCGAACTTGGTGTTTTAGAAAAGAATTTTTCTAGGTTCTATAGAATCTGATAGTTAACAATTGTCTAAGTAGATTAAAGAACCAGGCTTTATGGTTTTAATCATCACATACTACAGAGATAAAATTCTGAAGAAATGATTTATAGGCAAAAATAACATTAACCGTATTTTTAAACTATTAGAGATTCAAACAAAGAAGAAAGGCTATTGCAAATTTCTAATTTCATAAAATTACTCGTCTAATTTCTAGTTTGATAAAATAACTCTTTGACAGGAAAAGAGAAAATTCTAGTGAAAGTTGATTCATTTACTCAGTAGGACCCAGGTGCAATTAACTGTAAGGGTTTTTAGAATATAGACCATGTTGTATACATCTCTGAAATCCCAGCGACTAGTTCATAGTAAATGCTCAATTAATAGATGGTATGTAAATGAGACATCCTGGGAGATTCCCACAAATCTGAAACTTCCTACCACATCTTCTCTTGCTATTTGATTAGAACAATTTAATTTTACTGGGTCTCAGGTTCTGCATCAATCTAAAGTGTAAGACAGACCTTAACTTTGGAACTGACAGTACCAAGAGTATAGTTCTCCGGTGAACAGATGTACAAATGATAAAGGTGCAGAGGAGGACAATGGGAAGTGGTTACTCCTTAAAAATAGTGCTTTCTTTCTCAGAAAGGGCTTACAGAGCCATCCAGAATATTTTGAAGGGTCTAAGTAAGGACCGTTGACCAATTACTTCCATTAGAGTTCCTCCTTGAGGTCTAAAGGTACACCTGTCCTTCCCTCTTCTCCTTAGAAGGACCAGCTCTCCCAGGACCCAACATGAATCTCCTAGAATTAGACCCCTGCAGGTTGGGAGGCAGTTGAGAGAGACATCTTTTGCACCTTCAGATGATTAAAACTCAATCTCTTTTTAAGAGTTGTCAGGTGCTGCTGGATCCTAGGAGGGCCAAACCAGCTCATGTGTCTTATGAAGATTTATAGCAAGTGCTCAATCCCTTCCTGAGCATGGTTCTCCCAGCTAAGGAAGAGATGTAAGAAGACTCGTAGGGGCTGGGGAAACCTGGTTGGGAGAATGTTTCTGCAGATAGTTTGAAATGACTCTGAAGAATTGGTTTGGTGGCATGTTTTATTCTTGAGGCTGTCTTTCAGAGGGATGCTCATATGTAACAAAACCAACTCCAGTAAAAGTGAAATCAGTTAGGAGGAGGTACAAGGACCAGAATAGTTCCTGAACTGCCATACTCCTTACTCTTCCGATGTAAACAATAAAAATGCAATGATTTCACTAAGAAAACTCTTCAAGGTGTAGATCTTTTACAAATCAGTTCTGCCGGTAAGGAAACAAAAAAATTCCTGTACTTCCTCCAAGGATTTTAAATTTTAAAAAAAACCTCTTTTTGTCCCCACTCCCCACCATCCAAATTTAAACTAACCAAAGAATCAGTATAAAATTACTGTGCTGGGTGAGGGGAACTCCTACACAGACTATCAACACTGCTTTTATAGCAAAAGATTATGGGCACTTTGGTATGTATGTTGATCTATAACCAAAATATATACGTGGTTTTTCGGGGGGAGCTGAAGTTGAAGATATATTTTCCTCTTTGTCACTCTAAAATCTCATTGTCTTTAAAAGTAGAATGGATCAGATTTTGTCAGACAAAAAGTAAAACTTTATCATATCTGCAATCCAAATAATTTAATTAGCTTTATAGGCTCTACAGCTTATCATCTTATTTATTAGTTTCTCAGCTTTTTTGATCACTTTCCAATGGGCTTTAAAATAACACATGCAAATTGATTTACTAAATGCAGGATAATTAAAACAATATTCTGTCCTCAGTCAGGAAACACAGAATGCATTTCACCCAAATAAGCCTTGAAGAGGCTAGTCAAGTGACAGATCAAATGAAAAGGACATTTAATACACATGTAAATCATTTACATGACAAATAAGACACTTTAGCAGGAGTTGCACTCACTGCCTGAGAGTCAGGATTAAGTTCCCATATTAATGCATGCATTTGGTGTGGTTATTTCGGGTGGAAGACTTCATCCATCAATGCCCTCCGCCACAAAGTAAAGCCAACCTGTAAACTGATCACCACAGCCTGTCAACACTGGTTACTTAATTACATAAAGAAATATATTTCAAAGACTTTTGATAATTTGGTTAGTATTTCAACTTTGGATTCAAGTCTAGCATCCTTTTCAGGATTCTTTGAAATAAGGGTTAAAAGGAGTTTTTAGAATTAAAAAATGAAAAAAACTAAATACCATTTTTATGTTCCCTGGCTCCCTGCTAACGTTTGTCTGTTGCTTTTATTTACAGACGTGAAAAATAAAGATTTACTAAGCACTAATGAAGACTAATATGAATGAGAAAATATTTTTAAAAGATGTCTCCATTTAAAATTAAACTCAATATACTTGTGCTGTTAATTTGTGCTTTTCATTAGTTATTTTAGTAATTTCTAATTCCAGCTTATTTATGTAATTAATTAGTTTTTAGATATTATTTTTTATGTATAGGAGAAACTGTTTATTGGAGGAAACATTTCTTCTAACGAAGACTATTTTCAGCTTAATTATTTTTAAAAGTCTACATATTGTGAAATTATCTTCAATAAAGGTCATAAAGAACACAATCTATCAGTGATATTCAAAGATATCACTGGTGTTAGATTTTCTTTCCATGCAAGAATGTAAGAATGTCATAACTAATAAAGCTCCAAAATGATAAAAGTAAAAATACATGCATCTGCATATTTTTAATGTCTTTCCAGGAGAAAAATACAGCAAATCTGGAAATATTGTTACAAATTCTTTTTTGAAACCTTGATCAAATTTATTAACTATTTAAGAAAGCATTCCAAGCCCCTCCCGCCCCCCACAAACTGCAAATACATGGTGAAAAATTTGTGATTGAGCCTAAGAAAATACACTTGAAAATGAAATCTGCTCATCATGACCAATTAACACCCTTACATTAAACTTTAAAGATTCTTTGAAAAATATGATAGAATTATAATTTGTCATTTTAGTTAATATTCTTCATAAACAATAATTATCAGATATTTTTCAATTGGTTATACTCTCCCTTTATTTTCCCTCTGGTCTGTTTACTCTAAAGGATCTTTTCCTTAAATCATAGTGATTCTATTATTTTACAGTCTATTTAAGAAATTGGATATTTGTTTGAAAATACCAAAAAGAAACATGCTTTCTTAAAAAGTACAAGAAAAAGATCTATGGTTGAATCTTACCCTCTTTCTTAGTGGGTTCTGGCATGGCCACAATAAAATGTTATTCTCCAATGAGTTTGCTCCCTTCCAGTACTAGTTGACAGAAACCCCACGAGCAGTAGAGAGATGGTACAGGTCAGCGTGACAAGCAGCTGGGTAGAAGTCTGGCCCTTTTATATTCCCTGTGAATATCAATCATGTTGGCACCGCCCCTTCTTCAGCACAAGGATGCTGGAACTTGACAGCTATGAGGACCTTTCTCACATCTGTTGTCTGTATTCTGCTCTCTCGCCTACTGGAAGGAATCTCCTGTCCATCTCATGTGGCTATGAGAACACCTCTAACTTTCTAAATTCAGCTGCAGCCTTGTGCTCCTCCTTGCTTTTCACTTTCTGTCTGACAGAGACATGTGTCAACTCAGAAATGCAAAAAGTTTGCCTGATAGTAAAAAATTAAATCAAATTAAAAATCATAACATGCTAATTCAATATATACTTTAATTTTCACTAACATTATAAAGAAGAATCTCTATATTGATGATAATGTTATGCTCCCATTAGCTTTTTGTTTTTGTCTATTCTTAATTATTGGGTTTAAATTTTTTCTTCTTTTTATCAACATATTAACACTAATTTGTCATGCCAAATTTCTATGTTTAATATCTTGTCTCATTTTCTCCTCCAAGAATAGCAAGGTTTTCTATTAAGGAATGCTTAGCATTTACCTTTTTTTTGGGGGGGGCGGTACGCAGGCCTCTCCCGTTGCGGAGCACAGGCTCTGGACACTCAGGCTCAGCGGCCATGGCTCACGGGCCCAGCCGCTCCACGGCATGTGGGATCTTCCCAGACCGGGGCACGAACCCGTGTCCCCTGCATCGTCAGGCGGACTCTCAACCACTGTGCCACCAGGGAAGCCCGCATTTACCTTTTTTTCAAAAAACATCCTTTAAAAAAATTACAGTGTATATAAAAGAATGAAGTAATGATACATGCTACAACATGCATGAAGCTTGAGAACATTATAAGTGAAAGATGCCAGACACAAAAGACCATATATTGTATGATTCCATTTATATGAAATATCCAGGATAGGCAAATCCATTGTATCAGAAACTCAATTAGTGGTTGCCAGGGGTTGAGGGGAGGTGGGACTGGGAGTGACTGCTACTGGACAAGAAGTTCCTTTAGGGAAGGATGCAAATGCTCTGGAATTAGGTAGTGATGATGGATGTACAACTTTGTGAATATATTAAAAAAAAACCCACTGAATTATATATTTAAAAATATACGGGGCATGGGCAGAGAAATTCAGATAGACCAGTAGCTACTGTTTTGCTTCAAGATGGCAGATATACACACAAATCTAACTTAAGGTATTGGTAGACTATCAGATCTGGCCACTTTCTCCCCAAACTCTCATGGAACTGATGGAGAGATTTGAGCTACCAAGTGGTCAACCGAAAAAAGACATTTTCCTTTCTTTGTCCACATGCATGGCACCTTAGAGACCAGGACTAAAATTAGTTTATATGAAAAGACAACTACTTGTGTGCTTTTATTGCTATGTGTTTTCAAGACCATTTTCAAGAGACTTTGATTGATCTGTGCTGAACCAGCCACATTGTCTCATTTAATTTCCCTTGTGGCTGAGAGCACAGCTGGTCAGACTTAGCTCTACCAAACTCTTAACTTTTCATATAAGGATGGAAACTCAACTTAGAACTCAAAGCATCATTCTTTAGCTACTTGTGGGGGCGGCGGGGGGGGGGGGAGGAAAGCCAGTCAAGAAGCTCGATGAACATCTACAAAGAAAAGCCTTTTCTCAACCACATAGTGCTACGGAGCACATTGCTTTGCTTTTTAAAATTTTCCTTTATCTTAGATGCCAAACAGCTAAATGTCAGTCAGAATACAGCATATTCTGTAATACAAAGTCAGATATATTGAAAGAAAAAAACAGTAACTTTTTTTTACCGAGTCTATCATAAGAGTATCAATTAATAGATGAAACAAATTAAAGACCTAGAATCTGAAGTCAGACTCTTGGTTTCTATTTCTGGACCTGCCATTAACCAGCAGAGTTTAAGAAAGTCAAGTGGCCTTTCTGGGCCTCAGTTTCCTTTTGTGTAAGATGAGGGGTTTGAAAAAATGACCTCTGAAGCCTCTTCTAGGTTTAACATTGTGATTCTATATCCTAAAAAAAAAAAAAAAATCATTTTTTTCAGCATTCCCAGCACACTGAATACCACATACGGAATGGACATAAGGGCAAAGTGTCATGTTGCAAAGAATGTTTATAGTGATAGGCAGATTTCACACATGCCACAAAAGAGGTGCCCTGCCATCTTTGGCTTCTGCAGACACTGCATTGGGTTTTTAACACACTGATCATTTTACTGAAGTGAACATGTGCCAGGAAATGTTGCAACCCATGGAGAAAATATTTTATGACCCAGGGAACTTTTTGGTAATTAAGGACTTGATTATAAAAAAGATAAAACATTATTGGAGGAATTGGAAGTATGGACAAATTTCAAGATAAATAGTTGTAGAGTGTATTAGATGGTTAAAGTAAGATTTCAAGTTAGAATAGTAAGTAGACATGTGTAATTTTCCTAGGACTGTATCGTTTTAAGAACACATGACCTCTATTTCAGATGTCATACGTTCATCTAGAAGGTTGCAGACTCCTTATCTTCAACCTCACTCTCAGGAAGGGGGACAATGGTCAATAGGGCTCTTTTTTTTTTCTTTTACTAAATCCTTTACTGGGGTTTTCCTTTCGTGTTATTTAGGATGAGGTTAGGCTAAATATAACACAGGATCACAAAATAATGACAGTTAAACCAAGATAGTAGTATTTCTCGTTCACATAAAGCAAGTTCAAAAGTAATTAGTTTAGAGTCATTGTAGTGACTCCACACTGTCATCAGGAATCTAGACTCCTTCGTCCTGCTCTATCATCCAAGGTAACTTTATGGTCTAAAATGGCTGCTAGGGCTCTAGCCATTACATCCACATTCCAGGCAGCAGAAAAAAGGACTCATGTTCTTAATATCTTTGGGACTTCTTTGAAGTCTCACATAAAACATCTGATACCTCCCATGGGCCATACCTTGATTACATGGTCATATCTGGCTACAAAAGAAGCTGGGAAATATAGTCTTTCATTGTCAGTGGCAATGGGCTTCTTTTACTAAAGAGAATGAGAATGAATGTTAAATAGGTAAATATCAATCTCTGCCACATATTTCAAAATAAAAGCAGTAATGTTCCGTGCAACAACCAAAGAGGGCAGAGAAGTATAAACAAGTTACAAGGATACACTGTACAGCAGAGGAAATATAGCCAATATTTTATAACAGCTATCAATGGAGTATAACCTTTAAAAATTGTGAATCACTCTTTTTTTTTTTTACACCTGGAACTTATATCATATTGTATATCAACTATACCTTAATTAAAAAATAATTGTTTTTAATCCTATACCATTCATGTTAAATTTGTGCCTAGACATTTCATAGTTTTGTTACTATTTCAAATGGAATCTCGGTTTTCCATTTCCATTTGTAACTGGTTACTGAGAGTATAAAGAAAAGCTATGAAGTTATTTGTATAATTATTTTGTATCCAGACACCTAATCAAATAATTTTTTAGTTCAAATAGGATTTTTAGGAAAGTCACTTGGATTTATTTACTATAATTTATGATAGTAATATAATATGTACAAATAATAATTTTGTTTTTTTTAATTTTCAATTTTATTTATTTTATTTTCTTATTACATTAGTTAGAAGCCCAAATATGTTATAATAGTGCAGAGGGTGGGTCTTCCTCTCTTGTTCTTGATTTTAATAGAAATGGATCTAGTATTTAAACTTTAATATGATATTTGCTATTTGTAGTAAATAGTCTATCATTTTTAGGTAGTTTCCTTTTTTTCCTACTTAACTATTAGTAACAACTACTGAATTTTATCAAATGTATTTTTGTATACATCATTGTAATCACGTTTTTCTTCTTTAATTTGTTTACATAATGAGTTACATATTTTGAAAACTTGACAAATGTTGGACAATCCTTGCCTTCCTGGTAAAAATCCTATTTCATTACGGTATATTATTCTATTAATACAATTCTGCATTCCTTTGCTAAACAGAATCAGCAAAAAGGAGGCCATGAGCTGGTTCCAGCAGAAGTATGATGGGATCATCCTTCCTGGAAAATATAATCCCGTTTCTATCCAAAAGGCCAACAAGAGGTTTTCCGTGAAATGTAAAAAAAAGAAAGAAAGAAGGAACCAGTTTATGATTTTATTATCTTTTCTTCTCCTAACTTCTTTTGGTCAAGTTTGTTGTTGTTGTTTTCTATGTTGAGAATTTAATTTAGACTTTATTTACAGCCTAAGTCTTTAGTTGTATCACATACATTTTGATTTAGAGTTCTTACTTTTTCATTAATTTATGAATAATCTTAGATTTAGGTTTTTATTTTCTCATTGATCCAGGAGTTATTTAAAAGAGCATTTCTTTCTTTTTTAAATTTATTTATTTTATTTTTGGCTGCGTTGGGTCTTCGTTGCTGCATGCGGCCTTTCTCTAGTTGCGATGAGTGGGGGCTATTCTTCATTGCAGTGCGCAGGCTTCTCATTGCAATGGCTTCTCTTGTTGTGGAGCACGGGCTCTAGGCACGCAGGCTTCAGTAGTTGTGGCACTCGGGCTCAGTAGTTGTGGCTTGCGGGCTCTAGAGCACAGGCTCAGTAGTTGTGGTGCACAGGCTTAGTTGCTCCGTGGCATGTGGGATCTTCCCAGATTAGGGCTCAAACCCGTGTCCCCTGCACTGGCAGGCAGATTTTTTTTTTTTTTTTTTTTTTGCGGTAGGTGGGCCTCTCACTGTTGTGGCCTCTCCCGTTGTGGAGCACAGGCTCCAGACGCACAGGCTCAGCGGCCATAGCTCACGGGCCCAGCCGCTCCGTGGCATGTGGGATCTTCCCGGACCAGGGCACGAACCTGTGTCCCTTGCATCGGCAGGCAGACTCTCAACCACTGCGCCACCAGGTAAGTCCTGGCAGGCAGATTCTTAACCACTGTGCCACCAGGGAAGCCCCTAAAAGGGCTTAATTTCTAAGGAATTAAGTTTTTTTGGTTTTTTTTTAAACTAATTGTTTTAGTGAGGTGAAATTCACATCACATAAATTAACCATTTACTGTAAAGTGAACAATTCAGTTGCATTTAGTACATTCAGAATGTTGTGTAACCACCACCTCTATCTAGTTCCAAAACATATTCACCATCCTAAAAGGAAACCTGTTACCCATTAAGCAGTTACTTCCCATCCACCTCTTTGCTTATTCTCTGGCAACCAATGATATGTTTTCTGTCTCTATGGATTTATTTATTCTAGATATTTTATATAAATGGAATCATACAATATATGACCTTTCGGGTCTGGCTTTTTTCACATAACATAATGTTTTTAAGGTTCATTCACATTGTGGTATGTAAAAAGGAGTACTTCACTCCTTTTATGGCTGAATAATATACTATCATATAGATATACCACAATTTACTTATCCATTCATCTTTAATGGATATTTAGGTTATTTCCACCTTTTGTGAATAATGCTGCTATGAACATGTGTGTACATGTACTTCTTTGAATACTTGATTTCAATTCTTCTGGATATATACTTAGGATTAATTGTTGGATCATGTGGTGATTCCATATTTAACTTTTTGAGGAACCACCAAACTGTTTTCCTTAGTAGCTGCACTACGTACATTCCCACTGGCAATGTATGAAGGTCACAATTTCTCCATATCCTTGTTAATGCTTATTATTTTCCTTTTTAAAAATTATAGCTGTCCTGGAAGGTGTGGAGTTATATCTCACTGTTGTTTTGATTTGCATTTCTCTGATGACCAATGGTGTCCAGCATTTTTTTACGTGCTTGTTGGCTATTTGTATATTTTCTCTGGAGGAATGTCTATTCAAGTCCTTTGCCCGTTTTTTAATTGGGCTTTTTGTTGTTGAGTAATAAGAGTCCTATGCATTTTGAATACTGAACAATAATCAAATAGTTGATTTGCAAATATTTTCTCCTATTCTGTAGGATGTGCTTTCACTTTCTTTATTATGTCCTTTCCTTTGATGCACAGAAGTTTTTAATTTTGATGAAGTCTGATTTTTCTTTTGATGCTTATGCTGTTGGTGTCATATCTTAGAATCTATTGCTGACTCCAAGGTCATGAAGATTTCACGCTATTTTCTTCTAAAAATTTTATGGCTTTAACTCTATATTTAGGTTGTTAATGCTTTTCTCCCTCCTTCCCTCCCTCCCTCCCTCCCTCCCTCCTTCCTTTCCTTCTTTTTTTTAATGTATTTTGAGTTAACTTTTTATAGGTGTGAGGTAGGGGTCTAAATTCATTCTTTTGCATGGGGATATCCTATTGTCCCAGCACCGTTTGTTGAACAGACTATTCTTTTCTCATTGAATGGAGGCACTCTAGTTGAAAATAATTTGGCCATAGATGTGAGGGTTTATTTCTAGGCTCTCAATTCTATTCTGTTGGTCTATATGTCTATCCTTATGCTAGTACCACCCTATTTTTATTACTATAGCTTTATAGTAAGTTTTGGAATTGGGAAGTGTTGGGTCCTCCAACTTTGTTCTTATCTTGCAGTATTGTTTTGGCTATTCAGGGTCCCTTGAAATTTCATTTAAGAATCAGCTTTTCAGGACCTAATCAAGCTTACAAGCTTTTGCACAGCAAAGGAAACTACAGCAAAGACAACCTATGGACTGGGAGAAAATATTTGCAAACGATGCGACTGACAAGTACTTAATTTCCAAAATATACAAACAGCTTATACAACTCAGCAACAAAAAACCAAACAACCCAATCGAAAAATGGGCAGAAGACCTAAATAGACATTTCTCCAAAGAAGACATACAGATGGCCAAGAGGTGCATGAAAAGAAAATATCGCTAATTATTAGAGAAATGCAAATCAAAATTACAATAAGGTACTACCTCATACCAGTCATAATGGCCATCATTTAAAATTCTACAAATAACAAATGCTGGAGAGGGTATAGAGAAAAGGGAATCCTCTTACACTGTTGGTGGGAATGTAAGTTGGTGCAGCCACTATGGAAAATGGTATGGAGTTTCCTCAAAAAATTAAAAATAGAATTACCATATGATCCAGCAATCCCACTCCTGGGCATATATCCAGACAAAACTGTAATTAGAAAAGATACCTGCACCCCTATGTTCATAGCAGCACTATTCACAATAGCCAAGACATGGAAACAACTTAAATGTCCATCAACAGATAAATGGATAAAGAAGATGTGGTACATATATGCAATGGAATACTACTCATCCATAAAAAAAGAATGAAATAATGCCATTTGCAGCAACATGGATAGAACTAGAGATTATCATACTAAGTGAAATAAGTCAGACAAAGACAAATACCATATGATATCACTTATATGTGGAACCTAAAATATGACACAAATGAACCTATCTTTGAAACAGAAACAGACTCACAGACATAGAGAACAGATTTGTGGTTGCCAAGGTGGAGGGGGTTGGGGGATGGATGGAGTGGGAGTTTGGGTTTAGCAGATGCAAACTATTATATATAGAATGGATAAACAACAAGGTCCTGCTGTATAGCACAAGGAACTATATTCAATATCCTGTGATAAACCATAATGGAAGAGAATATAAAAGAGAATTCCTCAGCAGTCCAGTGGTTAGGACTCAGCGCTTTCACTGCTGAGGGCCAGGGTTCAATCCCTGGTCAGGGAACTAAGATCCCACAAGCTGCACAGCACAGCCAACAAAAAAAAAAATTAGAGATTAAAAAAAATATATATATATATAGAGAGAGAGAGAGAGAGAAAAGAATGTATAAAAAGAAGAATGTAAAAAATTAGAGGTTTAAAAAATATAGAAAAGAATGTGTATATATATGTATAACTGAGTCACTTTGCTGTACAGCAGAAATTAACACAATGTTGTAAATCAACTATACTTCAATTAAAAAATAAATAATTTTTAAAAAGAATCAGCTTTTCCATTTCTTCAGAAGGGTCATTGGAATTTTGATAAGGATTGCATTGAAATTATAGAAGGCTTTGGGTAATATTGCCATCTTAAGAATATTAAGTCTTACAATTCATGAACATAAGATGTCTTTCCATTTATCTAGGTCTTCATTAATTTCTTTCAACAATGTTTTATAGTGTCAGTGTCCAAGTCTTTCATCTCCTTGGTTAAATACATTCCTAGGTATTTTATTTTTTTGGATGCTACTGTAAGTAGAATTGTTTTCTTAATTTCCTTTTTGATTTGCTCCTTGCTAGTATATAGAATTGCAACTGATTTTTGTGTGTTAATCTTGTACCCCACTACTTGTCTGGATTCATTTATTAGCTATAGTGTGTGTGTGTGTGTGTGTGTGTGTGTGTGTGTGTGTGTGTGTTTTCTTTGGAATTTTCTATATACATGATTATGTCATCTGCAAAGAGAGATGGATTTTTGTTTTTAAATTAATTAATTTATTGATTGATTTTTTGCTGTGTTGGGTCTTCGTTGCTGCATGCGGGCTTTCTCTAGTTGCAGTGAGCAGGGGTTACTCTTCGTTGCAGTGCATGGGCTTCCCATTGCGGTGGCTTCTCTTGCTGCGGAGCACAGGCTCTAGGCCCACGGGCTTCAGTAAATATGGCTTGTGGGCTCTAGAGAGCAGGCTCAGTAGTTGTGGCACACGGGCTTATGTGCTCTGCAGCAGGTGGGATCTTCCCGGACCAGGGCTTGAACCCATGTCCCCTGTGTTGGCAGGTGGACTCCCAACCACTGCGCCACAAGGAAAGCCTCATTTTGGGGGTTTGTTTTGTTTTGTTTTGCCACACTGCTTGTGGGATCTTAGTTCCCTGACCAGGGGTCGAATCCAGGCCCTCAGCAGTGAAAGCACAGAGTCTTAACCACTGGACTGCCAGGGAATTCCCAAGAGATGTTTTTACTTCCTACTTTCCAACTTGGATGCCTTTTATTAGATTTTCTTGGCTAACTGCTCTGGCTAGAACTCACAGTATAATGTTGAATAGCAGTACTGAGTGGGTATTCTTGTCTTATTCCTGATTTTAAGGGAAACGCTTTTCCACTGAGTATGATGTAGCTGTGGGTTTTTCATGAATGCCCTTTATCATGCTGAGGAAGTTCCCTTCTATTCTTAGTTTTCTGAGAGTTTTTATCATGAAAGCGTGTTGGATTTTGCCAAATGCATTATCTACATCAATTAAGATGATCTTGTGAATTTTTTCCCTTCATTCTATTAATGTGGTATAACATTGATTAATTTTCTTATGTTGAGCCACCCTTGCATTGCTGGGACAAATCCCACTTGGTCATGGTGTATAGTCCTTTTAATATGCTGTTGGATTCAGTTTGCAACTATTTTGTGGGGATTTTGCACCTATATTCATGAGGGATATTGTTATGTAGTTTTCTTGTGGTATCTTTGGCTTTGGTTTCAGGATAATACTGGCCTCAAAGAACTAGTCAAGAAGTGTTTCCTCTTCTATTTTTTGGAAGAGTTTGAGAAGGATTAGTGTTCATTTTTCATTGGATGTTTTGTAGAATTTACCAGAGAAGCCATCAGGTTCTGGTTCTAGGCTTTTCTTTGTTGAGAAGTTTTTATTATTTGTTTGTTTGTTTGTTTTTTCGGTATCTGGGCCTCTCACTGTTGTGGCCTCTCCCGTTGCGGAGCACAGGCTCCGGACGCACAGGCTCAGCGGCCATGGCTCACGGGCCGAGCCGCTCCGCAGCATGTGGGATCTTCCCGGACCGGGGCACGAGCCCGTGTCCCCTGCATCGGCAGGTGGACTCTCAACCACTGCGCCACCAGGGAAGCCCCTATGATCTAAATTTTAAAAAAATTATTGAGACTTATTTTCTGACCTAACGTTTGGTGTACCCTGGAGAGTGCTCCATGTATACTTAAAAAGAACGTGGGGCTTCTACCAGTTCTCCCTGCCATAAACTACCTCGTTATATGTAAAACAAGAAGGAACAAGTGGCGAGGGTGGTGCAGGTTTTGTGAATTTGTAAAATTTTAGCAGAGCTTTACTAAGTGATTGCTAAGTAAATTCCCTCTCCCTCTCTCTTTCTCTCTCATTTCTCTATCTCTGCCTCTATCTCTGTGTGTGTCTCAAGTTTATTCTATGTGCACTTGCAGCTACCAGGACAGTGACGTTTCTACTCACAACATTATAAATTGATATCATGAATAACTGACATTTAAATTTAGCACTGTGAATGGATGGTGATAAAATTGAAGCTGTTCTCCCAAATACTTATGGAAATCCATTCCATTTTTAAAAACTTTCTTGCACAAAATGTTCCTGGACTCACCATTCTTAAAATGAAAAAGAAAGAAACCTGCCTTCTTGACATTCCTTAGTGTGACTTTGAATTTTATCTCACACCAAGTACAAGTTCATACTGGAAGCTTTGCAGGCTATCAATAGAACTCTGCTCACCCGCCTTATTTTAAAGCTGAAGCATGTTAAGCCCTTTAAGCCTCTCCTCATAAGACATACCCTTCATCTCCCGAATTAGTCCTGGTGCCTTTGCTGGATCCTCTCCAAGATTCGGATATTCTTTTAAGCTTCATGTCCCTGTCGTACACCATGCAGTAGTTTACAATCACTGAGAGTTCCATTGCCTTAAAATTTCATTTAATTTATGGACCCTAACAATTTTCAGCCTCCATGTCTTCTCCATGCTTACAGTGTTTATAGGAAAAACACATTTTCCTAATTCTGATGACTATAGGTTACATGTGCAATAAATGTATGTTTCGTAAGAAACGAAAAAACAAACCAAAATGAAACAAATTAAAAAAACCAAAGTACAGTGGAACTCAGAGGTCCCCGACCCTGACCTATGATTTCCCATCTGCAGGTGTTGGCTCCTACTATCTCCTGCAGCTGAAACAGCATTCCTTCCCACCATAGTGGTTCCAAAGCTGATGCATTTTGGAAGGATAAACTCTAAGGTGACTTCCTTCCTCCACACAGTCTTCTCTAATGCCCCAGCTAGAAGGTATCTCTGACTTCACTGAATACTTTACATATATTCCTTGTATGGTAATTACAGTCTAACTCCTATTGTTCTTACTTATGTGTCTTATTGTTTAAACCAGAGAGCTTGACCTGGTAGCCTGTGAGCTAAACCCAGTCTGCAAGTGAATTTTGCCTGGCCGGCACACTTGTTTCATGTAAAAAATATAAAAATCATTTAAATCATGAATTTCTGGCTTCTCTTGGAAATACTGGGTCCAGACAGAAACAATAGGCTAGGGCTGAGGAGGGGTCACCCCAGTTTGCTTCTTGGGTCACTTCACTCATTCGTGTTAAGTATGGAGCCCAAGTGGGCATTTGAATTTGCAATACTTAGTCACAACTTTGGTATTCTTGAGGCAGCATCTTGTCTTAATTGTCTTTATAGCTTGCAACAGGCATGTAGTAATTTGTAGCTGAAAAAAATAAATGCCTATGGATAGACAGGTAAGTCTTACTTCTTTTTTTATTTTTATTTTTTAGTAACTTTGAGGTAATGTCAATGGGATCCGACCAATTTCTCCCATTCCCCTATTTCATCATAACATCTTAGCTATCAATAAGTATTTATTCACCTTCTACTAGGCATTGAAAGCTTGGAGATACAAAACAAGCAAGTGTGGCACCTTGCCCTGCCCCATGGGGGTACCGTTTGAGGCAACAAGAAATAAGCACATGAAATAATTTGTGAGCAAGATATCATTGTCATTTCAAGGCAACACAGCAAAGTTTTAACAGATGAGACAGTGGAGTCAGACAGAGTTGGGTTTATATCTCGGCTTTGTACTTACAATCCTGCAATGTATGGTAAAGTATTTAACTTTCCGAGCATTAGTTTCCTCATCTGTTGCTGGTCCCATTTCAAGATTTAGACGGGGACAACAATCACATCTGCCCCGTAGAGATGCAGGAGGGTTAAATGAGCTGACACGTGTGAAGTCCTTGGCACAGTGTCTGGACCTGGTAAATGTCCTACAGATGGAAGGAGTTACTACTGGCAGCTAAACAGTCCAGAATCCTCTATAGAACGTATAAGAACATCTAATCAGTATGCAAAATTCACCGATCCCTATTTCCCATATACGTAATCTGTATTATCAGTTAGTCTGCTATACTCTACTAAAAAGTGGCTGCTAAATAGTCAGTTTACTCCTATGTGCGATTGCTGGCTTTGTGTGGGTGTGATGGAAAAGATCAGTTTGTCACCATGAGTCTTTTCACACTGTGGACATGTAAATACCAGCCCTCGGTCTGCAGCTGCAGCTGCTATTTGCAGCGCTGGGGCCTCTGAGATGGGATTCTGCAGCTCAGATTTATTTTCTGACCGGTGCCTTTGTTTGAAAAGACTCTGGTCCCGCTCAGCTGCCCGGACCATTGCTGCTGTCACACAGTGCCCTCATTTTCCTCCCTGGTTGAAGGTGTGCTTCTTCCCTCATCTCACTCCCAGAAAACTCAGGGAAGTGACCATCATCATTTAGTAAACGTTTCCAGTGTCCCAGGCATTCTGCTAAGCATTTTACATGCATTATCTCCTTTCATATTGATAAAATGCTGCATTTCTATCTTCATTTTAAGATGAGGAAATTGAGGTACAAGGAGGTTAGATAATTTTCCATAGCTCACAGTTAGGAAGCGGTGGAGCCAGTATTTGAAAGAAGGTATGTTTACCAGAATCCAAGGTCTTAACCATTAACCTATATTTCCTCAAATAAATTTAGGTTGGGCTTCCCTGGTGGCACAGTGGTTGAGAGTCCACCTGCCGATGCAGGGGACACGGGTTCGCGCCCCGGTCTGGGAAGATCCCAGATGCCGCGGAGCGGCTGGGCCCGTGAGCCATGGCCGCTGAGCCTGCGCGTCCGGAGCCTGTGCTCCGCAACAGGAGAGACCACAGCAGTGAGAGGCCCGTGTACCGCAAAAAAAAAAAAAAAAAAATTTAGGTGAATATCTTCCCTTTGAAAACACATGTCTCCCAATCCTAAGATGTTCATTGATCCCTTAGCATGACAAGGAAGGTGGCAAAGATGTGTCCTGTCTAGGCTCAGTTCATAGATCTCCGTAGTGCCACCTGCAATGCTACTTTTTAAGGGCTCCGGGAAAATGAGGACAATGCAGTGATCAACTAGCAAAGTCTGCAAAGGACCTTCAGTATGTCTATCTATTGATTATGAAGGGGAAAGTTCCAGAAATAAGAGTTTCAGTGTCTTCATTTTGAGGGATGTATCAATAGAATGATTTCATGACTTAGGACCACAAGTCAGACAAAGTCATAAGCATCATATAAAATATTCCTGAAAGTTAGATTGGCCTTAGTTTCCATCAAGAAAAATAGAGAAACATTTTCATATCTTAGTATTTAGTCAAGTTCGAAGTCTTTTAAGTTAAAGGGAAAAAACATTTATGTATCTTCAAAACCTGTTAAGCCCAAAAATCTTTAGATATAACTGAGAAACCCAGGAGCATATCTTAAAAGCGGAAGAAACACAAAATGAAAGGAAGTGATCAGCTGGGTGTGGAGTTGGTCCAGAGTTTCAGATACTTGACAATAGACAGAGAATTGGGTAATACAGGTTAGAGGGCAACCGCCTTTCAAGTTTCAAGACCCAAAACACAGTGACTGTAAGAAGAAGCTCAGGTTGACAGTGGAGTCAGGAGAAGAATCGCTAACTATCTCTGGGGTTCCAAGTCTCAAGTCTGGACCAAATCTCCAGTCCTAAAAGACCACCACTAACTGGAAGGTATCTATCTTTACTGTGAAAGGGCAACCTCAGTTAACGAGAACAGTAATCATCTTCATTAAGTGAGAATAATGAATTATTTTTAAAACTCCAGGAAGATTTAGAACTAAGTGTAGCAAAGGTTGAGAGAATCAAAACCATGGTATTCTGTTAGGATGGCCATCAAGAAACAACAAGTGCCGGCACTTACTGGTGAAAAGGGAATCCTTATACACTGTTGGTGGGACGTAAATTAGTCCAAGCGCTGTGGAAAATATGGAGGTTCCTCAAAAAATTAAAAATAGACCTACCATACCATCCAGCAATTCTGCTTCTGGGATATACCCAAAGGCAAGTAAACAGGAATTTTTTTTTTTTTTTTTTGCGGTACGTGGGCCTCTCACTGTTGTGGCCTCTCCTGTTGCGGAGCACAGGCTCCGGATGCCCAGGCTCAGTGGCCATGGCTCACGGGCCCAGCCGCTCCGCGGCATCTGGGATCTTCCTGGACCGGGCCACGAACCCGTGTCCCCTGCATCGGCAGGCGGACTCTCAACCACTGCGCCGCCAGGGAAGCCCATAAACAGGAATTTGATGAAACATATATACTCATTATTGTAAATACACTTATTGCAGCACTATTCACAATAGCCAAGAATGCCCATCAGTGGATGAACGAATAAAAAAGATGTAGAAAAGACTATATACACAATAAAATACTATTCAGCCATGAGAAAGGAGGATATCCTGCCATTTTCAACAACATGTAAGGACCTTGAGCACTTTATGTCAAGTGAGATAAGCCAGACAAAGACAAGTAGTGTATGACATCACTTATATGTGGAATCTAAAAAAATAAAACATATAAAAACAACAACAACAGAGAGCAAAATTATGGTTACCAGGGGACAGGGGGTGGCAGGATAAGATTAATAGTGTTTAAGGGTACAAACTTGTAACAAGTACTAAAACAGTGATAGGGATTTAATGTACAGTTTACTGAACATAGACAATAATACTGCACTATAAGTATGTAGTGTGATAAATATCATAACAATGGCAACCATATTAAAAATATAATGTACCAAAGTAACATGATGTACACCTTAAATTTATATAATGTTACATATCAAATTTATCCAATAAAAAAGTTTTAAAAACCATGGTAATAATATCTTTATTTAGCACTTGGCATTTGTACTGTGCTATTTAGGAGACAGTCTTGTAATTCCAATTTAAATATGTAATTGAATAAATGATTTAGATTTGTGGTTTTAAGTTGAAATCTCACTGAGTTCATTAGCAGATCTCAGAGAATTTTATTTTACACATCACCCAGGGTTACTTAAGTATTTAAAGTTTTATTAAATTCATAAAAGTAAAATATTTAAAAATAAAACCAAATATAGTAAATTTATAAAATCTAGCCTATTAGAGTAATGTGCTGTTTAGAGAGATAATTTAGCGAACCAGATGTGTAAGTGGAACAATCCGATTATGCTGTCTCCTTAAAAGTGATGGCTAAATTTTGCCAGAGGTAAAAATATAATCACTAGATTTGTAAGCTCAATTTAAAAGCTTAAAAAAAAAAACCCTAGGTTTATGAATGTGTGATTATAATCAATTTCATGCTGATTTTTTATTCCAAAGTCAACTCTGAATGATCTTTTCTGCATACAAAAGCTTCCAGCTCCACCCTAAACCTTCCATGCACAGGAAGCATCCTTTACCTGTCATTTAACTCAATTACAGTCTCGAAATAAACAAGACTCCTATGCCCAATCCTTAAAAGAGACCTGAATTCAATTTAGCTCAACGCCCATTTATGGAGCATGTCCTCTGGGCCTAGCACAGTGTTAGCACTGGGTATTCAACAATGAAAGGACCTAGCGTCTGCCCTCAAAGAGCCTATAGTTTGCTGGGGAGACAGACACCTTGCAGGTCACCACATTATCACACTCAAAGTAGTGCATGGGTTGAACATCTTTTCAATACCACCCAGTGGACTACAGCTCACTGTTGCTGATGCCATCTTGCCATTGTTGGTTAAGTATGGTTTGCTGGTAAAACCAAGAAACTATTTAAGAAGCCAGATATGACTTCTTTCACTGGTTAAAGAATACGTTCCCAACATAAAGACTGCTTGGAGTCAGAGTTGCATTAGACACACAGCATGACTTGCTTCTCCTATATTCTTTATCAGGGTTAATAACTCCACCATTAACCCAATCATCTGAGCCAGAAAATTTAACTCCTCATTGACCCCACCATTCTCCAAGATCTACTAAGTCTATTTCCACCGTAACACCGTGGTCATTTCCCTTCTCAGGGACAAAGAGAGATTACCATAATTGCACACATAGATCAAGTCACCTGTTACATTCAAGTGTCTTTGCTTCTGTATAACTTGCCTCCTGGGACATACTCCCAAGCAGAAGATCAACAGAGTCACATCCCAAACTTATTTTACAAAAATGACCTAAACCTCCCGTAGCACTTTTTTTTTTTTAACATCTTTATTGGAGTATAACTGCTTTACAATAGTTTCTGCTGTATAACAAAGTGAATCAGTTATACATATACATATGTTCCCATATCTCTTCCCTCTTGCGTCTCCCTCCCCCCCACCCTCCCTGTCCCACCCCTCCAGGCGGTCACAAAGCACCGAGCTGATCTCCCTGTGCTATGCGGCTGCTTCCCACTAGCTATCTATTTTACATTTGGTAGTGTATATATGTCCATGCCACTCTCTCACTTTGTCCCAGCTTACCCTTCCCCCTCCCCATATCCTCAAGTCCATTCTCTAGTAGGTCTGTGTCTTTATTCCCGTCTTACCCCTAGGTTCTTTATGACCTTTTTTTTTCCTTAGATTCCATATATATGTGTTAGCATACGGTATTTGTTTTTCTCTTTCTGACTTACTTCACTCTGTATGACAGACTCTATCCAGTAGCACTTTTAAAATCCTACGGTTTGCATGTCATCCTGGGCCCTCCATACAGTACACTGGCCATCTCCCATGAAGTTTGGATCTGTTCTATAATCCCAATTAGGAAATTTAAAATTTTCTCCAGAAAGGTCTTAAGGAAGGAGGAGGTTCGATTATGCTATCCAAGAGCCTCTTAGATTAAGAACGTCACCACAAAATTTCTTCTGATCCTCGTGTGCTGTCTGAATCCCCCAGGCTAACACCACGAAGCAAATATTTAAAAACTGCAACTAGGACAACCAACTTGGAAAAAATGCTTGGCACCATTTACAAAAGCTGAACATGACCTGGTAATTCCACTGCTAGCCACCCAACAGGAATATATTCTTATGCACACAAGATAACAGCAATATTCATAATATCAAAAAACTGGAAATAATCCAATTGTTCACCAAGACTATAATGGATAAATTGTGATCTATCCACACAAAGGAATATTAGATAGGAATGAGAATAAATGATATGGATGAATCTCACAAACTAATGCTAAACAAAAGCTACTGGACACAGAAGATAACACACTATACACTTCCATCTTATGAAGAACAAAATAGGTAAAGCTAATAATCTATGCAGTTAAAAGTCATAATATTCTGCTTTTCAGTCTAGATGCTGCCTACACAGTCTAGTTGCTATTGAATCTAGATGATGGATCATTATACCTATAGAATGGGGGTACATTATAATACTCTTATGTTTAAAAATTTGGGTAGTAAAAACACAAAAACAGGAGGAAAAAAGCTTATCATCTCATGCTAATTTTAACTGGCAAGAGGCTGCCCTGAAGAAACAAAATCACCTTTCCCACCTTTCTTCTATTGTGAAATCTTTGGAAAATTATTCAGTAAAAGCCCCTTTATCTGATGTGACAAGATGGTGGGTTAATCAGAAAAGATCTGATAATTTTAAAAATGATAGGTACCAATATTTTAATGTAAATTCTATAAGTGTGCATTCAATCATCAACCTTTTGATGTAAGACCAAGTTGTTTTCCTTATTAGATACGCTGATTAGAGATTCTTATCATTATTACATAAAACATTCATATGACTGCCAATATTTGTTTTTCAAAAACAGAGACAACAGTTAAGGTCGTTTAAAAATCAAACTATGCCTTAAACTCTTCTAGATTTTTACCATTTTCTAAGTCTGTTACATTTAGTTATTTTACCACTCCTACCTTTTTTTTGGCAATTTTCATTTATTTATGCATTCAACCTAGTTTCCATAGAAACAACTCTCCACATTTGTATTTCCTCTGTTTACTTAATATTTAATTAAATTCCAACAACAAGAATAACTGGCATTAACAAGTTTGGGAACAAATAATACTCTTGATAAGGCTATAATTCAACTGGTAGGAGAAGTAAGCCTACGTGCTTAAGAGTATTCCGGGGTGCTAGAGGCATCAGTCAGTATGTTTTTTAGAGGGAGTAAAGAGAGCTGGTTAATTCTGCCAGTCAGCTAAGTGGAGGTGGATAAAGACAATTGAGATAAGAATATCTATTATTTCTTGACTACTAACTCTGAGTCAAACGCTATGTTGAATATTTTGCATCCATGATTTCATTTAATTCTTATATTCTACATTCATTATTCCATTTAATTCTTATGATACCCCTGAAAATTAGTATCACCATCTCACAGATGAGGAAAACAAACTTCAGAGAAATTGAGTAACTTGTCCAAATATATAAATATTTAGCAAGTACAAGAGTCAGAATTTGAGGGCTTCCCTGGTGGCGCAGTGGTTAAGAATCCGTCTGCCAATGCAGGGGACACAGGTTTGAGCCCTGGTCTGGGAAGATCCCACATGCCACGGAGCAACTAAACCCGTGCACCCTGAGCCTGCACTCTAGAGCCCATGAGCCACAACTACTGAGCCCACGTGCCACAACTACTGAAGCCCGAGCGCCTAGAGCCCGTGCTCTGCAACAAGAGAAGCCACTGCAATGAGAAGCCTGCGCACCGCAACGAAGAGTAGCCCCCGCTTGCCGCAACTAGAGAAAGCCCGCACACAGCAACGAAGACCCAACGCAGCCAAAAATAATAAATAAATAAAATAAATAAATTTATTTTTTTTTAAAAAGTCAGAATTTGAACCTGGGTGGTCTGTCTCCAATGCCCACCTTAACTCCCATGGTGCACTGCTTCTCATGCACACAAAAAGCTAGGAAGAAATGATAAGACGCTTTCCCATTACCTAAACTAGGAGGACTCCATTTGACCAGAAACATTCTCCACTTGAAAGTTTCACAGGCTCAAGTCATCTTTAGGGCTTACTGAATGGGAGCTAGGACAAGATACTGGAGGAAGCCAACTAAACTGTCCAGCTTCATCCTTTCTTAGGAAACTGTCTCCGAAAGGAGAAAAAGATCTTGGCAAGCACGATATCATAAATAGTAGTCATGAGGCACCCTGAGCAAGAAAAGCTTACTTCCGTTAAACAATTTCTGTGGGTATCTTTGGACCTTTCCATAAGTCACATTCTGTTCTCTCCTCAACTGTCTTGGCTATATCATTAGCACAGTCTAGTTGCCCCCTTCTAAGGAAGAGAAGAAGAAACTTCAAATTCTAACCAGATGCTTGTAAGTTGCTCCGGGAATTTGAAATGGAGAATTTCTTTTAGGTTTAGATCGATAGTTTGCAACCCTTATACAGGTCAAATTCTCCTGGGGGACTTTGAAAGAGTACCCATACTAGGGCTTTCACTGCCTTATCCAGACCTACATTCAGATTTAATTGGGGCGGGTAGGACAGGGCTCAGCATAAGTATTTTTTTTTTATGAATGTCCCCCCCCCCACCCAGGTGATTAAAATGTGCAGCCAGGTTTGTAACCACAGGTCTCAACAGTTTTAAGGACCAAATGGTGTAGTTGATTTGTCCAGAGGAAGGATTCCTACAGGCATAGCTGACTTTATACAATGGAAGTATTTTCGAAAGGTCACTGTATTAGAGCACCCCTTACTGACTAACTTTATAATTTCAAAAGGCCTATTTTTTCATTTGTGGTTGTTCATTGACACTTCAGCTTCTTTGTCATGTAGCTAATGACCTAGTAACTATCACTAAATCCACCAAGAAAGAGGATATAAAAGGAATCTTGTAGTGAACAGTTTTGTGATTATTTTTAGAAAGCTTAATACTGAGCTGAGTATAAAAGGTTATATTCTGTTCATAAGTCACATTAAAAAAAAAAGTTTTCTTCCCCATTTCCTACCAAAGTTATCACTTACCTTTCCTTTAAAATCTCAAGTTAGGGGCTTCCCTGGTGGTGCAGTGGTTAAGAATCCGCCTGCCGGGCTTCCCTGGTGGTGCAGTGGTTGAGAGTCCACCTGCCGATGCAGGGGACACGGGCTCGTGCCCCGGTCCGGGAAGATCCCACATGCCGCGGAGCGGCTGGGCCCGTGAGCCATGGCCGCTGAGCCTGCGCGTCCGGAGCCTGTGCTCCGCAGCAGGAGAGGCCACAACAGTGAGAGGCCCGTGTACCGCGCAAAAAAAAAAAAAAAAAAAGAGTCTGCCTGCCAATGCAGGGGACACGGGTTCGAGCTCTGGTCCGGGAAGATCCCACATGCCACGGAGCAACTAAGCCCAAGTGCCACAACTACTGAAGCCCCCGTGCCTATAGCCCGTGCTCTGCAACGAGAAGCCACCTCAGTGAGCAGCCCGTGCACCACAACGAAGAGTGGCTCCTGCTTGCCGCAACTAGAGAAAGCCCATGCGCAGCACTGAAGATCCAATGCAGCCATAAATTAATTAGTTAATTAATTAAAAATTAAAAAAAATAAAATCTAAAGTTAGGCTAAGATGGGATTTTGATGTATCAGACTTAAGCTGGACAAGAATATTTAAAAACACAATGTTATAGCCAAAAAAGAATGTTGCATAAATATGGGAGCCAATGATTTTACATTTTATAACTTTTTAAGTTGAAAATTCTCCACTTATTTTTTTCCTCAATGTCGATATCATGATATTCTGGGGGGAGGGGTATCAACCTAATAATGTGTTCAGCTAACTTAGAACAAAACATGTTTTTGTATTTTACAGGGCCATATCGCCTAATCATTTATGAAATATTCTGTTAGAAAAGACACTAGCCTTACATTCTCTATCTGGATTTGAAAGGGAAAAGGGAGGAAGGGAGGAAGGGAGGAAGAAGATCTCGGTATTTTTTAAGGACTATACTTTTGCAAGTTATGGTGACGATAAGCAAATTCTGTGCATGACAGTGTAAAATGGTCCCCAGAGGGCCCAAAGTGGAATTTTCACAGCGCTCATGGCACAATTAGCCAAATGTATCATAATTGCTCTTTGTCTTCTCCTACCAAACCCAAAGCTCATCCTTCTTATCTATTCTGAGAAAAACCCAAGTGTTTGAATCATTATTTTAGGAGAGACAGGACCTGTGTCGAGACATTTCCATATTTATAGAAAAGGCAAATCATGAATTTCCAATTCTCTCCTGTATTTCTCTTAAAGGTTTATTCAAGGTCATACTAAAGTATTTTGGGTGGGAGAACATTTACAGTCACTCTGATGAAAACGTTTAAGAAGTAAAATTTTAAACTTTTAGCCTGAGCTTTTCAGATATATTTATTTTAAAGAAAACTGACACCTACACAAAACAAAATGATGTGTCATCACATTTTTAAAAATTACAGTTTGTTCTTCCTTCCTCCCTGGCCATTTTAAACATGTATATTTATAGGTTTGATGAAATGGATACTTTGTGTATATTTGAACCATCAACTCTATGTACTTAAGGAGATTTATAGGGTCATTTTCCTAAGCGTAATGGACTGAAATCGCTCTCAGCATGACCCCTCAACCTCTCTGCAACTCTGTGTTCCCCTCTACAGACTGAGAAAATCAGACCAACACATGAGTCTGATATTTTCTGAGAGAAAGACGCAATGCTGCAGATTTAGAAAACGTTTTCTCCTCCAGCATCTCCCAGTTTCTAAAGACGAAGAAATAGACGCTGGTTGAGAGGCCCTCCTATGGGGGAAGATTCTTCATCCCAAAATAAACACTTCCTGCTCAAGTTAGAGCCTCTGGCTTAAAGTCTCAGCGTCCTGGAACCAGAACAATACAAACATGGGATAAGTGGAATGAGACTGGGGCATTTGTATGTGATGCGATCATCGCTTTGTTAGTGCAGGTGTACTGACACGCCGGGAATGCACTAAATTTAGGGGGGATTTTAGTCAAGATAAAAGAAGACTAGGTGCCATCTACTGGTGAAGAAACTGAAAACTTTTCCATTTTTCCAACAAAACTGAGTGTCTTTTCGGACAACACAGTGTGCAGGATACACAAGTCATCATCCCGTGGTCATGGTAAGTTGACTGTCTAACCCATTCCCCAGCCTGATTTAGACACTTCCATTTCTATAAATTTAGTCTACAAAACTCTGTGTACAAGGATGGTAAAGATGACGTAAAAGGATGTTTACTGTGGCACTGTTTGCAATTACTAAGAAAATGAGCCAAGTGCCCAGTAATTGGAGTCTGATTAAATATATTATGAATATATATATATATATATATCTGCTACACAATGAAAAGGTACATACAAAGGAGCTTACAGCCATCAAAAAGAAAGGAGTGGCCCGTGAGCCGTGGCCGCTGAGCCTGCACGTCCGGAGCCTGTGCTCCGCAATGGGAGAGGCCACGGCAGTGAGAGGCCTGCGTACCGCAAAAAAAAAAAAAAAAAAAGAAAGGAGTTAGATATATATTGACATGGACTGATATGTTAGAGAGATGTCAGGAGAAATAAGCAAGTTGCAGAACAGTATTATAATATGATCCTGTTTTGTAAATAATAATACTATGGAGGATTGTTCACTAAAATAGTAACAGTTTTCAATTACTGTTACTGTTAACTGTTAAAGTAATGTAGTAACACATGCCATTTGCAACCAGAATAAAAGGAAACCAACACAAATGATTTTTAAAGGAAAATGAAAAATTTGTAGGGTTTTAGTTTATGTAATGTTTTATTATTTAGATTTTATACATTTATAAAATAAAAATGGTTTATACCCTATTTTAAAAACTTTGGTTTGGGCTTCCCTGGTGGTGCAGTGGTTGAGAGTCCGCCTGCCGATGCAGGGGACACGCGTTCGTGCCCCGGTCCGGGAAGATCCCACATGCCGCAGAGCGGCTGGGCCCGTGAGCCGTGGCCGCTGAGCTTGCGCGTCCGGAGCCTGTGCTCCGCAACGGGAGAGGCCACAGCAGTGAGAGGCCCGCGTACCACAAAAAAAAACAAAAAACAACAAAAAAAACCACTTTGGTTTATATATACACTTCCTTTCTCAGGAATTTATTCTACAAAAAACATCTGCACAAAATATCAAAGATTGTGTAAACTTATGTAGATATAGAGAAGATATAGAAAAGCTATAGAAATGAAGAGGGGAAAGATCCCATACTATATACAAAAGAAAAAAATAAATCACCTGCGATTCCATTTTCCAAGTATCTGATGTTAACTGGTATATTTCCTTCCTTTTGGTATCAATTTCACACTGTTCTGTTCACATGTATATTTTATGCACGGCTTTTCTGCCGTCACATTACAAAAACTCTAGAAACTCCTAGTTTTAAAGACACTCTTTTTTTCATTTCCCAGCTGTAACTTGAGGTAATTTAAAACAAAATATTTGTAGCTTGACCCTCCCATCTCAATCCCTTCTCTTTGTCAATCTACTTAAGTATTGTTTTCATGCTGTCACCAAGGCTAAAACTCCAGCATCTTCCAAAATAGAGAGCAAAGAAATAAATGATCAGATTTCTTTAATGTCCAACTCAGCACAGCAACTTGCCTGATGGAATAAATACATGCTGAACAGTGACAAACACGGCCCCATGAATAAAGGGCTGGTTGAAAAGGTCACAATCCTTGCAAAATCTGACAAATTCAGAAAGTAAGATCCTTTGGTAAAACGAAAGCAGCTGGGAAGATGGACTTAACCTGATTCAAATCTGAGCGAAGAACAGTAATAAGCCACTAGGAAAACTTATTAGAAGAGAAGTGCTTGATAAGTCCAGCTTATGTACTCTTCTCTTTAACTGACAGGGAGACTCCTCGTGGATTTGGAAAAGCAAAAAGAGGGGGTTTATGCAACTCTGAGTGTTGACGGAAAATTTTATTCAAGTGCCTGGCTTGCCTAAGAAAGGAGCAAAGAACGATTGGGGTAACAAGCATGACAGGTCAGAGGCTTGAGGGTTTAGCTACGTGAGGCCCTGCTGTATTACACTCAAGTTATTTTGAGATGGTCGCAAGAGTACTTGAACCCTGAACAAAGAACTTCTCCTTGCCTTATCCTGTTGCAGACGGGAGCAAAGTGTTTTAAGTGCCCAGAATCTGAAGCAACTGTGAAACCCCAATCAAAAGGCTAGTGAATGGGAGTCGTTTCCATTCTCTTGGTCTGCCTTTCTCCTAAAAAGCCATAGCATTCCCACACCTATGTTTAGCCCTGTTTTCCCCATAGCATTTATAACAGTCTGCTTAAAGGAACATTTGATAGGACTGATGAAACACAGAGAGGGCATCTGATATAGCTAGTGACAGGTACAGTAAAAAAAATCTTAGTAACTCTAGTTACACTTGGTTTTAGCCAACTTTGTCCTCATAGCACTGCACTGGGTGCTGGTGGAAGTTGAATTAGAAAAGGAAGACTAGCAAAACCAAGAATGTATGTTCAAAGTCAGTTTCCCTTGCAGATAAGCAGTTCAGGAATATTCAAGCCTTTAAGCCTCTCCCATGACAGATACAGGAGAGTAAGTTTTAAATAATAATACAGACAAAAACACTTTAAAAAGAATAAAGAAGTCACACTATGGTTAGTTGGATAATACTAACTTCCCTCCAAGTTCAGCTTCACTCAGTATCTGCTCTGGAAAACAGCTCTGTGACCAGTGAAGGCATAGATCCCAAGCCCTGCGTTAGATTAGCACCAGCTAACTGAAGTCGTTCACCCCTTGCTTCCATTAGCCTGAACTTGACAAAGATCCCAAATGAGTCAGGATCTTTCATCTCAGCAACAGACTTCCAGGACAGTCATAAATATAGGCTCAAACTGCCTCACTCATGGGGTTAGGTTTTAACTTCTGATATACAAAGTGTTAATGGTTTCCGTGAATACCTGGCCAAAACTCTGCAGTACTCTATTTGCTTGTGATATATTACAACTGTATTATCCAAGCTAATAACTACTCAGCCAAAAGAAAGTTTCTCCTAGCCTCTTTGCTTTCTTTCCTTACCCCATTTAGATTTAATTATAATGCTCAAGTTCTAGTTCATCAAAAGGTTTGATATAAGAAGAAAACTGGACTTCCCTGGTGGCACAGTGGTTGAGAATCCACCTATAAATTCAGGAGACATAGGTTTGTGCCCTGGTCCAGGAAGATCCCACATGCCAAGGAGCAACTAAGCCTGTGCACCACAACTACTGAGCCTGTGCTCTAGAGCCTGCACGCCACAACTACTGAAGCCCGCGTGCCTAGAGCCCGTGCTCCGCTCCACAACAAGAGAAGCCACCGCGACGAGAAGCCCGTGCACCACAACAAAGAGTAGCCCCCACTCATCGCAACTAAAGAAAGCCTGAGTGCAGCAATGAAGACCCAATGCAGCCAAAACTAAAATCAATCAATCAATAAATTTACATTTTAAAAAAAGATGAAGAAAACCATTCACAACTCTCCATCTCAAGCGGGCTAGTGTAATATTAGTGGTTACGATTCATCACATACAACAATTGTATGTGGTAGGTAGTATTATTATCCTCATTTTACAGATGAAGACACTCACGAATAAAGGTTTCAGCATTTTGCCCAAGGTTACACAGCTAGGAAGTGGTGGAGATGAGATCCGACTCTAGATTTTCAGGTTCCCAGCCCATATTCTGAAAACACAAGCTAATGACACCCTCAGTCTCTCATTTTATCTTCCCCACTTAAAAATAAGCTTGTTCATATGTTTTGAGCAAAATCCAATGATGTGTTTGTTCTTGATTTGATCCTTCAATAATTCTCTTTCACACATGGCACGTAAAATTTAAGGAATAACATTTTCTCCAAAGACATCACATTACCTTATATCCATGGATAGAATCCATTCATCAACAGTCCAAATTCTACCACATTATTAACATCCAATATCAATAGAGTCAAAAGATATTTTAAGGTACAATCAGATGGTTGGGTCACTCCATCTGTCCATCCTGGCAAACCCACCTGTTGTTACTCCTGTCATGTGCCTTTCCACTCTCCTCTGACATTTGACTCTGACACATTCTTTCCTGCAGGTTGCCAAACATCCTAGTGATGAGACCAAAAAAAAAAAACCACATGTAAGAGTATCCACAACTTTCCTTTCCTCCCTCCCCTGCCAAAGAGAATTCTCCCTCTTCCCAAAGCGAGAGAATTCTTGCTTTGTGGAAGAAAAGCTAGGTCAACTCAAAGAGGAGGAAACTGTGGGTCAGAGAGATTGTTTTCCCCAAAGTTTATTCTACTCTTAAGTGACAGTACCAAGATTCTAAGTCTAAAAACTGCAGGAATTACATCTTATTAATGCTTGTACACCCGTATCATGATGCTAAGCAAACCCTAGGTGCTTGGTCAAAATTTGTTGTATGAATGAAATGGATAGAAGGAAAAAAGGAAAAGAGAGAAAGAAGAAAGGAAATTAACATCTAGTGGTGTATATTACTATGTTTGATTTCACGGAAGGCAGAGATAAAATTAGGTGAAATTATTTTCAGAGTTCTTTTTGCGCTTCCTGTAACTAGGACCCTCTGGGTGACATCTGAACATGACCCGGGTTTATACTTAATTCTGTGTTAGAGTTGGTTGTGTAATAGTAAGGTGCTGAATTAAATTGTCCTTGGATATCAGTGAATAAGCAATCTTCTTCCTGTGTTTTCATTCCCCATGTATTTTGTCAGCCAACAGGCTTGGATGCCTGTTATTTACCAGTGACAGTGCAGGGTGAAAGAGGAACAAAAAATGGGTAGGGATGCTACTCTAGTTGAGGGTGTCACATTATAGAACCAAACAGTTAACAGTACAGGATGGTAGGTGCTCTGGTGGAGAAACGTATCCACTGCTGGGAACAGTGGATAGTGATTCCATCTTTTGCAGAAAAGGTGAAGAGGATGATCAGGAAATTTTTACAGAGGGAACCTGGAGGGTGTGAAGGACATTCCCAACAGAAGAAATAGCTTGGACGGGGGCTTGGAGGCATGCACGTCATGCCACGCTCAGGGACTGGCCAGAGGGCTGGTGGTACTGGAGCAAGGGCCCTGCCCAGTGCCGGGAGTGGAGACTAACAAGGAGGCTAAGCCAGATTCAGAGGGGCCTTATCTGCCCTGCTAAGGAACTTGGGCTGCTTCTTCTATTTAATTTTAATTTTTTTTTTTTTTTTGGTGGCACTACACGGCGTGTGGGATCTTAGTTCCCCTACCAGGGATCAAACCCGCGCCCCCTGCAGAAGAAGGGCAGATTCTTAACCACTGGACAGCTAGGAAAGTCCCTCTTCTTCTATTATTTTAAACCAGGCTTATATAGTTTTCCTGACTAAGTTCACAAAATCTGTGTGTTCCTTGCTCTCCAATCTCCGTCTGAGTGAATCTGCTCCAAATGTCTCTGCCAGCCTGGACCTTGGTCTTTCTGGTAAGACATCCTAGAAGACTCCATAGTTTGGTAAGACAGCAACGCCAGCCACAAGTTCGATGAGCAGCCCGGGGACTCTGGGGATACCCTGGAATGTATGTGTGTGAAATGGTGTGGGGAGAGACGTAACAAACATTGGTCCCAAGCGCATTATTCTTATTGTCGAATAGCCTGCTAAGTAATTTTGTGTCTCAGATTTGCTTTCAGTATCATACATGTATTTAAGCTACTGCATAATTAACCAACTTTCAAGTTAGAGGTCAATACAATTAAAGAGGCAGATAATTCCACGTTAAAATACCAACTACTGGGCTTCCCTGGTGGCACAGCGGTTGAGAGTCCGCCTGCCGATGCAGGGGACACGGGTTCGTGCCCCGGTCCGGGAGGATCCCACATGCCGCGGAGCGGCTGGGCCCGTGAGCCATGGCCGCTGAGCCTGCGCGTCCGGAGCCTGTGCTCCGCAAGGGGAGAGGCCGCAACAGTGAGAGGCCCGCGTACCGCAAAAAAAAAACCAACCAACTACTAACATTTACAGATTTTTTGATGTTTTGATTTTAATCACTGTGTAAATAAATTTACATAACATAAAGCACACATGTCCCGTTCTACTTTCTCACTTAGCAGTGTCTCATATAGAGTTCTTCATTCATCTATTTACTCACTCATTCACTTTAGAAGTCATTAAGTAGTATTAGTAATCATATGTCATGCATATCTCATCTAATCTTCGAGGCAAACCTGAATTAGGTACTATTGTTACCCCCATTTTGAGATGAAGGAACTAAAGCTCAAGGATGTTAAGTGACATGCTTGAAGTCATACACCCAGCGAGCAACAGAGCCGGAACTCAAGCACAGGCCCAACAGATACTTAGTTCTGGCCTTTACCTCTTTATTAGTGCTTCCTTTAGGAAGATCTACTTTAAGCCAGGTATGCTGTGAACGGCTAGATATACTCTGGTGAACAAGACGCCTAGAGTCCCTCCCCACGTGAGCTTAGTCATATGGTTTTCCATTTTGCTTCTGTATTGGTTGACGAGTGTCAGCAAGTGCAGCCTGCAGAAAACAAATGCTGCAGAACTCAACATCATCTATAAGGAGGTCTAATATTCAGACAGTGTTGGAATGAACTCAGAGGAACAAAACACTTGGAAGCTGCTCCTTTTCCTTTTCTTTGTTAGGAGTCTGGCATGAATGTGTCTAAACTGACATTTCCATAATCAATCCCAAGTGTTTACATTCCCTACCCCAGCCCTACCCCATTCCCTTTTCCCAGTTAGGAACCCAACCCTACTGATGTATAATTCTGAGTCACAGGAGATCTCAGAGTACAACGTTGATCTTGACGTCACATCCTGTTTGATGGATTGTAAGACCTCTCCTCTAAACACACACACACACACACACACACACACACACACACACACTACCTCAATGAAGAGACAGAGTGCAAGCTTCAGAAAACTTCCCTTTGGATATGTGGGTTGCTATGGTGATGAGAGAGCCATGGAATCGAGAGGCACTTACAGAAATGACTGTAAATGACGCTTAAATAATATTCGAGAACATTTTCCTCTCGAAGTCAGTCTTGGACAAGAGCATTGCTGGGCTCCCTTGGCTTGTGGCAAACACGTTTCTATGCTCATTCACTGAGTGGCTTCAATGTGCCAGGTGACTGGTGTACATACAGTGGGGAACACAGACACAGAATCTGCCTGCCAGGAGGTGATGGTGAAACAATGCACCTTCACTGGAAAGTAAACACATAAGTAGAAAAATGCTATCAAGAAAAGAACAGGGGCTATGAGAGAATTATATTTTGTACTTGTTATTTATTTACGTATTATATTTGTGATAACATAAAAGGGGAAAACAGGGAACACCTACTTTGTTTTGGGGGCAGGAGGCTCTTTAAGCAAGTATTAGTAAACTGAGGTTAGAAGAACAAGTAAGAGTCTGAGCCATGCCTGAGCGTGGCAACGGAGAAGTGTTCCAGGCAGACCAACAGCACTGCAAAGGTCGTGGCACGGGGAGACTGTGCTACATCCCAGTACTGAAAGCACAGTGAGAGTGGGGTGATGGGGGTGGAACTAGAAGTGGTGCCTGGTGGCTTCACACCTCATGTATTAACAGGTCTGTCCCTAGAAGGTCATTTTCTCACTCCTAGAAGAAGAGTGTCTTCCACTTGGCTTCTCTATGCCTCAACTTCCCTCTCTGAACTATGCAAGATTCAGAACTGAGTCACCTGTTTGGGTAAAGGTGCACCAACTTTTGGGTAGAGACCATTAATTACCAGGAAGGAATAAAAATGATGTGTATTTCAGGAATCCCATTAAACCTTGGGGAGTGTTTCCCTGTGTTGATACAAGACTGTCACTTGCCAGGGTCACCCACATAGATTTTCTGTGCTTCCTGAAACACTTCCCTCCTTTGGCTCCCATGACTCAAGCCTCTTCCATTTTCCTCCTACGTTTACATGGTCTCCTCTTTCTCCTTTGCAGGCTCATAACTGTCCACCAGGCTTTGGAATGATGGAGTCCCTCAAAGATCAGGTCTCATTTTTGCTAGTTAATGCTTAGTCATCCTTCAAATCTTATCTTAAGCATCACTTCCTTGAGGAAGTCTTTCCTGGTCTCCTTGACTAATCAAACCCCCTCGATAGGTACAAATGTTTGCATCCCCCCAGAATTCATATCTTGAAGCCCTCCCCTCCAATGTGATGGTATTTGGAGATGGGACCTTTGGGAGACAATTAGGTTTAGGTGAGGTCATGAGAGTGGAGCCCCCATGATGGGATTAGTGCCCTTATAAGAAGAGGAAGAGACACCAGAGCTCTCTCTGTCTGCCATGTGAGGACATGAAGAAGGAGGCCATCTGCAAACCAGGAAGAGAGCTCTCGCCAGAACCCAACCATGCTGACACCCTGATTTTGGCCTTCTAACCTCCAAACTGTGAGGAAATAAATCTGTTGTTGAAGCCACTCCTTCTACGGTGTTTTACTGTAGCAGTCTGAACTAAGATACTTGCTCTGACCGGCATTCATAGAACCATGCTCTTGTTCTTCAACAGTCCTTACAGAGCCATAATTTTAGATTAATTGGTGTGATTAAAGAATTTCTCCCCAGAAATTCAGCTCCATGAGCACGAAGTCTCTTGTTTCCTAAGGCTTTTTTCATGAGAACCAGCTTCATGTAGAGCAGTTGCACAGGGCCCCATGCACAGAAGGGCCCCATCCTTGCTGTAACACTCTGATGTTGCCATGCTGAATCTTAATGATCTTTGAACAAGGGGCCCTGCATTTTTTTTTTATTTGCACAGGCCCCACAAATTATGTAGTCAGTCCTGCTTATCATTATATCCCAGCATATAGCACAGTTCTGGCACATGGTAGAGCCTCAATAACTGTCAGTTGGATGACTGACTGACTGAATATAAAGTGCCCAGAGCTAAGAATGGTGGCTGGGTCTATCTGACCCCAAAGCTCACGCATTTACCGCCTCTCCATAGACCACTGTTTGCACTCAGATATGAGGCTGGGTTTGACTAAATCTGCTTAGGGACCTTCCTCTCTCACTCATTGCTCCAAATTATTCTGTCCTGGGGCATCTCTGGGGTAGTGTTGCAGGGGCAGCATTCTCTGGCATAAACAGCCCTCTGAGTCATAGAGCAATGCCATCGAGAGGGGCCTGGACAGCTGCAGCTGTCAGGCATCTGTGAGTTACTTTGAGATGGCATGAAAAATATCTCCCGATTGGTTAAATCTACCTTACGTCCTGCCCCCCAGAACCGTAGGATTGACATTTGTACAGAATACTTTTATACAACATATGAAAATATAACACCAGCTGCTGAAAAGAATGGACCTCCTCAAATTCAGTTGCGATAATCTCGCACTTCAAAATTAAACTGAATTTCATCTGAAGCTCTTTGACCTTTCTCTAGTACAGTTAATTTACAGAAGTAATATGAAAGATTTGCCCTTGGAATCAGGAACCTGGGACAGGAGTGGAGAATTGATTTCAGTTTAGGTCAAGGGAATTGTGAATTTACATGCCTTCCTAAAGGCGAGAAGTCTATCTCTCTGGTTAAGGGGGCTGCAAGATAGATTTGCAAACTCCTGCCTTGAATCAACCATCATGGCTATAAAGCTGGGGCCGCCTTTGGTGCAGAGCCCACTGGGCAAACCTTTAGCTCTTTCAGCATTCCAGACAAGAGCTCTGTGCCCGTAAACCATCTTCAAATGGCAAGCTGGGGAAAGAGTCAGGCTCAAAGAGAATTAGCTGGTGTGCTTTCAGCCAGGCGTAAATCACACCCTGTGTGAGGGGTAAGGGGCAGGGGTTGCTGTGCAAATAGATCAGCCCTAGGAATAGAATGGCCCAACACTCTTTAAATAAAAAGCTGAGCAGGGCCTGTTTCGTGAAGACAGTACTTTGCCACACCAACTATTATCACAGTCACGGCACCTTTGCTTTAGTCTGTGTTATGGTTCTGGGGTGGATAAAAAATCCTGTCTCCTTTGGGCTCCTCATAAGGGTGAAGGGTATTATCTTCTGGATCTATAGGTTTAAATAACAAGTGGTTAGAATCTCAAGGAACCTTCTGCCTGCCTGGCAGCTCTAGATACCCTAGAATATCTCAAGGGCAAAGTTTAAGGTCCACATGAGCCTCAGGTGGGTAAAGAAAGACACTGTAACATATTCATCCATCCTGGACAGTTCAAGACCCCTCAAGTACCACTTCATTCTCTTTCTGATATCATCCCAAGAGAATGTTGGGCCAGGAATGTCTCCTACCAGCCACTCAGTTCTCATATAATTATAACATTGATAATAATAACAAAGTATCACTAACACTTTTTGAGTGAAACTATTCTAAGCATATAGACACTTTCCGTGTATAGACTGATTTTCTCCCTGCAACAACCCTCTGAAGTAGGTACTATTGTTACTCTCCTTTGAGAGATGAGGAAGCTAAGACAGAGTTATTTAGGGTCACTGCGTCTGGAGACAGGACTGCCTTTCTTATCCTAGTAACATTTTCAGGACTCTGTTTTAGGAGTTTGCAAAGGTGACTTGAAAAATATTTTTTAGTGAACTCAAAATGCTGGAGCTTAGAGGATGGGGATTTAAATAAAAGGAAGAAATCAATATGGCGGTGGTGGTATTTTTTTAAGTGGGGGAGGGGCATGTATATTTTGAAAAAAGTCAGCTTGAAGCCTAGGGCCACTTTGGGAAATCATATTCCAGGAAGTTAACTTGACTTTTCACTTGGCATTATTGATGCCCCGATAGAGATTCTCTTCTCTATCAGGGGCATCAGGTTAGGGTGCAGGTCAACCTAAGTATATGTTAAATGTCAATTCAAGCCTCCTTTTCAAAAAATATGGACCAATGCACCATCTAACATTGTCCCTCATGGGACTTCCCTGGTGGCACAGTGGTTAACAATCTATCTGCCAATGCAGGGGACACGGGTTCGATCCCTGGTCCGGGAAGATCCCACATGCCGTGGAGCAACTAAGCCCATGCGCCACAACTACTGAGCCCATGTGCCACAGCTACTGAAGCCCGTGCACCTAGAGCCTGTGCTCTGCAACAAAAGAAGCCACCGCAATGAGAAGCCCACGCACCACAACGAAGAGTAGCCCCCGCTTGCTGCAAATAAGAAAGCCCGCACGCAGCAACGAAGACCAAATGCAGCCAAAAAAAAAACCCAAAAACATTGTCCCTCATGGAATCTCCCATTGAAGCAATAGCTGCAACTTTTACTTTTAAGCCATGAAGACACTTTCTTCAAAGTCATTTTCTGAGTTTGGTTAGCCTGGACTGCTTTGAAATCATGACCTTTTAGATGGAACTAGCATCTTTTTTCCCCCTCCAAATTATGATGACAGAATAATTAAGAGAAAAATTAATTAATCAAAGATACGCAGCGATAGAGGCTATCCAAATTCTCATCTCAAACTATTCTCCCTTTTATCTCTTCTTTTCATTTTCTGAACCTCTGTTAGATTCTTCCTCTTTTGAGTATAAGATTTTCCAGTAATACCCATGGACACTGCATAGGTGCATGGCAGAACTCAACCTTAATATAATATGAATGAGCAGAAGAAGGGAGGAGGAGTCATCATAGCAAGAGAAGCAACAATTGACAGATTTTAGAAAAGTATCTGTCTTAGTTCAGGCTGCTATAACAAAAATACCATAGACTGGGTTGCCTTAAACAACAAACATTTGGGACTTCCCTGGTGGTCCAGTGGTTAAGACTCTGTGCTCCCAATGCAGGGGGCCTGGGTTTGACCCCTGGTCAGGGAACTAAGATCCCACGTGCTGCAACTAAGATCCCGCATACTGCAACTAAACGATCTCACGTACCACAACTAAAGATACTGCACACCACAATGAAGATCTCGCATGCTGCAACTAAGACCTGGAGCAGCCAAACAAATAAATAAATATTTAAAACAAACAAACAAACAACAGCAACAAACTTTTATTTCTCACAGTTCTGGATGCTGAGAAGTCCAAGATTAAGGCATCCACAGATTCAGTGTCTGATGAGAGATGGCCTTTTGGTTCACAGACGGCTGCCTTCTCACTGTATCCTCATATGGTGGAAGGGACAAGGGAGCTCTCCAGGATCTCTTTTATAAGGACACTAATACTGTTCATGAGCCCCCTCCCCATGACCTAATCACCTCCCAAAGGCCCCACCCCCTAATACCACTGGGGATTAGGTTTTAGCCTATGAACCTTGGTGGGGACACAAACATTTAGCCTATAGCAGCACCAATCACCACTCAGGTTTGTGTAATCATTTTTATTTTATTTTTTTAATTAATTAATTAATTTTATTTATTTATTTTTGGCTGCGTTGGTTCTTTGCTGCTGTGTGGGCTTTCTCTAGTTGTGGCCAGTGGGGGCTACTCTTCGCTGCGGTGCGCGGGCTTCTCATCGCGGTGGCTTCTCGTGTTGTGGAGCATGGGCTCCAGTCATGCAGGCTTCAGTAGTTGTGGCTCGCAGGATCTAGAGCGCAGGCTCAGCAGTTGTGGCGCCCGGGTTCGTTGCTCCCCAGCATGTGGGATCTTCCCGGACCAGGGCTTGAACCTGTGTCCCCTGCATTGGCAGGTGGACTCCCAACCACTGCACCACCAGGGAAGCTCTGTGTGATCATTTTTAGATATCTCCTTGTGAGGCCAGGCCTACATTTACTTCTTTTTCTCTGACACTCAGTAGAAGTGTTGGGTGACAAATTTGAGGAAATCTTCCAGAAAATATGTCAGAAAAAAGAGAGATAAAAAATAGAGAAAAGAGGGACTCATGGTTGTCCAGTGGTTAAGAATCTGTCTTGCAATGCAGAGGACGCCGGTTCGATCCCTGGTCAGGGATCTAAGATCCCACATGCCACAGGGCAACTAGGCCCACGCGCCACAACTAGAGAGAAGCCAGCGCACTGCAACGAAGAGCCCATGTGCAACAACTAAGACCCGATGCAGCCAATAAATAGATAAATAATAAATAAATATATTTTTTTAAAATAGAGAAAAGATAACACCTGAATAACAAGAGTTGTAGAAGAAGGAACAGAGAAAAATGAAGGGAAGGGAAGCCTCAAAGAAATAATTCAAGAGCATTTTACAGACTGAAGGGCTTGAGCTTCTGGACTGAAAACATCCATCAAGCATCTTGGAGAATGTATGCCTTGAATGCCAGAGCTTAACATCCACTGCTTAAATCCCATCTCTTGGAAATCTTTGAAGCATCTCAAATTCCACCAGTTGAAAATTGAACTCGTTTTTCCCCTTAAACCTTCTCTCTGTGCTCCATATCTTGAAGGCTATGACTATTCATCTAGTTACACAGCTTAAGATTCTAGGACATCTTGACATCTTCCTCTCCTATACTTTTTATATCTGATCCATCTCCAAGTCCAGTTGGTTTTGCCTTCTATCTTGTAAATACATCTACTTGCATTCACATTTAGCATCACCTCTTAACATCAGCTCCTAACACCTCTGCCTTAACATCACCGTGACAGCAATAGTTTTTCTTGTCTCTCTGTAGCCTCTCTTAACCTCCTCTTTTTTTTTCACACTGTATCTAGTTATCTTTTCAAAAGGCAAATATGATCATGTTTTTCCTCTTTGTCTCCTATCCAGAATTGAGACTCAACAGTCTGATTTAAAATATGTAAGAGCTTTACTTCCTTTTCTGGGAAAGTTGGTCTCTTCATGGGTTCACATCTAAGTTATGGTCAAAACTCCTCTATTGGGGCTTCCCTGGTGGCGCAGTGGTTGGGAGTCCGCCTGCCGATGCAGGGGACAAGGGTTCGTGCCCCCGTCTGGGAAGATCCCACACGCCGCGGAGCGGCTGGGCCCGTGAGCCATGGCCGCTGAACCTGCGCGTCCGGAGCCTGCGCAACAGTGAGAGGCCTGCGTACCGCAAAAAACAAAAAACTCCTCTATTGTCTGTTCTTCCAAACACCAAGAGAGAAACACAAAGATCGAGGCCCAGAATTGGTTGGCAAACTGAAGAAAAGCAGCTTAAAGGAGGACCAGAGGCAGGAGTTAATGTGGCTGTTGTTTTGGGTTGCACTTGGTAAGGAATAAGGGTCATGTGTAGCCCTTTGCCTGGTCTCTACGTCTTGGTGTCCTGAGATTTTAATTTCATCATAATTACAAAGTATCAGAGTGAGATCTGACCCAGCAAAGAAAAGCATCCCCGAGTTTTGGGGTCCCAATGACAACTTCCCAATGCTCTTCACATAAATAAAATCCTTAAAGATGTGGTATGTATGTGTGTGTATACACACACACACACACACACACACACACACACAATTGAATATTACTCAGCCATAAAAAAGAACTAAACAATGTCATTTGCAGCAATATGGATCGAACTAGAGATTATCATACTAAGTGAAGTAACTCAGAGAAAGACAAATACCGTATGATACCACTTATAGGTGGAATCTGAAATACAACACAAATGAACCTATCTCTGAAACAGAAACAGACTCATAGACATAGAGAACAGACTTGTGGTTGCCAAGGAAGGGGGGGCGGGGGGGAGGGATGGATTGGGAGTTTGGGATTAGCAGCTGCAAACTATTATATACAGGATGGATAAACAACAAGGTCCTACTGTACAGCACAGGGAACTATGTTCAATATCCTGTGACAAACCATAATGGAAAAGAATATGAAAAAGAACGTGTATATATATATGCATATATGTATAAATGAATCACTTTGCTGTACAGCAGAAATTAACACAACATTGTAAATCAACTATACTTCAATAAAATTAAAAATATAAAATCCTTAATGTGGCCATAGGAACCTGCAATGTTTGGTTCTACCTACTTCTCCAGCTCAGTCTCAGCCAGGCTACCCTCACTCTGTTTCAGGCTCACGGTCCTCTTTCCGTCTCTCCCCTCACCACGTCCCTGCCACCTCAGGACTGCTGTTCATGCTGTTCCCTCCACCTGGAATGCAGTTCCCTCCCACCTCCACCTGGTTAACTCCCCCTACTCCTCCAGCTCTCAGCCCCATCAGCACCTCCTTGGGGAAGACTTCTCTGGCCAAATCAAATTCCTTCCTAATAGGCTCTCAAAGCAACTTTTCCTCTTCTTAATAGCAATCATGCCAGTTGGCAATTATATGTGCATGATTATCTGATTAACATCTTTCTCTCCCCCGGATTGGAATTTTGCGGGGGCAGGGACTATATGTTCTGCTTACTGTCGACTCCTCAGTAACTAGCAAAGCTTCTGGCCCATAGTAAGCCTTCAATGCATATTTGTTGAATAAACAAATAGTTGAACGAATGAATGAATGAGTGAATATATAAATAAAGGAAAGAATTAGAGATCTGGAAACTTCTAAGATATAGAGATGGCCCTCAACTTACGATGGCTAGATTTAGGATTTTTCTACTTTATGATGGTGCAAAAGCAATAGATATTCAGTAGAAACTGTACTTTGAATTTTAAATTTTGATCTTTTCCCTGGTTAGCTTATGCAGTAGGATACTCTCTCACATACTCTTTCATGATGCTGGGCAATGGGAGCCGGTGCAGCGGCCAGTCGGCCTGGCGATCATGTAGTTACTGATACATTTACAGCCATCCTGTACCCAGACAACCGTTCTGTTTTTCACTGCCAGTATGGTATTCAATGAATTACTTGAGATATTCAATACCTTATTATAACATAGCCTTTATGTTAGATAATTTTGCACAACTGTAGGTCAATGTAAGTGTTCTTGAGCACTTACACTAAGGTAGGCTAGGCTAAGTGATGATATTCCCCAAGTCAGGTGTATTAAATGCATTTCTGACTTAAATATTTTCAACTTAACGCTGGGTGTATGGGGACGTAACCCCATCGTAAGTCGAGGAAGATCTGATTTTGAAAGTGGTCCAAAACAACTTCTGTAAAATTTCTCCATTGTTTATTCAAAAGCTGTCATAAAAGCGCCTCAGGTAACAATTTCTATATCATGGTGCTTAGGCCCTGAAATACATCCTGAGATATTAATAAGGATTTGTGGCTGTAAGCCATAGTTTCAAGAAGGCAAGTACTGTCTTCTTACTGTAGTGAAACATGGTTTCAGTCTCTTAAGAGATCATCAAGGGACTTCCCTAGTGGTCCAGTGGTAAAGAATCCGCCTTGCAATGAAAGAGACGTGGGTTCGATCCCTGGTCACGGAACTAAGATCCCACATGCCGCAGGGCAACTAAGCCCGCGTGCCACAACTACTGAGCTCGAGTGCCTCAACTAGAGCCCACGTGCCGCAAACTACAGAGCCCACGTGCCCTGGAATCCTGCACGCCACAACTAGAGAAGAGAAGCCAGCGCGCCACAGTGAAGATCCTGCATGCCTCAACAAAGATCTCGCGTGCCACAACTAAGACCTGACGCAGCCAAAAATAAATTAACTAAATAAGTAAATAATAAATAAACCTTCAAAAAAATTAAAACGGCCCATCAGAGTGCTAAGCACAATGGATGAAAAAAATTTTTTAAAAAAAAGATCATCAAAAAGCAAGCTGGGTAACTTTATAGCTGTCAACCTAATTTTACCTCCTAATAAAAATATGATACTGCTTATTTGGAAAATTCAAAAGGACTCTAATTGCAGACGTTAATAGTATTAAAGAAGTTTGTTAAATTACAGGCTATCCAGCTTTGTGAAAGCATAGCTCAGGACCCAACTCTCCCTGAAAATCTTTGAAGTGAGACAGGAATTCTGAAGTGGCACATAATTTCATCATCGCAAGATATCAGACATACAGTCCCAATTTAGAAAGCCCAGAGTAAGACCATACTGAAAGACAGCTGTGATCATCATAAGGATGGTGGCAACATCATCCATCTGAAGATCGTAAGAGCTAACATTTACCAATCACCAACTTTGTGTCAGGCAATGTTCTAAGTGTTCATTTAATCCTCATAAAATCTAATTCTAAATGAGGTAGGGACTAACACTTCCTCCAGTTTACAGATGAGGAAACTGAACACAGAGATTACGTTACTTTCCTAGGATTATACCCCTAGCATAATCCTAGTATAGGGTGCAGAGCCCACACTTGCTCTGTCCAATACGGTGTCCACTAGCCCACATGGCTGTTGAGCACATGAAACGTCGCCAGTGGGAACTGAAATGCACTGTAAGTGTAAAATACACGATAGATTTTGAAGGCGTGTATACAAAATGTCTCTTTAACAATTTTTCTCATGATTACACATTGAAATGTTATTCTGGATACACAGCGTTCAGTAAGACATGATCAAAATTAGTTTCATCTATTTTTTTCTTTTTTCATGTGGCTATGAGAAAATTTTCAAATATATCCATGGCTTTTATTCTATTTCTATTGGACAGCTCTGCTCCACACTCTTATACTACGTTATATGGTCTCTTCCTCTGGTAGCAAAGCCTTTCACTGCTAATGGTTGCATTTTTATGACTACTAGCAATGTAAATGACCTGTCAGCCTGAATGATGCAGTGAAGAATGTGGAAAGGAACAAAAGAAGAGAAGCAGAGATGTCATCTGAAATTACCAGCAGTGAAAGTCCAAAGCAGCAAGACCTGTTGGCTATTGTCTTCAGCACATATGGCTCTGTGATGCTATTCACTGTGTAGAATGTCTTCATTTCTCTGTCTTGGCTGAAACCTTTGATGGGCAGACACCAGCAACCAACGGACATCTTCCTTATTGCCTTCTAGACAATAGAAAAAAACACCCCTCTTGATGAGTTACCTTGGGGCCCATCAGCAGAACACACTTGCTGCCCATCAAAGGCTACCCTAGTGAATTTCATTCACTCATGGATTTGTTCTTTTATTCTCAAGTCAGACAAGATCCCTGCCCTTGATGTTTTGAGGAAATATGGGTTCCTTCGGGTTCCTTTTGCAGACCCTAAGGGGCAACGTCTGTGGGGCATGGGAGAGAGGAGGAAGGGAAGAAATAAGAAGAAAGAGTCTCCGTGTGAAAAGGAGGGGACCATGGTTGTCAAGGCCCAGGGCACAGAAGAGGACGAACTCTTCTTGCTCTCTCTCCGTCCACTGGCTACTACCCTCCCCTTATCATAGTATGAGCTTTGCTCTCCCCACCCATGCTCCTCACTACTCTGATTCAGAAGCCTCTTTCAGGATTTAAGTTTTAGTTGTTTTCACCTGAACCTACAAAGGAGTAGAATAATTCGCCACGTTAGTCGTGTAGGAATAGAAGAGGGTGGACCACAAACAATATGGGTCCTGAGGACGCCAGAAAACTTTTTTTTAAAACCTAAAGAAATGTGTCAGAGTCACAGATGAAATGGTGATGCCTGAAGACTCAGTAAAATCTGAGACGTGAACCTTGACTCCTGGACTTCGGATTCTCTGGTTTTGCACAGGATAGTCCAAGGGACACAGTACTGGACAGTCCAGTTGATCTCCTAAGAGCATCACACCCCAGGCTATCAAGATCCTAAACACATAACTTAAGTATTTATTTTTCCTTTTGCCCCAGCAAGCCCCGTGTATTGGCTCAGCAGGCAATGGGTATAAGGACAGATCTGCTTAAAAAAACAAAAATTAGGGCTTCCCTGGTGGCGCAGTGGTTGAGAGTCCGCCTGCCGATGCAGGGGACACGGGTTCGTGCCCCAGTCCAGGAAGATCCCACATGCCGTGGAGCGGCTGGGCCCGTGAGCCATGGCCGCTGATCCTGCGCGTCCGGAGCCTGTGCTCCGCAATGGGAGAGGCCACAACGGTGAGAGGCCCGCGTACCGCAAAAAAAAAAAAAAAAAAAAAAAATATTAGAAAATTCTCCCAACATAATGCAAAGGGGAAAACACAATAAGCAGCATATATAATGGTGTAAACAATATTAGCCTAATTATGTTTTTAAATTTGTATATATATTTTACTGAGTTTTCAAATATCATCCACTAGAATGTAAGCTCCATGACGGCAACTTTTTTTTTTTGGTCTATTTTGTTCACTGCTGTATTACCATCACCTAGAAAAGTGCCTGGCCCATAGCAGGCATTCATAAAATACTTATTAAATGAATGAATGAATACACACCCATACTCATAATTGGAAAGAAATGCCTCAAAATGTTAATGAGGGTGGGAATTCCCTGGCAGTCCAGTGGTTAAGACTCTGCACTTCCACTGCACGGGGCATGGGTTCAATCCCTGGTCAGAGAACTAAGATCCCACATGCTGTGCGGCATGGCCAAAGTTAAAAAAAAAAAAAAAAAGGTTAATGAGGGTTATCTCAGGTGGAGGGGTTGTGGGAGAATTAAATATTTTTTATATAATACCCTCCATTTTCCAATTTTTAAAATAAGTATGTGTTGTTCATAATTGTGACAAAATAAACATTATTTTTGGACAATAACTTTTTTATGCTCTAGGGGCTCCCCCTAAGAGGGCTGCACGGGTCCTTCATGGGCTAACCACGTGGGTGCGCATGTAGGCCCCGAGTCTGGTTGATCGCCAGGCCCTGCCTTGAGCGGAGGCTGCTTACCAGGGCCCGGTCACCAGGTGGCTGCTTGTGGAATCCTAGGGGGCCCCCGGGGCTAGTGCTGGCTCGCAGGTGGGCAGAGTCAGTGTTTCGCCTGCCCTCTTCCAGCCAGTCCTCTCCGTGGGTCCTGAAGCCTGCGCTGGTCCATCTTCTCCCTTGGTTCCTAAAACGTGCTTCCCCCTTCAGTGCCAACGCTAGGCAAAACATTTCAGAATGGGGAGAGCGGCCAAGATGGCAGAGTAGAAGGACCCTGAGCTCACCTCCTCTCGCGAGCACACCAAAATCACAACGGTCTGCAGAACAACTGAAACCGAGAAGGACCCTGTGGGGCTCTTGGGCATGGAAGCCTTTTTTTTTTTTTTGCGGCACGTGGGCCTCTCACTGTTGTGGCCTCTCCCGTTGCGGAGCATAGGCTCCGGACGCGCAGGCTCAGCGGCCATGGCTCACGGGCCCAGCCGCTCCGCGGCATGTGGGATCTTCCCAGACCGGGGCACGAGCCCGTGTCCCCTGCATCGGCAGGCGGACTCCCAACCACTGCGCCACCAGGGAAGCCCTGGAAGCCTTTTTTGTCCGCCATTTCTTGTAGGCAAGACTCCAGCCTCCACGACCTTCCGTGAGTTCCAAAGCGCAGATTCCAACAGTTGCTAATCAAGGGAGGAACAGGCAAGAAACCACCTGAGGCGAGATTAAAGGGGCCAGACGCTGGTCCAGTGGTTAAGACTCCGCGTTTCCAGTGAAGGGGGTGGTGGTTCGATCCCTGGTTGGGGAACTAAGATCCCACATGCCATGCAGCACAGCCAAAAATTAAAAAAAAAAGGCGGTGGGGGGGGGGGGCACCAGAGAAGCTCATCAAGATTGGGAGACTGACCATCTGAGATCCTGCACACACCCTAATCTTGTCACCAAGCCCACACTTGAACTATCACTATAAAACTCTTCATCAAATCCTCCTGGGTTGGGACACATAGTCTTCAAGGGCAGGACCCCACTGTGTCCCCCTTTTGCCTGGCAAAGCAATAAAGCTATTCTTTTCTACTTCACCCAAAACTCTGTCTCTGAGATTCAGTTCGGCATTGGGTGCAGAGAGGCCGAGCTTTCAGCATCACCACCATCGATGAAAAGACTGGAAACTACCAGGAAAGATCTTCTACAGCTAAAAACATAAAGAAGGAACCACAAGACGTGTAGGAGGCGCAGACTCACAACGTAACTAAATCCCATACACCCTGGGTTGGTGACCGACATACTGGAGAATAATTACATTGCAGAGGTTCTCCCACAGGCTCCCCAGGGCTCTGGAACCAGGAAGACAAGCCCCCAGGGCATTTGGCTTTGAAGGCCAGCAGGGCTTATTGGCAGGAGCCCCTAGGTACTGGGGGAAATAGAGACTTCACTCCTAAAGGGCGTGCATAAAATCTCACGTGCACCAGGACCCAGGGCAAAAGCAGTAATTTGATAGAAGCCTGAGCCAGACCTACCTGCTGGTCTTGGAAAGTCTCCTGGAGATGCCGGGGTGGCAGTGGTTCACCCTGGGAACACTGACACCGGTGTCAGACACACCGGGGAACATTCAGCCGCACGAACACGGTTGATACAGGCGGCTGACATCTTGGCTTATTAGCTCTAAGACCCGGGTCCTCCCAGCAGCCTGCAGGGACGCCTCAGGCCAAACAACTAACTGGGCTGGGACACAGCCCCACCCATCAGCAGACAGGCTTTCTAAAGATTAAAGGGCCCACGCCTCCTCTGGGCTCACCCAGCCCACCGAAGGGCCGAGGCACGGGCCCCTCCCACCAGGAATCCTGCATAAACGTCTAGACCAGCCTCATCCACCAGGGGGCAGACACCAGAAGCAAGAAACTACGATTCCCGGAACGCAGGCCAGATCCTATCCTGGGACCATCTGAGCCCTGGCCCTGCCCACTAGCAGAACAGCGCCACCTTCAGGACACTCAAGAACACATACCCAACTGTGTCAGGAACCAACCCTCCCTCAACGATCTGAAACGAGCTCTGGGATCGCTGGGCCCTGAAGCCAGACTCCAGGAACCAGCTCTGCCTGCTCATAGACCGGCACTAAACCAACCCCAGGACCTGGCTTCACCTGCCAGGGGTGGGCATCAGCCTCAGAGTCTTCTCAGTCACTTTTCTTTTTGGCTGTGTTGTGTGCCTTGCAGGATCTTAGATCAGGATGAGGGATCGAACCCACACTCTTGGCAGTGAAGATGTGGAGTTTTTTTGTTTTGTTTTGTTTGGGTTTTTTGCGGTACGCGGGCTTCTCACTGTTGTGGCCTCTCCCGTTGCGGACCACAGGCTCCGGACGCACAGGCTCAGCGGCCATGGCTCACGGCCCCAGCCGCTCCGCGGCATGTGGGATCCTCCCGGACCGGGCCACTAACCCGCGTCCCCTGCATCGTCAGGCGGACTCTCAACCACTGCGCCACCAGGGAAGCCCCAAGACGTGGAGTTTTAACCACTGGACTGCCAGGGAATTCCCTCAGTAAAATTTTAAAAGGAATATTGGTGTATTTAAAATAACATAGATATTTCCTCCTTTTTTACTACATGTCCTAGAGCCCTGATATACGCAGGCCAACTGAGAAGACGTTCTGTGTGGAGGCTGCCTTTTAACTCAGGACCTACTGTGTGTTGGACACTGTGGACACAAAAGGCTGAAGAATCATAACCCTTAAAACAGGTCCTAGGGAAGAAAATCTGAAGAAGTGATATAAATCTTTAAGGAAATCCTTGCAGTTGTACTGCATTTATGGTTTTACATTAATGACCCCTCTAAAACACGCAGAGAATTCCTGAGGAATCAGGACAGGTGTTACTGTTCCCATTTTACAGATGGGATTGAGTTACTGGGAAGTTGAGCTGCCTGCTTAAGGGCAGCTGTCAGAAAGTGGCAGATCCGCGCACACCCAGGTCTTCACGCCACCCTTCCTTGTCAGCTTTCCAAAGAGCTGCCGCCACGATGGCTCTGCCCGGGTCTCGGGGAGGAATGCTAACTGGACATTTGTGCTTCTCTAGTCACGTGTGGCTACTTAAATTCAAATTAATTGAACTTGACATTAAACATTCAGCTCTTCAGCTGTGCTAGCCCCATTTCCAGTGCTCTGTAGCCACGTGCAGCTAATGGCTGCCTAATTGGACAGCACCGAGGACACGTCCATAATCCCAGAAAGTTCTACTGGATAGCACTGGTATAAATTCATTTGAATTGGCTTTTATTTTCAAATAACAGTCAATGTGTATTGAACAATTACAAGGTGAAAGGCGTCATTTAAACCTCATAAAAACTTCTGGAGGTTGGGCTTCCCTGGTGGCGCAGTGGTTGAGAGTCCGCCTGCCGATGCAGGGGACACGGGTTCGTGCCCCGGTGCGGGAAGATCCCACATGCCGCGGAGCGGCTAAGGCCCGTGAGCCATGGCCGCTGAGCCTGCGCGTCCGGAGCCTGTGCTCCGCAACGGGAGAGGCCACAACGGTGAGAGGCCCGCGTACCGAAAAAAAAAAAAAAAAAAAACTTCTAGAGGAAAGCTCTATTTTATCTCTATTTGCAGATGAAGGAACTGAGGCCAGAGAGATTAAGCAACTTGCTGGAGATCACATACCTAGTGAGGAGATGTACTTAGGACTTGAATGCAACCAGTCTGGCACCCAGAGTTGGTTGGTGCATTTAACCCCTGTCAGTCATTCTGAAAGTGTGGTCCCTGTATCAGCAGCATCAGCATCTCCTGGAAACTTGTTAGAAATGCAAATTCTCAGGCCCCACCAGACCTACTGAATCAGAAACTCATGGAGGGGCCCAGCTCTCTGTGGTTTAACCGGCCCTCGAGCTAACTCTAATGCACACTCAAGTATGAGAACCACTGCACCCTTATGTTGCACTCCCACTTTTTTTTCTTGATGCTAGTGCCTCTCTCACCAGTGCATTCTTTTTTTTTTAATTCAAGTATAGTTGTGAACAATATTATATGTTACAGGTATACAGTATAGTGATACACAATTTTGAAAGGTTATACTCCATTTATAGTTATTATAAAATATTGGCTATATTCCTATGGCATACAATATATTCTGTAGCTTATTTTATACATAATAATGTGTACCTCCTAATCCCCTACAGCTATACTGCCCCTTCCCCCTTTCCTCTCCCCACTGGTAACCACTAGTTTGTTCTCTATATCTGTGAGTCTGCGTCTTTTTTGTTATACTCACTAGTTTGTTGTATTTTTTAGATTCCACATATAAGTGATATCTTATAGTATTTGTCTTTCTCTGTCTGACTTATTTCACTTAGCATAATACCCTCCAAGTCCATTCATGTTGCTGCAAATGGCAAAAATTTTCTTCTTTTTTATTGCTGAGTAGTATTCCATTGCGTGTGTGTGTGCGTGTGTGTTTGTGTGTGTGTGTACATACCACAACTTCTTTATCCATTCATCTGTTTATGGACACTTAGGTTGCTTCCATATCTTGGCAATTGTAAATAATGCTATGAGCATTGGGGTGTATGTATCTTTCCAAATTGTGTTTTCATTTTTGGGGGATATATACCAAGGAGTGGAATTGCTGGGTCAAATGGTAGTTCTATTTGTAGTTTTTTGAGAAACCTCCATACCGTTTTCCACAGTGACTGCACCAACTTACATCCCCACCAGTGAACTCCCACTTTTTAAGCATCTATGACACACCCAGCGCTAGGTCTTGGCTATTGGTGTCTTTTAAACTTGCAACGGTAAGCCTAAAAAAATCTTTTGGGTGGAATAAAAAGGATATTTAATTAACATGAACTGAATGCTTACTCCATAGAGGACTCAGGGGTCCATTTCTCACTCAAATGGACTCAGAGCCATTATCTAACTTGCCCGCGGTCACACAGCTAATAAATGGTAGGGCAGAGATGTGAATCCACGCTCTTGGCGCCAAAGCCCATCCTCTTCACCATGAAGCCTTAACCTTACTTAGAGGACAGTGGAGAAGGAAGTCATTGTGTCCCTAAATACAAATGAGTTTTAAAATTCTTTGCTGCTGCAGTGTGTTCCACTCTTCTGTTCTCCTAGAGGAGACTGACTTTCCTTTCTCCTCTCCAGGTCACATTCTATCCATTTTTTAAACTTAGTCCAACATAAAAATAACTTTTCACATCAGAAGATATGAATCCTAGAATGTACCGACCTGAAGTTCAGAATTTCTATTCCTGGGAATTCCCTGGCAGTCCAGTGGTTAGGACTCTGTGCTTTCACTGCCGAGGGCATAGGTTCAACCCCTGGTTGGGGAACTAAGATCGTGCAAGCCGCATGGCGTGGCCAAAAAAGTATTGTTTTTTTAATATTAAAAATTAAAATAAAAGAATTCCTATTCCTGGAGGTTATCGAGCAATGGAAATTCACTCATTCATTCTTTCATACCCCATACTCTGTGGCAGGCACAGCCCTAGGCAGAGCTCCTGCCCTCATGGGGCTTATGGTCTAGTGGGAGAGAAAGACAATAAAAAGGTAAGCAAATAAATAAAAACAATAAACGAAGATTGCAAAAAGCAGTAAGAAGGAAATATACAAGATGCTGTGTGAAGGAATAAATAATGGTCATTAGGGACGACCTTCTCTGAAAAGGTGACCTTTGACTGAAACATGAAGCCCGTCAGCCAAAGAGCCGAGGAGATGGCATTTCAGACAGAAAGAACAGCATGGGCAAAGGCCTTGAGGGTGAAAAAAGCTTGAATGGGTCTAGGAACTGAGGCTGTGAAACATAGGGGCAGGGAGAGAGTGATGTGAGTGAGCTAAGCTGAGGCTGGAGATGTAGGAAGGGACCAGGTCATGTAGGGCCATGTGGGCCAAGGTAACATATTTGTATCTTATTCTAAATGGATGTGCTTTAACAAAGGGAAGGCACATTCTGGTTTATAGTCTTAAAAGATCACCTTGGATGTGAAGTGGTTTTAAAAAGTCAAGAATGGAAGCAGGGAGAAGAGTAAGGAACCTGTGGCTCTGGTCCATAGGATGATGACGATGGTGATGGAAGCAAGTAGATAGATACAAAAAAAATATTTTGGAGGTAGATTGTGTGCTCTGTACCTGACTAACAAGTGGCGAATAAATAAATGTTCAATGAATGAATGAATGAATGAATGGATATTTCTAGGTTGCAGTCCTGGACAGTGTGTTATTCAACATGTTTTCCCCATACTTATCATGGTGCCTATTTGATAACTACTTGTTGAACAAATAAATCTGGTGAGAGGACTATAAAAAAGATTCTGGGGGGCTTCCCTGGTGGCGCAGTGGTTGAGAGTCCGCCTGCCGATTCAGGGGACACCGGTTCGCGCCCTGGTCCGGGAAGATCCTACATGCTGCGGAGCGGCTGGGCCCGTGAGCCATGGTCGCTGAGCCTGCGCGTCCAGAGCTTGTGCTCCGCAACGGGAGAGGCCGCAGCAGTGAGAGGCCCGGGTACTGCAAAAAAAAAAGAGGATTCTGGGAAGAAAAGTTCTAATTTTTCTTCTGAGAATAATAAAGTACCAGCTGTGATTTATGGAGCATCTTTTATATGCCAATTGCGCATTCATCAAATTGTCCTCACAACAGCCCCATGAATTCGTATGATTATCATCCTCATTTTACAGCTGGGGAAACTGTTATTCACAGACATACATTCAACACGTTTATTTAATAAGTATTTGTTGAGTGCCTGAAGTATTGGTTCTCATGAACAATAAGTGGCAAATCTAGCCTTGAACTTAAGACTGTCTGATTTTGAAGCCCATGTTCTTTGACCAAGTTTTACTAGTGGAAATTAAAGAATTAAAGACTTGAAAAATCTATAATCCCCCTAAACCTGGTCTGTCATTTATAGGTAACAGCATGTACAAAGTGTGAGCTGCTTAGGCTGGGTTTTGGGCACACCATAAGCCTGTACCCCTTGACCTTTATCCCCAGCTCAGAATATTTCTATGCATAATGCTGGGATCTCTTGCCACGGGTGGAGACAGGGGACTGGCTGGCTCCACGCGTCTGCATTCCCACTTGCTCTCCCGAAGTTCCAACTGCCCACAGTTCCCCTGACATTATGCCCTGATTGCTAAGTCTGGTCTGTCACAAGGACTTGGAGACCCCAAGGCTGAGGAGTTGAGAATTCTTGCTGGCCGCTTTGGGAGGGCCAGATAACACAAGTAAGACCCTGGCATGCTAAACAGAGGGAGGGCTATTTTGAGACTCTGCTCAAGTAATGTTTCACAGTGGAAAAACGGTAGCACTCTGCACAGGATGTGACTTGACAGGAGTTTTGGCTCAGGTGTCAGTGCCCTGGGTTTCTATTTTTATTGTGAAAACTTGTAGTTTGAATCTAAAAAGGCCAGCCCCTAACGGTAGTTTGAACCTTAAAAGGCTGGCCCCTAACAAAGAGGTAAAAATTGGTGTGAAATCTGGAAACTTTTCTAAAAAAATGTCATAGCTCAAGATTGAAGGGTCAGTCTATTAAATGCATCATGACATAGCTACATAAGGAATATCATGTAGCTATTAAAATGATAATATGAAGCTCCCTTTGGCCACAAAGAAATATGTTCATGCAGCATTTTTCTGTGCAGAAAGATTATTACAAGCAGAGTGTACACATATAGCACCATTTTGTAAAATGTGTGCATGGCTATAAATGTATAGAAAAAGTTTGGAAGGAGATATAAAAATAATAAAAGGTTGTTACTGTGCCTTTATATTGTTATCTTTTGAACTTATTACAAGAAGTATGGATTGTGTGTGTAAAACCAGAAAAAAAAAAATGAAGCAATTTCCATTTTGAAGGGAAAAGACGGTGATCAAATTGGTCCTTGACCAAGTGGTTAAGGGAAATCCTGTACGATAAGGGTCCTTAGCTCAAACATTATTTCTAATATTCTCATGAAAGAAAGTTCTATTTCTAAAATCATCCCCCACTTGCTTATATATTGTGTTGAGTAGATGTGTAGATTTGGGTTCGAAGAACATCTGAAAAGTCAATGGAGGAAAAAGAAGAAATACTAACTAATCGGCATCATAGCCACACGTTTATAGTCAGTTCATAGGAACTAATTAACATTGAAATCTTTGGGGCAAGAACAGTTGTTTACATAGGAGTCTAGGAAAGGCATAGAACACTGGGAGAGGAGAAGATGAAACCTGCAAGGTAGGAGATGAAAGAGCTTCAGGCACCTTGACCATGAGAGTTAACATGGAGGACACATGGCGGAGGGGAAACAGAAAGCTTAGTGCTCCATGTGTCAGTGTCAAATTCAACCTCCATATTCAGTTTTCTTACCTCTTCAATTTAGAGAGAGGGTTTTTTCCCCTCAACTTTTTCCTCGACTGGATATTCTGCCCAAACGTTGATTCATTTAAACTGCATAACATTTTGAGCAAATATTTAATCTGAAAGAGGTTGTCTTTTTCATGAATACTTTGGAAGGTATAAGAACATATTCAACATTCACAATTGTGATATGTAGCACAGAGTTCTATGTGGGCATGCTATGGGTTGAATCATGTCTCTCCAAAATTCGTATGTTGAAGTTTTAACCCCCACTATCTCAGAATGTGACCTTTTGGAAATAGAATCTATGCAGATGTAATTCATTAGGATGAGGTCATACTGGAGTAGGGTGGCCTTTAATCCAATATGACTAGTGTCCTTATAAAAAGGGGAAATTTGGACACAGAGAGATGCATACAGAGAAGATAATGTGAAGAGATATGGGGAGAAGATGGCCATCTACAAGCCAAAAAAGAGAAGCCAAGAACACATCCTTCCCTCACAGCCCTCAGAGGAACCAACCCTGACAACATCTTTTCTTTTTTTAATTATTATTATTTTTTTAATTTTTATTGGAGTATAGTTGATTTACAATGTTGTGCAGATGAGCTTTTTTTAAAAATTTTATTTTATTTATTTTTTTATACAGCAGGTTCTTATTAGTTATCCATTTTATACATATTAGTGTATATATGTCAATCCCAATCTCCCAATTCATCACACCACCACCACCACCCCTGCCACTTTCCCCCCCTTGGTGTCCATATGTTTGTTCTCTACATCTGTGAACCCTGACAACATCTTGATTTCAAACTTTTAGTCTCCAGAACGGTAGGACAATGATTTTCTGTTGCTTAAGCCACCCAATTTGTTATACTTTGTTACAGCAGCTTTAGCAAACTAATACAAAGTGCAATATATCCTAAGGATATGTGTATGTTGAATTCTACCAATAGACATTTGAGTTGGGTCAGCATATTTTCCTCCGTTATGGGGGATGTCACCAAAGGTCATAGGTAAATAGTTTGCCCAAGGTCAGTCAAGCCAGAAGTCATAACAAAATTACTATACTTAACATAGTCATTTAACTAATGTACACTCTAGAAGTTTATGTTTTCAAGTGACTTAAAACATTTTTTGAACATTGCATTGAGAAAATGAGAGATTAAGTTATATTGGGGCCACTTTTATTTATTTATTTATTTTTTGTGGTACGCGGGCCTCTCACTGTTGTGGCCTCTCCCATTGCGGAGCACAGGCTCCGGACGCGCAGGCCCAGCGGCCATAGCTCACGGGACCAGCCGCTCCGCGGCATGTGGGATCCTCCCGGATCAGGGCACGAACCCGTGTCCCCTGCATCGGCAGGCAGACTCTCAACCACTGCGCCACCAGGGAAGCCTGGGGCCACTCTTAAGTGGAGTGATTATCAGTATGTCATTTAGCCCTCAGGACAGCCTTGAGAGAGAGTAATATCTACATTATGACAATGAATAAATTGTGTCAAAAATTTTAAGTCACTGTCCAAACCTGAAGATTCAAACACAATCATTTCTACTCTAAGTCTGGTATACACTCACACTTATTTTTAAAAAGCATAACACTCCTATACCTTGTTATGTGAATGATATTTTCTATGCCATAAGCCTCATTGTAATGCTCTTTCACCTATTTAATTTATTTGTCATTTCCTTTCTCCTACAACTTCCCCCACAGGTAGTCACAATTCCCCTATCAAAAGTCACATGCCAATCTAAGAAATAATTTTAAAAGTTCTCTCATTTACTGCAACCAAAATGAGTCGCTTTGTACTCCACAAAGTCAAATGATCTGATTAAGTTATTCAGTATGGAGGTAATAAGATAGCAAAAATATTTTTATGGGTTGGAATGACATATTCCTTCTGCCACTCAGGGGACATGATAGGATATTCCTACTCTACAAAAATGTTTTTACATCATCATGATATCATGTGGCCCCTACATATAAATGCTTCTAAAAATACCCATTTAAAATGTTGGGTTGTTTTTGCCTCTGAAAAAAATTGCATAGGAAAACCTAGGAGAAATACAAATTTCTTGTGCTCAAATGCATAGAACTGATGGTTTTTCTTGTATTTTAAAGTGCCTTACGTATTTTAAAGTACAGCAATATAATTATTCCTTTTAGATAGCCTAAGGAATACTAATGTCTCTTATGTTGATTACCTAACCTCCTTGTATTAGATTAGGTTAATTTCCTAGTGATTTTAATAAAAGTGCGATACAAAATTAGTAAGTCATGTCACTGTCTTTGAAGAAAAACTCAAAATAAACTTACCCAAAAAAGACAATGACTAACATAATGGGATAGGTAGATAAAAATAGATATAGTTTATGCCTCCATCTACTTCCCAAAAAGTCTATAAAGCAGCAGATAATGAATACACATAAAGATGTATCTGATAAATAAAGATAAGGAAAAAAAACAGAAAGCAAATACAAATGAGAGTGATAATTAAGTCAGAAATCATGAATGAGTGTTTAAATAAATGGATAACAAAATTAATGGGATTGCATATTACTGAATGTCTGGGATATGATGTTCTGAATTTCCTAGCCATTAGAGCAATAAAGAAGGAGGAAAAAGAAGATGAGATATAATCAGTGCTTCTCAAACATCCCCCCCTAAATTTCAAGGAGAATGACTCCTGGGATACATAAACTAAAACAATCCACCAGAAGTGAAAAATCATTTTATGATTTAGCATAAGAATTCATGGAAATACTGTATTCTACCATTAATACAATGAAATGTTTTAATGAAAAAATAATGACTTTTATTATTTCTATCTGTGAGTAAAATTTATTCTCCACAATTAAGTAGCATGTTAATCCTATACCTTAACACCAATTTCCAACATGTTACATTTCCTATTATTCCTAGAAAGTAAATATATAGGTTTGAAAAGTATATGTTTACAGAACTCTCATCTTATTTTTTAAAATCACACAACAGACTTTACTTTTTTTTTTTATTTTATTATTTTTGGCTACGTTGGGTCTTCATTGCTGACGCGAGCTTTCTGTAGTTGCAGTGAGCGGGAGCTACTCTTCGTTGCGGTGTGTGGGCTGATCATTGAGGTGGCTTCTCATTGAGGTAGCTTCTCTTGTTGCGGAGCATGGGCTCTAGGTGTGCAGGCTTCAGTAGTTGTGGCATGGGAGCTCAGTAGTTGTGGCTCGTGGGCTCTAGAGTGCAGGCTCTATAGTTGTGGCCCACGGGCTCAGTTGCTCCACAGCATGTGGGATCTTCCTGGACCAGCTCTTGAACCCGTGTCCCCTGCATTGGCAGGCGGATTCTTAACCACTAACCACAGGGAAGCCCCACACAACAGACTTTTTAACGTGAAATTTTTTTTTAATGTTTGAATTTTATTTTATTTACTTTTTTATACAGCAGGTTCTTATTGGTCATCAATTTTATACACATCAGTGTATACATGTCAATCCCAATTGCCCAATCCATCACACCACCACTACCACCCCCCACCACTTTCCCCCCTTGGTGTCCATACATTTGTTCTGTACATCGGTGTCTCAATTTCTGCCCTGCAAACCAGTTCATCTGTACCATTTTCCTAAAATCCACATACAGGTGTTACTATACGATATTTGTTTTTCTCTTTCTGACTCACTTCACTCTGTATGACAGTCTCTAGATCTATCCACGTCTCAACAAATGACTCAATTTTGTTCCTTTTTTATGGCTGAGTAATATTCCATTGTATATATGTACCACCTCTTCTTTATCCATTCATCTGTCGATGGGCATTTAGGTTGCTTAAACCTGGCTATTGTAAATAGTGCTGCAATGTACACTGGGGTGCATGTGTCTTTTTGAATTATGGTTTTCTCTGTGTATATGCCCAGTAGTGGGATTGCTGAGTCATATGGTAATTCTATTTTTAATTTTTTAAGGAACCTCCATACTGGGTTCCCTTTTCTTCACACCCACTCCAGCATTTGTTGTTTGTAGATTTTCTGATGATGCCCATTCTAACTGGTGTCAGGTGATACCTCATTGTAGTTTTGATTTGCATTTCTCTAATAATTAGTGATGTTGAGCAGCTTTTCACGTGCTTCTTGGCCATCTGTATGTCTTCTTCGGAGAAATGTCTATTTAGGTCTTCTGCCCATTTTTTCATTGGGTTATTGGTTTCTTTAATATTGAGCTGCATGAGCTGTTTATATATTTTGGAGATTAATCCTTTTTCCGTTGATTCATTTGCAAATATTTTCTCCCATTCTGAGGGTTGTCTTTTTGTCTTGTTTATGGTTTCCTTTGCTGTGCAAAAGCTTTTAAGTTTCATTAGGTCCCATTTGTTTATTTTTGTTTCTATTTTCATTACTCTAGGAGGTGGATCAAAAAAGATCTTGCTGTGACTTATGTCAAAGAGTGTTCTTCCTATGTTTTTGTCTAAGAGTTTTATACTGTCTGGTCTTACATTTAGGTCTCTAATCCATTTTGAGTTTATTTTTGTGTATGGTGTTAGGGAGTGTTCTAATTTCATTCTTTTACATATAGCTGTCCAGTTTTCCTAGCACCACTTATTGAAGAGACTGTGTTCTCTCCATTGTATATCCCTGCCTCCTTTGTGATAGATTAGTTGACCATAGGTGAGTGGGTTTATCTCTGGGCTTTCTATCTTGTTCCATTGATCTATGTTTCTGTTTTTGTGTCAGTACTATATTGTCTTGATTACTATAGCTTTGTAGTATAGTCTGAAGTCAGGGAGTCTGATTCCTCCAGCTCCGTTTTTTCCCCTCAAGACTGCTTTGGTTATTTGGGGTCTTTTGTGTCTCCATACAAATTTTAAGATTTTTTGTTCTAGTTCTGTAAAAAATGCCATTGGTAATTTGATAGGGATTGCATTGAATCTGTAGATTGCTTTCGGTAGTATAATCATTTTCACAATATTGATTCTTCCAGTCCAAGAACATGGTATATCTCTCCATCTGTTGGTATCATCTTTAATTTCTTTCATCAGTGTCATAGGTTTCTGCATACAGGTCTTTTCCCTCCCTAGGTAGGTTTATTCCTAGATATTTTATTCTTTCTCTTGCAGTGGCAAATGGAGTGTTTCCTTAATTTCTCTTTCAGATTTCTCCTCATTACTGTATAGGAATGCAAGAGATTTCTGTGCATTAATTTTGTAACCTGCAACTTTACCAAATTCATTGATTAGCTCTAGTAGTTTTCTGGTGGCATCTTTAGGATTCTCTATGTAGAGTACCATGTCATCTGCAAACAGTGATAATTTTACTTATTCTTTTCCAATTTGTATTCCTTTTATTTCTTTTTCTTCTCTGATTGCTGTGGCTAGGACTTCCAAAACTGTGTTGAATAATAGTGGTGAGAGTGGACATCTTGTCTTGTTCCTGACCTTAGACAAAATGTATTCAATTTTTCACCATTGAGAATAATGTTAGCTGTGGGTTTGTCGTGTATGGCCTTTATTATGTTTAGGTAGGTTCCCTCTATGCCCACTTTCTGGAGAGTTTTTATCATAAATTGGTGTTGAATTTTGTCAAGATGATCATATGGTTTTTATTCTTCAATTTGTTTATATGGTGTATCACATTGATTGATTTGTGTATATTGAAGAATCCTTGCATTCCTGGGATAAATCCCACTTGTTCTTGGTATATGATCCTTTTAATGTGTTGTTGGATTCTGTTTGCTAGTATTTTGTTGAGGATTTTTGCATCAATATTCATCAGTGATATTGGTCTGTAATTTTCTTTTTTTGTAGTATCTTTGTCTGGTTTTGGTATCAGGGTGATGGTTGCCTCATAGAATGAGTTTGGGAGTGTTCCTTCTTCTGCAATTTTTTGGAAGAGTTTGAGAAGGATGTGTGTTAGCTCTTCTCTAAATGTTTGATAGAATTCACCTGTGAAGACTTCTGGTCCTGGACTTTTGTTTGTTGGAAGATTTTTAATCACAGTTTCAATTCCATTACTTGTGATTGGTCTGTTCATATTTTCTATTTCTTCCTGGTTCAGTCTTGGAATGTTATATCTTTCTAAAAATTTGTCCATTTCTTCCAGGTTGTCCACTTAATTGGCATAGAGTTCCTTGTAGTAGTCTCTTAGGATGCTTTGTATTTCTGCGGTGTCTGTTGTAACTTCTCCTTTTTCATTTCTAATTTTATTCATTTGAGTCCTCTCCCTCTTTTTCTTGATGAGTCTGGATAATGTTTTACCAATTTTGTTTATCTTCTCAAAGAAACAGCTTTTAGTTTTATTGATCTTTGCTATTGTTTCCTTCATTTCTATTTCATTTATTTCTGCTCTGATCTTTATGACTTCTTTCCTTCTGCTAATTTTGGGTTTTGTTTGTTCTTCTTTCTCTAGTTCCTTTAGGTGTAAGGTTAGATTGTTTATTTGAGAGTTTTCTTGTTTCTTGAGGTAGGCTTGTATAGCTATAAACTTCCCTCTTAGAACTGCTTTTGATGCATCCCATAGGTTTTGGATCGACATGTTTTCATTGTCATTTGTCTCTAGGTATTTTTTGATTTCCTCTTTGATTTCTTCAGTGATCTCTTGGTTATTTAGTAATGTATTGTTTAGCCTCCATATGTTTGTGTTTTTTACATTTTTTTCCCTGTAATTCATTTCTAATCTCATAGCATTGTGGTCAGAAAAGATGCTTGATATGATTTCAATTTTCTTAAATTTACTGAGGCTTGATTTGTGACCCCAGATGTGATCTAGCCTGGAGAATGTTCCGTGCACACTTGAGAAGAAAGTGTAACCTGCTGTTTTTGGATGGAATGCCCTATAAATATCAGTTAAAATATCTGGTCTATTGTGTCATTTAAAGCTTCTGTTTATTTATTTATTTTCATTTTGGATGATGTGTCCATTGGTGTAAGTGAGGTGTTAAAGTTCCCCACTATTATTGTGTTACTGTCGATTTCCTCTTTTATAGCTGTTAGCAGTTGCCTTATGTATTGAGGTGCTCCTATGTTGGGTGCATTTATAATTGTTATATCTTCTACTTGAATTGATCCCTTGATCATTATGTACTTTCCTTCCTTGTCTCTTGTAACATTCTTTATTTTAAAGTCTATTTTATCTGATATGAGTATTGCTACTCCAGCTTTCTTTTTATTTCCATTTGCATGGAATATCTTTTTTCCATCCCCTCAGTTTCAGTTTGTATGTGTCCCTAGGTCTGAAGTGGGTCTCTTGTAGACAGCATATAGATGGGTCTTGTTTTTGTATCCATTCTGCAAGCCTGCATCTTTTGGTTGGAGCATTTGATCCATTCACGCTTAAGGTAATTATTGATATGTATGTTCCTATGACCATTTTCTTAATTGTTATGGGTATGTTTTTGTAGGTCCTTTTCTTCTCTTGTGTTTCCCACTTAGAGAAGTTCCTTTAGCATTTGTTGTATAGGTGGTTTGGTGGTGCTGAATTCTCTTAGCTTTTGTTTGTCTGTAAAGCTTTTGATTTCTCCATCGAATCTGAATGAGATCCTTGCCGGGTAGAGTAATCTTGGTTGTAGGTCCTTCCCTTTCATTACTTTAAGTATATCATTCCACTCCCTTCTGGCTTGTAGAGTTTCTGCTGACAAATCAGCTGTTAACCTTATGGGAGTTCCCTTGTATGTTATTTGTCTTTTTTCCCTTGCTGCTTTCAATAATTTTTCTTTGTCTTCAATTATTGTCAATTTGATTACTATGTGTCTTGGCATATTTCTCCTTGGGTTTATCCTGTATGGGACTTGCTGTGCTTCCTGGACTTGGGTGGCTATTTCCTTTCTCATTTTAGGGAATTTTTAGACTACAATCTCCTCAAATATTTTCTCGGGTCGTGTCTCTCTGTCTTCTCCTTCTGGGACCCCTGTAATGTGAATGTTCTTGCGTTTAATGTTGTCCCATAGGTCTCTTAGGCTGTCTTCATTTCTTTTTATTCTTTTTTCTTTATTTTGTTCTGCAGCAGTGAATTCCACCATTTTGTCTTCCAGGTCACTTATTGGTTCTTCTGCCTCAGTTATTCTGCTATTGATTCATTCTAGTGTAGTTTTCACTTCAGTTATTGTATTGTTCATCTCTGTTTGTTTGCTCTTTAATTCTTCTAGGTCTTTGCTAAACATTTCTTGCATCTTCTCGATCTTTGCCTCCATTGTTTTTCCGAGGTGCTGGATCATCTTCACTATCATTATTCTGAATTCTTTTTCTGGAAGGTTGCCTATCTCCACTTCATTTAGTTGTTTTTCTGGGGTTTTATCTTGTTCCTTCATCTGGTACATAGCCCTCTGCCTTTTCATCTTGTGTATCTTTCTGTGAATGTGGTTTTTGTTCCACAGGCTGCAGGATTGTAGTTCTTTTTGCTTCTGCTGTCTGCCCTCTGGTGGATGAGGCTATCTAAGAGGCTTGTGCAAGCTTCCTGTTGAGAGGGACTGGTGGTGGGTAGAGCTGGCTGTTGCTCTTGTGGGCAGAGCTCAGTAAAACTGTAATCTGCTTGACTGCTGTTGGGTGGGGCTGGGTTCTCTCACTGTTGGTTGTTTGGCCTGAGGCAACCCAACACTGGAGACTACCTGGGCTCTTTGATGGGGCTAATGACAGACTCTTGGAGGGCTCATTCCAAGGAATACTTCCCAGAACTTCTGCTGCCAGTGTCTTTGTCCCCACGGTGAGCCATAGCCACCCCCCGCCTCTGCAGGAGACCCTCCAACACTAGCAGGTAGGTCTGGTTCTCTCTCCCCTGGGGTCACTGCTCTTTGCCCTGGGTCCCGATGTGCACACTACTTTGTGTGTGCCCTCCAAGAGTGGAGTCTCTGTTTCCCCCAGTCCTGTCAAAGTCCTGCAATCAAATCCCACTAGACTTCAAAGTCTGATTTTCTAAGAATTCTTCCTCCTGTTGCTGGACTCCCAGGTGGGGAAGCCTGATGTGAGGCTCAGAAACTTCACTCCAGTGGGTGGACTTCTGTGGTGTAAGTGTTTTCCAGTCTGTGAGTCACCCTCCCAGCAGTTATGGGATTTGATTTTACTGTGATTGTGCCCCTCCTATCATCTCATTTTGGCTTCTCCTTTGTCTTTGGATGTGGGATATCTTTTTTAGTGAGATCCAGTGTCTTCCTGTCAATGATTGTCCAGCAACTAGTTGTGATTCTGGTGTTCTTGCAAGAGGGAGTGAGAGCACATCATTCTACTCCACCATCTTGGTTCAGGGCCCTTAAAGTGAAATTTTAAGATTTAGGTATAACATATATGCAAGGCTATAATTTAGGAGATTGTATAAAAAATGTTATACCTTATAAAGACTGAAACCCAGTCTTGTATTAGTTCAGTCCCTGACTGAATTAAGGTGATCTGCTCCTAATCTATCTTCTAATCAAAGCTAAGATAAATCCTTTCTGGTGGGAAATAATATCATGTAGAGTTTATAATTTTTCATATTCAGTGTCTGGCATTCAACTTAATATTACCAGACATACCGGGAAATGGAACCAACAGCAAAAACAGACGGTAGATACAGACTCACAAATGATCCAGTGGAGGGTTATTAACTGCCTTGGCCAAGAAGAGAAAGCTTCAATCCACATGTACACAGAAGAAGAAACTTAAGAACCAAGTTGGTTTGCCTCTGCCTGAGAAGTTCAAAACTTGGAAGCACCAGGTATCATGGAAAGCAGTGAGCAACACTGAGTTGAAAATAGAGTGATTAGTTGAAAGTTTTTAAATGGGGAAGTTGCATCCCCAGGTCCTTTATCCAGAAAATAATTCTTCTATCTAATAGGAGGTAACAGATTTATTATGTAGAGAAATTGTATCAGAGTGGCTCCAACTTAGGTTGGAAAGTAGAGTTAAGTATGAAGCTGAAAACACTAATATTAAATGAACATCAGCTTACTGAATGGTGGGATCTCTAGACCCTTATTCAACCTGCTCTGAGAACCCCAGGAACTGGTTTTATGCCTTTTCAGTCTCCCTAGTAATATTCATCTCAGAAAGAATCATTTGCTGGTGGTGATATTTGGGACCCCCAAAGAAATAGCCAGCTCCCAACCATAACATCTTGAAGTGAAGCCCACAGCCAGCAAGTTCCGTCCAAAAATGCTTTTTAGTGCCTTACACATTAGTGGAGAGATAAGAATCAACCATACATTTGCAGAAAGTCACAAACATAAAAAGCAAAGGGAAGCAAAGAACAAAAAGCAAATAGGAAAAATAAAGTGTGGGGGTGGTGCTTGGAAAGAAAGGAGATTATACTGGAAATGGAGAAAAACTTAAAGCTACATACATATATTTAATAACTTGAGAGAGAGAGGATAATGTGCCCATAAAATAAAAACAAGACGTAATGAAAATGAAAACAAGATAAAACTTTTGATATTTAAAATATAATATCTAGGGCTTCCCTGGTGGCGCAGTGGTTGAGAGTCCGCCTGCCGATACAGGGGACACGGGTTCGTGCCCCGATCTGGGAAGATCCCACATGCTGCGGAGCAGCTGGGCCTGTGAGCCATGGCCGCTGAGCCTGCACGTCCAGACCCTGTGCTCCGCAACGGGAGAGGCCACAATGGTGAGAGGCCCGCATACCGCAAAAAAAATTAAAAAAAAAAATAATAATAATATCTAAAATGAAATTTAGTTGAGGAGTTGGAATATGAAGTTAAGGAAGTTTCCCAGAAACTTTTCCCAGAAAAAGAAATGAAAAATAGAAGAGAGAGAGAGAGAAAAAAAAAAAGAAAAATAGAAGAGAAACAAATGGGACCTAATCAAACTTAAAAGCTTTTGGACAGCAAAGAAAACCATCAACAAAATGAAAAGACAACTTACAGAATGGGAGAAAATATTTGTAAATGATGTAACTGACAAGGGGTTAATATCCAAAATATATAAACAGCTCATAAAACTCAGTATCAAAAAACAGCTCAATTAAAAAGTGGGCAGAAAAACTAAATAGACATTTTTCCAAAGAAGATATACAGATGGCCAACAGACACATGAAAAGATGCTCAGTATAGCTAATTATTAGAGAAATGCAAATCAAAACCACAATGAGGTATTGCCTCACACCGGTCAGAATGGATGTCATCAAAAAGTCTACAAATAAATACTGGAGAGGGTGTGGAGAAAAGGGAACCCTTGTACACTGTTGGTGGGAATGTAAATTGGTGTAGCCACTGTGGAAAATAGTATGGAGGTTCCTTAACAAAAACCTACAAATAAAGCTACCATATGATCCAGCAATCCTATTCCTGGGTATATATACAGGAAAAAAGAAAACTCTAATTTGAAAAGATACATGCACCCTGATGTACACAGCAGCATATTTACAATAGTAAAGACATGGAAACAATCCAAGTGCTCATCAACAGACAATTGGCTTAAGACACTGGAATATTATTCAGCCATAAAAAGGAATGAAATATTGCCATTTGCAGCAACATGGATGGATCTAGAGAATATTTAGTGAAATAAGTCAGAAAAAGAGAGACAAATACTGTATGATATCACTTATATGTGGAATCTAAAAAATAATTCAAATGAATCTATATATAAAACAGACTCACAGACATAGAAAAAAAAATTATGGTTACCAGAGCAGGGGGAGGGACTAATTAGGAGGATGGGATTAACAAATACAAACTACTATACATAAAATAGATAAGCAACAAGGGTTTACTGTACAGCACAGGGAATTATATCCAATATCTTATAGCAACCTATAATGGAATATAATCTGCAAAAAAAAAAAAAAAAACTGAATCACTATGCCATACACCTGAAAGGGAACTCTTTCAATATTGTAAATCAACTCTACTTCAATTAAAACAAGAAAGGAAAACTTATATTCTTACAATCTATAGGACCGATGTCCAAAAAGTGGGTCTCAGTGGGCTGAAATCAAGGTGCTGGCAGGATTGCATTCCCTTCTGGAGGATCTAGAGGAGAATATTTTTTCTTGCATTTTCCAGCTTCTAGAGGCTGCCTACATTCATTTGCTCTCGGGCCCCTTCCATCTTCAAAGCGAGCAACCGCTGGTTGAGTCTTTCTCACATCTCATCACTCTAACATTGACTCTTCTGTCTCCCTCTTCTACCTTTAAGGATGCTTGTGAATGATTCCATTGGACCCACCTGGGTAATCAGGCTAATCTCCCTATTTTAAGGTCAGCTAATCAACAACATTAATTGCATCTGCACCCTAAGTACTCCTTTGCCATGTAACAGAAGTTATTCACAGGTTCTGGAGATTAGGACATGGCCATCTCTGGCAGTTACTATACTACCTATATCACCATTCTAAGGTGATGTATTCTCTTAACCACAGTAGCTGCAGTAGAAATGTGTTGGGGGTGCCCACCCTAAGCATACCCTTTCTCAAATAATGTTTGCCCATCTTCACCAGTCACAGTTACATGGAACTAGGGTGAGCACCCAGCTGAAGAAGGAGCCCTTTTACAGATGAGCCAATAATTAATGACATCTGAAAACTGGTACCAAAGACAGGTTGCTCAAGTCAATTATATGTTTGGGGATTTGAATTTAGAGATAAAGGCAGAAGATACCAGCTATTTGTGGATTCAGGAGCTACAAGGTGATGCAGACTTGGAAGCTACAAGTCAGCAGCATTTTTTAGGATTTAATTTAATTAAGCTAAGGAAACATTGAGAAAGGGTGGTGGGTAATAGAAAAGGAGGTAGTAAAAAACAAACAAAGCGGGCTTCCCTGGTAGCGCAGTGGTTGAGAGTCCGCCTGCCGATGCAGGGGACACGGGTTCGTGCCCCGGTCCGGGAAGATCCCACGTGCCGCGGAGCGGCTGGGCCCGTGAGCCATGGCCGCTGAGCCTGTGCGTCCGGAGCTTGTGCTCCGCAACGGGAGAGGCCACAACAGTGAGAGGCCCGCGAACCGCAAAAAATAAAAAACCAAAAAAAAAAACCCACCCCATGCCAGGGCAAAATCAAGAAATTTTAGAGCACCCAGGTTAAAAAGGAGATCCAAAAGCTTTCAGAGAAGGAAAGAAAAGGAACCACCATCTGAAGGGCATCTGATGTCTCGAAAAACAGTGAATGTGAGAAGGTGATGGAAAAAAATGCCTCCCAAATTCAGGGCACCTGATACCCAGTCAAACTAAAAATCAATATGAGAATAAAATGAAGGTAGTTTTACACCTACAGGTGCTAAAAACATTAACCTGCTATGAAGTTATATTAAGAAGCTCTTCGGGACTTCCCCGGTGGCACAGCGGTTAAGAATCCGCCTGCCAATGTAGGCGACACGGGTTCGAGCCCTGGTCTGGGAAGATCCCACATGCCGCGGAGCAACTAAGCCCTTGCACCACAACTACTGAGCCTGCGCTCTGGAGTCCACGAGCCACAACTACTGAAGCCTGCGTGCCACAACTACCGAAGCCCGCACACCTAGAGCCCATGCTCCGCAACAAGAGAAGTCACCGCGATGAGAAGCCCGCACACCGCAACGAAGAGTAGCCCCCGCTCGCCGCAAGCAGAGAAAGCCCACGCGCAGCAACGAAGATCCAAGGCAACCAAAAATAAATAAATTAAATAAATAAACTTAAGAAAAAAAAGAAGCTCTTTGAAGATGTGCCTTAGCAAAATGAGAGGAAGCCTGATATCCTATAAGTGGGGGCAGGTTGATAATGTCAATTGATAATATATAAAGTTGGGAAACCAAAAAAAAAAAAGCAGAAATGACATTTATTTAGACATGTGTCATAAATACAGAAGAAACAGCTAAAAGAAGAGGAAAGGGTTGGAGGAGGGTTCTGTTGTTTCCCATTATAAGCCTTTCAGAACTATTTGAAGTTTAAATTCTGTACATCAGAACCCTGATATAAATTAAAAATACTGTAATTTTTAGCTATGTGTTTTAAAACTCTGATTAATATCGTCACATTGTCCTCCAAAGATTGTACTAATATACACCCCCATCAACAGTGATGGAGGGCAGGTGGTGATTTTATATATGATTTTTGTTAATGGCATTTAATAAATTTAGCAAAGGCTTTTCTGCAAAATAATAGTGTTATGAAGATCTAGCACTGGCACAGGAGAGAACTTATATTCATGCATACTTAAGATGGTCTTGACATCAGCAGATGGTACGGCATAGTAGAAAGAATTAGATGGACCTGAGTTCAAATTCACAGTGGGACACTCATTAGCAGGGTGGCTTTAGAAAAGATACTTAAATTCTTCCAGCATCAGTTTTCCAATCTATCAAATGGGGCCGTTAACACCCAGTGTGACTCATGGCATAGCCTGCCTGGAAGAGAGAGAGAGGAGACAGCAAACATACTAGTATTCCAGTAAGTTCTAACTGCTGGCCCACTGTTCTCATCCATAATTGATAAAACTGAGTGTCCTAAGTAATTTGATTCACTTAATGGATTGGGTTGGGTCCTCCCCTTCCTCCAGAGGCCAAAACTGAGACAAGAAGATGAATGTTAGTGGTTTGAGAGGTGGTTCCAGGAAACAGCATTAGGGGAATAGGAAAGTGTAAGAACACGTCTCAGCATTATTCTAACTAAGAGGTGAAGAAACAGAGGTAAGTATCTACCAACCCCCAACCTTCATTGGTTGAGAGCTGGTCCCGAGACACCACTGAACTCTTAGCACTTTCAGTGTACTCCTCACATCCTCAAGGCCAGCTCTGGCAATCAGAAAAATGCTCTTGGGAAAAGAATATCAGTTAACTTTCATACTTGTAACTGGATTATATTAGTTTTAGCTTTTCGAACAATCTCAGTGAAACTAAATCATGAAACTGGAACATTATAAGAATTCCCTGAACAAAGGAAAATAGATATGAGTAAAGACTCCATAGTGTGAAAATTACCAATTATGGGATTTAATTTCTTCGATTAGCTTCAGTTCTAGAAATATGTTACAAATTTACTTGATATCTAGAGAACTTAAATACTATGCTGAAATTGCCTTCTCAGAAAGATAAGGAAAATTTGTTTAGAAACTGTTTAAATTCCTGTGACCACAGAAGTACTAAGAACAAAGAGTATTTTTGGAGATTAGCCAGGTAGGGCAAAGGTCTTTAAAATTAAACTATACATGCTCTGATCCTTGTTATTGTAGTTTAAAATTCTAATGAACTTTTGTCATTCTTTTGGCTGCCCAGCATCTGAACCCCTTTCTATGTTTGGGGAATTCTTGAACTTATGAGTCTTGATAGGATGCAGAAACAGTCTCCCAGTATAAGAATTGAAAGTTCTAGATAGTCACTTTTCTAGCCTTCTTTGCAGCCAAGCATAAGCACATGACCAAGCCTCAGCCAATAAGAAATTGCCAGAGCTTCCCTGGTGGCACAGTGGTTGAGAATCCGCCTGCCAATGCAGGGGCCACGGGTTCAAGCCCTGGTCTGGGAAGATCCCACATGCCATGGAGCAACTAAGCCTGTGCACCACAGCTACTGAGCCTGTGCTCTAGAGCCCGCAAGCCACAACTACTGAGCCTCTGCTCTAGAGCCCGTGAGCCACAACTACTGAGCCCGTGAGCCACAACTACTGTAGCCCGTGCCCCTAGAGCCTATGCTCCACAACAAGAGAAGCCATGACAATGAGAAGCCCACGCACCACAACGAAGAGTGGCAACTGCTCACTGCAACTAGAGAAAGCCCACGTGCAGCAACAGAGACCCAATGTAGCCAAAAATAAATAAATTTATTTTTTTTTAAAAAAGAAATTCCCTTCCCAGAATTTGAATGAGGATCTAGTGATGCACAGAAGCAAGGAGGGTAAAAAACCATCTCTGAATGCCATGGCAGTTGCAGCTAGATAGTTTCTGGGGCAGCAGTGATGCTATGCTAGCTCTGTTCAGTGACATGCAAGATGATGTAAAGTTGCGGCACTTAGTGACTGGTAACAATGATAGTGATGTCTTCACTTGGCCAGATCTTTGATGTGGTTTGGGGCTTTATGTCTGGCTGCTTGTCCTCCAGCCTTCTCAGAAATTCTGTAAGCAGTCTAATACCTTTCAATAAATCCCAGTGAATACTTCAGTGAGTCAAAGCTGATTTCAGTTAGCTACAACCAAGAAAGTTTACTGCTTCAAAATTCAGTACCAGCAAGTAGGGTGTTGTCAGTAGCAAATGTTTAAACCGGTTTGAGTCAGGGTTTTTTGTTATTTGAAACCCAGAGCATCCCAACTGATCTCCCTGATTTTACTAAGAGTTAATGAGAAGAAACAAAGTGTTCCAAAAGATATCAGTCTGACTAAAATTTGTAAATGCGATATTTCATCACATGAACTTGTTATAATTTAATTGCTTATGTAAAACATACTTGTTAGGTAAAATTTTATTTGTTCACACAGATCATAAAAATGTTTATTCAGTTTGTTAACTTAAGCTGTTTATGAACTCACTGGCCTTTTGTTGGTTAATCCACCACTACAAATCCTGGATGGGTTTGCTTATCAAAGAGAATCTTCAGGGCTTCCCTGGTGGCGCAGTGGTTGAGAGTCCGCCTGCCGATGCAGGGGACACGGGTTCATGCCCTGGTCCGGGAAGATCCCACTTGCGGCTGGGCCCGTGAGCCATGGCCGCTAAGCCTGTGCGTCCGGAGCCTGTGCTCTGCAACGGGAGAGGCCACAACAGTGAGCGGCCCGCGTACCACAAAAAAAAAAAAAAAAAAAAATGTTTTCATTAACATTCATCAACGTATGAAAAAGGAGTAAATTTTTAAAGCCTATTTTACATTAAAATCTTTGCTATCAGAATCCACACCATCAAAATACAAAATCAAATTCCACTTAGATTATATGAGTTGGAAAAAATATATGAACCAAAATATCTAAATATAAACTAAAGTGGTGGCTATATGAGTGTATAAAAGTCATTCCAGATCTTTGAAGGACAGGTATGGATGATGTTTGATAGTAAAGCGACACTATCCATGTGAGTATGGGAATAATCAGGGTCTATTTTATATTTATAAAGTCTGGAAATTAAAAGAAGTTTCAGGGCTGTAAAAAAAAAAAATTGGTACTGTCCTTTAAAAGTCAGCAGTTGAAAAGCAATGAAAAAGAATAAACTTCTGATATACCCAGCAACATTGATAAACTCTGTAAATATTATATTGAGGAAAATAAAACCAGATGCAAAAGAGTATATGTTGTATAATTCGATTTATATGATGTTCAGAAGGTAAGCATAGATTGGGAAGAGAAGTGAGATAAACTTATGCGGTGCTAGAAATGTTTCTGTACCTTAATCTGGATGATGGTGATATAGGTATATGCATTAATCTGTACAGTTAAGTTTAGATATAATTAATGCTGTCATATTAATACACTTTACATACTTTACTACATATGTGTACCCAATTAATCAAGAAATTGCTCATCAGTCAGCCATTAAGTACATGTTGGTTATATAATAATAGAATTTATAAATCTTTGATTAAATATTGATAGAACTGAAGCTTCATAACAGAGGAACAATATCTGTTTCACTTAGCACTGGATACCCAGAGCACAACATATTCTACCAGGCACAGGGTGATGGAAAGGAGGGAACAGAGAGAGAGAGAAAGAAAGGACTTTATTTTAGCTATTTTTCAGTTTATGTATTGTAATTAATGCTGCCATCCACTTTGTGTATTTGGTTTTTTCCTTAATTTAGTAAAGGAGATGGCTTTGAGCAAGGCTGCCCCATAGAATGTGTCCACAGAATGGCTGGGATAAGGAAAAAGAAAATATTCTCAGCCCTTACTTATGCCTTATGAATAGGAATAACTGAAGAGAGAAAAGAGGATAAACTAACCAGAACCATAAGCTCCAGGACCAGAGCCCAGAGGAGGATCCTGTGATTTAAAGGAAGGAAAGATTTCATGCTTAATACCTGGGCCAAAAGACCAAATAATGGGAAGCTGCCCATGGGATGCACTGTAACTGGATAGAGTTTGCTTCTTGGAACTCCTGCTCTCTAGAGAAGAGTTTAACTGATCTGTTCAACCGGATGAAAGTGACAAGACGGAGGATGGGATTTCATATACCAGAAAATGAGGGGCCATGAATAAAGGCTAAGAAGTCTCTCTTCCTTGTCCTTGGGTGGTGGCAGGGAGTAACATTTCCCATAATATATGGAGAGGGTTAGTCTTTGAGCAGCTAGTATGAGCATCTTTATAAGAACTTGCTTGTGAAAATGGGCTTTGATCAATGTATTTTAGGTAAAAGGCAGAGCCCAGATTTTTGCCCAAGAGGAAGCAACTCTGTAGAAAAGAGAGTTGATGCTGACTGGGGGCTTTGGGGAAAATTGTCAAGATGAACCCCTCAGGCTTGCATTGGGTATAGGAGGGACTATGGCACGAGGAAAAATGTTGATAGAATTTTATTAATTTGTTGGCTGAATGATTTCTGTTGTAAACCCTCTTCACCATTTCCTCTTTCAAATCTTTGGTAAAATTTATGTGCTTGATTAATATTTTATCAAGCCTATTTTCTGTGTGGGAGAATGAGTATAAAAGCTGAGTCTTACTTTGAATTTAGCACTAATTGAAACTTTCTTTGTCTGTCCGGGCTGGTCTAACAGAATACCATGGACCAAGTGGCTTATAAACAACAGAAATGTATTTCTCACGGTTCGGGAAGCTGGGAAGTCCAAGATCAAGGTGCTGGCAGATTCAGTGTCTGCTGAGGGCCCACTTCCTGGTTCATACAACCATCTTCTCGTACCCTTACATGGTGGAAGGGGAAAGGGAGCTCTCTGTGATCTCTTTTATGAGGACACTAAACCCATTCGTTAGGGATCTACCTTCATGACCTAATCACCTCTCCAAAACCCCACCACCAAATAACATCACACTGGGGACTAGGTTTCAACATGAATTTTGGGAGGACACAAAGATTGCCTATAACAAACTCAGACTACGTGTGGATATGGCCAATATTGAGTTAGCCTCCATTTAGTCACTCTGGGTCTACCATGCTCTTTCTTAAGAGTCCCTGGGGAAGGAAGGGCACCAGGAGGGGACAAAAGAAAAGGGGAGACTGGGAATGCTGGACACAATGCAGAGTACTAACCACTATACGACCATGGCAGTGCTGCAAATCTTTTTTAAATTAATTAATTACTTTATTTTATTTTTGGCTGTGTTGGGTCTTCGTTGTTGCGCTCAGGCTTTCCCTAGTTGTGGCAAACAGGGAATATACTTCGTTGAGGTGCATGGGCTCCTCCTTGCGGTGGCTTCTGTGGTTGCGGAGCATGCGCTCTAGGTGCTCGGGCTTCAGTAGTTTTGGCTCGCAAGCTCAGTAGTTGCAGCACACGGGCTTAGTTGCTCCGCGGCATGTGGGATCTTCCTGGACCAGGTCTTGAACCTGTGTCCCCTGCATTGGCAGGTGGATTCTTAACCACTACACCACTCAGCGAAGTCCCAGTGCTGAAAATCTAATAGGGCAAGCTCCAAGGAGCTCTTGACCTGCTGGCCAGGCCCTCTTGGTCTGGACTGAAGATGGCCCATATAGTCCATGAAGCTCTCTTGTTTCATGGTAATACAGATGGCATATGCATAAACCTGCGAAGCAGCAAGTAAGAGACAAAGGGTTTCTTCCCAGGGTTTCTTATGGAACGTTGAGGATAAACCATAGCTCCCAAGAAAGACTGCCTAAATCCTGGCTCCTCTCTAGGGTTTATTATTTGCTAGCCTCCATCTTTTATCAAAGTCTTTCTTTTCTTTTTTTTTTTTTTTTTGCCTCCAACTGTTCCAATCTGGTTTAGCTGGGCTAGTTCAAGGAAAGAAGAGATCATGGCCGAAGTTTGGGCAGAGACGTAACAGTGCAGGAGCACCTCCCTGTGGCTGAGTGGCAGGAGAGCAAGAAACTTTAGCTCCTGGATCTACCCAAAGCAAGAGAGAAATGCAAGCAAATGATTTGTGGGAAGTGTAACTTTGGAGTTTATAAGTGGCATTTTCCCTAGACCATCGTGTCTTTAGCACCGCAGGGTTACAGACCATGAGGTCTGAAGTGCAGAAAAAAGATAGGTTCAGAATAGCCACTAAAGTATTTACTTTTTGATTTTTATGTATTTATTTTATAGAAATACAGTTGATTTACAATATCAGTTTCAGATGTACAATATTATATTAGTTTTAGGTGTACTACATAGTGATTCAATATTTTTCTAGATTATGCTCTATTCAAAGCTATTATAAAATATTGGCTATATTCCCTGTGCTGTATATTACATCCTTGTTATCTTATTTATTTTATACATAGTAGTCTGTACCTTTTAAAACTCCACCCCTATCTTGCCCCCTCCCTCCTTCCTTCCCGCCACTGATAAGTAATTTGTTCTCTATATCTTTAAGTCTATTTTGTTATATTCATTTCAATTTTTAGATTCCACATATAAACGATAACATACAGTATTTGTCTTTCTCTCCCTGACTTATTTCACTAAGCATAATACCCTCCAGGTCCATCCATGTTGTTGCAAATGACAAAATTTCACTCTTTTTTTATGGTTGCGTAGTACTCAATTGTGTATATATACCACGTCTTCTTTATCCATTCATCTGTTGGTGGACACTTAGGTTGCCTTCCATATCTTGGCTATTATAAATAATGCTGCTATGGGAGTTCCCTGGTAGTCTAGTGGTTAGGGTTCTGCGCTTTCACTGCAGAGGCCTGGGTTCAATCCCTGGTCGGGGAACTGAGATCCCACAAACTGTGCAGTGTGGCCAAAAAAAATGCAGCTGTGAACACTGGGGTGCATATATCTTTTCAAATTAGTGTTTTCGTTTTCTTTGGATATATACCCAGGAGTGGAATTGCTGGATCATATGGTAGTTCTAGTTTTAGTCACTGAAATTTTTAAAGCCATGAATGTAATTTAGCAGGAACACTATCACAGGCAATCATTTTTTGTTTTGTTGCTAAAGCTGTTGGATACATGTTAGAATGATTTTTTTTTGTCTGAGTGTATGACAGGAAAATAATGTTTAAATCAATATGTAAGTCAAAGCATCTCCACTAGCATTATCCATCTAGAAGGAAGTATTACATAGACAATAGTAAAAGGAAGGACATTTAGTCTATATTTTCAAATGGGACTTGATCATTTCAAGTTGTTCACTGGCAAAATTTTTCACCAAGTTATTATAGATTATATGCTACTTCATAAAAGATAGCAATAATGAAGTTTGGGTTTTTTGTTTTGTTTTTCAGTATCTGTCTTCAGAGAAAAGTCCTAAAACTTGTAGGGATTTCTGATGCCAGAAAATTTTGATATATAAGAGTATATTTAGCAATCAGGGTGACTTAGATCATGGTAAGTGGCATATGTGTAATTATAATTTGCATTCCAGTTATTTAAACTGAGATATCCTTGATCAGGTTGAACACACTGTGAGTAGAAGATCTCTTCTTCCAAGAAATAAGATGGAGACAGTCTTTGGAGAATGGCCTCACTGAACTGGTAAGTTAACTTTCTCCGGATTTTGATGACTTCCCCAGTCCTTCCATAATTCCTCAGTGCTCTGGCCATTTTCTGGTAAGTCATGGTCTTCCGATTGCCTTTTCTTTTCCCCCAAAGTTGGGCAAGTTTTTCTTTGTTTTTTGATACAAACTGAAAGATGCCTTTGGTTTGATCTATCCATTGAATACAAGATGCCATCTCGGGATTACACAGGGATTCATGAAGGTATTCAAACAGTCGGAGCTTCTTCCTGCCTAAAATAGAGGAAAACAATGTCATACTTCACCATGGCTCTACACAAGGAACATCCTCGGGAAGGGTTTGTTGAGTGACTACAGAATTCAAAGTTGCGTTGGGACTGGTTTTCTTCCTACTCACCCCTTAGAATGCATTTATGGTATCATTTTATGGGACTTGAAAATCAAGGGTCTATTTGGCCTACTGCAGTTTCAACTGAACCTTTCTTTGTTAGGGAAGTTGTCCAAAATTTTGTACCGTCCTTCACTGGAGAAGGGAAGCATGGCATCTCTCTACTCAAGTCTCCCATTTGTCACGTGGTCTTTTGTCACAGTTAAATCTTGACTTCTAATTTTATGTTGTATGTTAAACTGTCTACAGAACAACAAGACTGCGCAAAATAGACTGCAAAGTTTAGTGGTTTTAAAGAGAAGTCTCAAAAGCCATTTCCAAAAGACAACTCATTTGAAGGGGCTTTATTCAAATAAGTTAAGTCAAATGAGGTAAGGAAGGTGAATGTATTTGGCAAAATGTAAAACAGTGTGCAAATACAAATGAAATCAGTAACAGACATGTAAAAATGCTTACTCCGGTTCTGCATAACTACTTGAAAAAATAAAGAAGAGAAAAAAACCAGAGTCAAAATGCCAAAATATCTTCATGACATTTTGACATTATTAGTGAGCAATGACAGTGAGCGTTGTGGTATTTTTTCATTGCAGTGAAATAAGATGGTACTGCCAGAGTTTTTAATCTCTTTTAGGAGCACAGCCCTTTATATTTCAGAATAACTAGAAAGGAAACTTTGGGAAGATTTGTTGCTATGGTTTTTGCTTGTTTGGTGGATTGGAGAACAAAGGTGACAACCGGTTTTGTGACTTCTGAATTGGCCTGTAAACACCATGTCCCACCAGATCTGTCAGTAGCTAAAAGCTCCACAGCCAAATTCCATTTTCCCCTTGAGAAAGTAGAATAGTGGATTCTCAAACTGCTTTAAACAGTCTCTGGGGTGTAATACTCATGCATCTGTCATCATTCATCCAAAAACCTCAAACGTTTTTACAAAGATTATCTTTTGCGTTATATTATCTTGAGTTTATGAATTGAGAAATGAAAGGGACTTACCAAAAAATACATCATGAATTAAAGTCACAGCCTTAAAGAAGTTCTCTGGCTCTCACCCAGTGGTCAAATCAATTATGATGGATTCTCATCTTTAAAAGTTTGTTTTTCAATTTTGAAAAAAATGTTTAAGTTTTTACTTTTTGAAACTAAAAGTATTATATGATAAAAAATTCAAACAGAAGCACAAACGGAAAGTAAAAACTCCAATCTATCCTACATATTTCTAGAAAATAATTTGTTTTGCCTATATAAACATATGCATATCCTTTAAAAATTAAAAATGGTATCACAGTATTTTGTACTTTTTCCAGTGAATAATATATCTTAAATAAAATCATAGAACAATATAGAGATTAGCTATAGATAGAGGAAATACTAAACTGTTGACAAAGGTTACTTGTGGGGCATAGCATGGGAAGGAAGAACATTTTTTCACTTATTCTTTACATACTTCTGAATCAGTTGAATTCTTAATAATGAGCATTATTACTTTTGAATTATGGGATTAAAAAGGATTAAAACAAAACCCAAAATGTATTTAGAGCTCTTTCTGTTTCAATACTTAAAGTATGCCTTTTTCTCTTTAATAACTATATATGTTCTATTTTTATGTATGTACTATTTTTCTCTCAATAATGAATTCCCGAATTATTTTGAAATTTCATTGTTTTAAATGTATCACTATTTCAGGTGGAAGACTAAGCTCTAAAAACAGAAAATGGTAAATGATACATTCCCTAATGGCGAGATCCACAGCCGAAAACATCAGTGAAAAGATACAGGCGCCACACCCTGGCTTTAGTAACTGGTTGGTTTGTTTGTTTAAAAAAAAAATAGGTGACAGATGTAGAAGTGTTATTGGCCTCATATTAAATTACTACCATTATTTAATATTCAATAGTAATACTCAGTAGATTTACTTTACTTATGTGATTTTATACATTATTCCTTGCTGGATTAGAATATTACTGCATAGTTAGACTTTTACAATTCTAGGATACAGTATACTGTTTTATAAGAACAAAACTAGTTATCTCAAAAAATATTCATTTAAAATAATTTTAAGTATGGACAGCTACATGTAAAAGAATGAAATTAGAAGATTTTTCCACACATTTACAAAAATAAACTCAAAATGGACTAAAGACCTAAATGTAAGACCAGAAACCATAAAACTCCTAGAAGGAAACAAAGCACTAGGCAGAACCTCTTTGACAAAAATTGTAGCAATATTTTTTTTGATCTGTCTCCTAAGGCAAAGGAAACAAGAGCAAAAATAAACAAATGGGACCTAATTAAACTTAAAAGCTTTTGCACAGCAAAGGAAACCATCAACAAGACAAAAGGGCAACCTACTGAATGGGAGAAAATATTTGCAAATGATATGACCAAAAAATGGTTAATATCAAAAATATGTAAATAGCTCGTGCAACTCAATATCAAAAAACAAACAACCCAATTAAAAAATTGGCAGAAGAACTGAATAGACATTTTCCCAAAGACATACAGATGACCAACAGGCACATGCAAATCTGTGCGATGTTTATGCTCAACATCGCTGAAGATTCAGAAATGCAAATCAAAACCACAATGAGATATCACCTCACACCTGTCAGAATGGCTATAATTTAAAAAAAAATCACAAATAACAAATGTTGGCAAGGATGTGGAGAAAAAGGAGCCCTTGTACACTGTTGATAGGAATATAAATTGATAGAGCCACTGTGGAAAACAGTGGGGAGATTCCTCAAAAACTAAAAATAGAGCTACCAGGGACCTCCCTGGCGGTCCAGTGGTTAAGACTCCGCGTTTCCAATGCAGGGGGCTTGGGTTCAATCCCTTGTTGGGGAGCTAAGATCCCGCGTGCCGCATGGCACGGCCAAAAAAAACAAAAAAAGAACTACCATATGACCCAGCAATTCCACTCTTGGGTATATATCCAAAGAAAATGAAAACACTAATTTGAAAAGTTACATGCTTTCCAATGATCATAGCAGCATTATTTATAATAGCCAAGATATGGATGCAACCTAAGTGTCCATAAACAGATGAATGGATAAAGAAGATGTATATATACATACAATGGAATATTATCCATTAAAAAAAGAATAAAATCTTGCCACTTACAACAAAGTGGATGGGCCTAGAAGGTATTATGCTAAATGAAGTAAGTCAGAGAAAGACAAATACTGTATATTATCTCTTATATGTGGAATCTAAAAAATAAACAAAAAAAAATTTAAAAATTAACAAATGAATGTAACAGAATAGAAACAGACTCACAGATATAGAGAACAAAGTAGTGGTTACCAGTGGGGAGAGGGAAGGAGGGAGGAGCAAGATTGGGGTACAAACTACTACGTATAAAAGAAATAAGTTACAAGGATATACTATGCAGCACAGGAAATAGAGCCAATATTTTATAATAAAAATGCAGTACAAGCTATAAAAATTTTGAATCACTATGTTGTAAACCTGGAACTAATAATATAAATCAACTATACCTCAATTAAAAAATAAAAAATAAAATAAATTTTTACAAAAATAATAATTTTAAGTAGCTATGATAAGGGATCGTTTTTTAAATTACACTATAAAATTGGGATGCATCTTATATGTCTTTGTATATCGGAGGTAATTTACTATCACAAACAACATTGCAAGGAACATCCTAATACATATATATGCACACACATGCATCTAAGGTATTTGGGGAAATATCCATAGTGCCGGACTATGAGCCTAATGCTTTACGTGGATCTTCTCACTTAATTTTTCTAGCAACCTTACAATGTCTGTACAATTATTATTATTTGTTTGGTTGTTTTTGAATAAGGAGACTGTGGTACAGAAGGTTAAGTAAGTGATTTGGCCAGGGTCACATAATCAACCCAGAGTTCACACTATATAACTCACACTAAGTGAGTTATATAGTCACTAAGAGTCAAAAGATATGAACATTTAAAATTTTGGTAGGTATTGCTAAATTGCCTTACAAAACTTTGTAAAAATTTATACTCTCTTTAATAATGCATGTGAATGTGTGTGGCCCACATCTTAGCCAACAGAGGCTATTATCCTACTTTAACACTTTTGCCTACCTGTTCGATGAGATCATCTTCATTTATGAAATCAAGATTTCAAATTTATGAAATAAAGTTATGATGGAACTTGGAAAACTTAATAGAGATGATTAAGTTTGTGGAGAACTTAATAGAGATGATTTATATCCTGAGGGCTTCACAGTTGAAATAAAACTGCTAAAATAATTTACGGAAAAGTTCTCCCTTCTATACTTAAAATTTATATAACTTATTCCTTTTTTATTGAAGTATAGTTGATGTACAATATTATATAAGTTACAGGTTTACAATATAATGATTCACAATTTTTAAAGGTTATATGACATTTAAAGCTATTCTAAAATAATGGCTATATTCTCTGTGTTGTAGAATATAGCCTTGTAGCTTATTTTATACATAATACCTCTTAATCCCCTACTCCTATACTGCCCCTCCCCGCAATGGTAATCACTCGTTTGTTCTCCATATCTTACATGTTATTCTTGAATACAGATTTATTTGACTGAAGTGACACTTTGCACCTTTACAACATCTCTATGAAGCTATAGGAAAGCTCACCCAAGATAAACAGCTTGGAGTAGTTTGTCTGTCAGAGTTAAATTACTCTCAACTGTGAGAAGAGAATATTTTGCAAATCAATTCCAAACTCAGATATGAAATTCCCTTAAAGCTGCTTTGATGAAGATTTGACTCTTTTACCTATGCGAGGAGTAATGGATCCACATACCTTTTCCTCCCTTTTGCTGGAGAAGAGTAGGTTGCACCAGCTGGTTTTCAGGGATGTTCTGCAGAGACTGATGAATATTTCCTTCAAAATAGAGGTCCGCAGCACTGTTCTATATAAATAATGTATCAGGATGTTAAGTGGGACTTCCCGTGTGGCCCCCAATTATGGCCAAAGTCAAAAGCTGAGGGCAAAAAGAGTGTTCAGCATCTCTCGAATTCTGAAAATCCCTACCTTCAACTGCTGTCTCCCAGGGCAGAGCTAGCATCAAACCCATATATGGAGAGGGCCAAGGGACAGAGGGTAATCTGAGGCTTTGTGAGGAGTTCTGTATCTTCCCCTCCTTATGAGAAAGGAGGGTGGGTTGCTTCCCTCCTTTCCCCTAAAAATGCCCAGCAAGAAAGATCCAAAAGAATCATTAGTAGAAACTGAGGCGCCAGCAAAAAGGGAAGATGGGCTTCCATTCCTGAGCTGGATGCCCATCTGGCAAGAGAAGGTAAGAGGAGAAAGATGGCAGCTGAGGGAGGACAGAGGCAAGAGAGGCAGGAAGAAGCAGCCTGAGTTCCTACCATTACATATGGCAAGGAAATGTGGGCCTCCATGGGTTAACTAGACATGGTGGTGGAAGGGGGTGGACTTGAACCCTCCTTATACAGGAGGGCTGCCCAGCAGGTAAGGAGTCCCCACCACAAGAGGCTGTGCAGTGTATGCTGGGGATGGAAGCTGAAGTGGAAATAGGGTAGCCAGATCTAGCAACTAAAAATATTAGGCATCCTATATTTTACCTGGCAACCCTAAGGGGAGGTGAGAGAGGTTAAAGTAAAACGAAAACTCCCTCTTTAAAGAAATGTCTTGTTGGAGAGGCCCAGATAGTATAATTTACAGGGACAGAAAAAGGACATTTGACATACTATGGTTGAAGGTAATAACTGAAAAAAAACCTTTTTTTAATATTTATACTCTACCACATTAAGACTGCTTGATAAAAGGGACACATCAAGGAAACAATGCAGGTAATTCCCTGGCAGTCAAGTGGTTAGAACTCGGCGCGTCCACTGCAGGGGGCATGGGTTCCATCCCTGGTCAGGGAACTAAGATCCCACATGCCGCAACATGGCCAAAATAAATACATAGATAAATAAGAAGAAGAAGAAAGAAAGAAAGTAAACAATGTAAAAGAACACATGGAAGGAGAGGTAGATGGTGGGGACACTCCCGTTTGCAGAAGGCTACTAAAATAGAAATGAATTGGTCCACTACACATAGCTAGCTCTGAGCTTGGGAGGGGAAATAGAGCAGGTTAATACAAGATTGTGGGTAAAGCCAGTGCAGGGAACGTTTTAGGGGATCCATAACTTTCCTGCAGCTTTTCGGATGGACTGAGGAGAAGCATTGATGTGAGAACCCTAAAATACCTCCTCTATAGAAATCATTCAAACCCATCTGAAGTCAGATGAAGAACAATGATAAAGCGCAGTTTCCTTCTTGACAGCATTGATGGTCCCCCACACTGACCATCAAATTCACCAAGGGGAAGGCTGGGACAAATAGGAAATTTGCCTGTTACTGAGGGATGCTGGTCCCCTGGTAAAAGTACTCACTATTACTGTTCTCCAATTGTAGACCGGTTCCTCTGTGGGCAGCACACCATAGCTGTTGGAATTTCCTCTGACATGAGAACAGTGGTTGATGAAAGCCAGGTAATTTCTGTAATCTATTTAAAAACAGAGAAAGAAACTGACAAAGTCAAAGTTTCTATTTGTGTGTGTGTGTGATGCTTATACATGTTTATATGCTTATATACGTGATTGCTCTTGGCATTTTTATATTGAGATGTTAAATTTATTTAGGATAAAGAACATAGGCAGATCTGTCTCCTAATGCAAAAGAAATAAAAGCAAAAATAAACAAATGGGACATAATTAAACTTAAAAGCTTTTGCACAGCAAAGGAAACCATTGACAAAACAAAGACAACCTACACAATGGGAGAAAATATTTGCAAATGATGTGACTCACAAGGGGGTTAATATCCAAAATATATAAAGAGCTCATATAACTCAATATCAAAAAAATAAACAACCCAATCAAAAAATGGGCAGAAGACCTGAATAGACATTTCTCCAAGGAAGACATACAGATGGCTAATAAGCACATGAAAAGATTCTCAACATTACTAATTATTAGAGAAATGCAAATCAAAACAACAATGAGAAATATCCTCACACAAGTCAAAATGGCTATCATCAAAAAGTCTACAAATAATAAATTCTGGAGAGGATGTGGAGAAAAGGGAACCCTTGTATGCTATTAGTGGGAATGTAAATCGGTGCAGCCACTATGGAAAACAGTATGAAGGGTCCTCAAAAACACAACTACCATATGATTCAGCAATTCCACTCCTGGATATATTCAATATACCTGAAGAAAATGAAAACTAATTCAAAAAGATACATGCATCCCAATGTTCATAGTAGCACTATTTACAGTAGCCAAGACATGGAAGCAACCCAAGTGCCCAATCAACAGACAAATGGATAAAGAGGATGTGGTATATATATACACAATGGAATATTACTCAGCTATATAAAAAAAATGAAATTCTGCAATTTGTGGCAACATGGATGTACTGAGAGAATGTTATGCTTAGCGAAATAAGTCAGACAAAGACAAGTGCTGTATGATATCACTTATATGTGGAATCTAAAAAATAATACAAACAGAAACAGATATATAAATATATATATATAAATAAATATATATATATAAATATATATATAAATATATAATATATAATATTATATTTATTATAATAATATAATAATAAATTTATATAATAAATATAAATAAATATAATAAATATAAATATATTTATAAATATAAATATAAATAAATATAATAAATAAATTTATTATAATAATATAATAATAAATATAATAATATTATATTTATTATATATATAATATTATATTATAATATTATATATAAATATATTTATATAATATATATAAATATATATATATATATAAATATATATAAATACAAACAGATATAGATAACAAACTTGGGGGCGCTTCCCTGGTGGCGCAGTGGTTGAGAGTCTGCCTGCCGATGCAGGGGACACGGGTTCGTGCCCCAGTCTGGGAAGATTCCACATGCCGCGAAGCGGCTGGGCCCGTGAGCCATGGTCGCTAAGCCTGCGTGTCCAGAGCCTGTGCTCCGCAATGGGAGAGGCCACAGCGGTGAGAGGCCCGCGTACCGCAAAAAAACAAACAAAAAAGAGTCTGCCTGCCAACGGGTTCGAGCCCTGGTCTGGGAAGATCCCACATGCCGCAGAGCAACTAAGCCTGTGTGCCACAATTACTGAGCCTGTGCTCTAGAACCCGTGAGCCACAACTAATGAGCCTGTGTGCCGCAACTACTGAAGCCCGCGTGCCTAGAGCCCGTGCTCCACAAGAAGAGAAGCCACCGCAATGAGAAGCCTGTGCACCACAACCAAGAGTAGCCCCTGCTCGACGCAATTAGAGAAAGCCCATGCGCAGCAACAAAGACCCAAGGCAGCCAAAAAATATAAATAAATAAATTTAAACAAAACAAAAACAAACTTGGGGCTACAAAAGGGGAGAGGAAAGCAGAGAGGGACAATTTAGCAGTGTGGGATAAACAAATACAAACTACCAGCAGAAGGGGACTGACATCTTTACCTGAGGAGTACTGAAGATCACCAGTTGAATGTTGCCTCAGTACTTCAAAAGCATCTTCAAATGCTTGACCCAGCTTGTCTTGTTCAACACAAGCCTGTGAGAACAATTGCAGAACTCTGGAGTTAGGAAATTACCAGTAGAACTTAATTTTCCTGATATAAAGGAGGGTTTCTCAACCACAGCACTACTGACATTTTAGATGGACCAAGACTCTGTTGCAGAGGGGTTGCCCTGTGCATTGCAGGGTGCTAAACGGCATCCCTGGTCTCTACCCACTAGATGCCAGTAGCACTCCCACAGTTGTGACAAACAAAAAATGTCTCAGACATAGCCAAATATACCCTGGGGAACAACATCAACCCTGGCTGAGATCCATTGCTCTGTAACATAGTATTTAGAGAGCAACCTCATTCTATAGTATAGTATTCAACATTTTATAAATTTTTAATAAGGAGTTATATAGCAGGAGACTGATTTGGAAAAAGGGATCAGGGAAATATCTTTAATCAAACAGAATCTGAATCATTATTTAAAAATGAAATGCTCTAAAAAAAAAAAAAAAATGAAATGCTCTTAATTTCAAAAGCATGCCTCCAAGACCTAAAATTGAACTGTTTTGCAAACCATTTCATACCCTTATTAATCTAGCCCATATATTTTATTTTCAAAATGGAGGAAGAGTAAAGATTTTTAAATGCCAACTTACCATGCTTCATTAATAAATTGACAATTCTGAAAAAGATTAATATTTAAAAAACAAAATTAAATAGTGTTTCTATTTAATTTGCCTCTGAATTAAAAGACTTTACTTAAAATATTTTCTGAATATACCTTATATAAACCAAAAGTACCGTCTGAATTCTCTTTGATGAGTACAAATTTTCTTTCTACAGAAATTTCCTACAAAAATTTATTTTTGCTTTTCTGTCATCACAAAACTTTTTTTTAATTAATTAATTAATGTATTTATTTTGGCTGCATTGGGTCTTTGCTGCTGTGCGTGGGCTTTCTCTAGTTGCAGAGAACGGGGGCTACTCTTCGTTGTGGTGCACGGGCTTCTCATTGCGATGGCTTCTCTTGTTGCAGAGCACGGGCTCTAGGAGCACAGGCTTCAGTAGTTGTGGCTCGCGGGCTCTAGAGAGCAAGGTCAGTAGTTGCGGCGCCATGTGCTTAGTTGCTCCGCGGCATGTGGGATCTTCCTGGACCAGGGCTCGGACCCATGTCCCCTGCATTGGCAGGCGGATTCTTAACCACTGTGCCACCAGGGATGTCCTACAAAACTTCTTAAGTGTTAAATAGCTACATATGTATAACTGAATCACTTTGCTATACATTTGAAACTAGCACAACATTGTAAATTAACTATACTTCAATAAAAAGAGATTAAAAAATAAATAAAATAGCTAGAGTTAATTACACAAACTATATTGATATGAAAATATAGAAATAATTCGAGTATGTTTAAGTATTTTTAAATTCTTTTAAATATTAAAGTATTAAAAAGTTCTGGAAATCAAAATCTTTTTTACCTTAGCATGGCTCTCCATTTATAACAGTGATTTTTTTTTTTTTTAAGTTTCTGGTGTCATATGGACTTCTGAGAATCTGGTGAAAGACATGCTTTTTCTCTCATGAATGTGACTTTACATTACAAATAAAACGTACTCTATGAAAACTGTCGGTGGACTTTCTAAAATCCTAGGTTAAGAACTCTGGTCTACAATTTTACATTATTTACATTCTTATCTCTGTAAGTAATGTAGATTTTGTTTTAAATAAGCAATTATCATACTGACCCACATTAAATGTTTTCAAACTTTGTTCTATAGAACTACACAAAACAAACAAATCCACATAACAAGAAAGAGCGGGTGGTGGGTCCACATTGCTTACCATTTCATTTAGCACATGAAGCAACTCTGTTTATACAAGTTTTTAGCATTTATCCTGCAAACACAATGAGCTTACTCTTTCATATTTAACACTGCATAATATGATTAGATGATATAATCTAATGCTATTATTATACATATCCATAATGTAGCAATACAATATGTCAAACATCGAAATTCTATTCTGCTCTTTGAAATCACTATGTCATTTAAAAGAGAATATGAGAAGAAAAACCATAAAAAAAGGTAACTATGGGAGGTGATGAATGTGTTAACTAATTTTACTGTGGTAATCCTTTCTCAGTGTATATGTATGTCAAATCATCATGTTGTACACCTTAAACTTACACAATGTTATATGTCAATTATATCTCAAGAAAGCTGAAAAAAAATACAGCTTCTCAATGTGGGAGATGTTGAAGAATTTAGCAAAAACTTTAAAAAAAAGAAGAAAATCCATAAATCACATTTTGGGCTATAGTCCCTAATGAATATTATCAGTACATAGGTTTTAAAAGGCCATGTCAGTAACTTTCAATTAATTATGCCTCAGCTCATAAGCACCGAAGCAAATACATACTCAGGTGAGTGTTGTACTTTGAATTAAATACTTAAATGAGACTACTCCCTTTGACTAAAATACCCCACAAAACTATCATGACTCTTAAAAGTAGCAAACCCAAAGGGAAGAAAAAAGCTTGAAAACATTATTGATCACTTCAATTGCTTAATATTTCTAGTATTGGAACAGGCAGTCAATGAGAAACACTCATTAGGCCAGAGAAGAAAATTAACACTTATTACAAAGAATTTTGAAAAGCGTAAACTAAACACTTACCAGGAAGACACTTCAGCCCTTTACCAAGTTGTTTCATTAATATCAGAAATAAGACAGAACTGTCAAGAGCTCACTGGCAGAGTTTCATTAAGTAGCTGTTTTTAAGGAAGTGCTACAAAAGGGGATTTTTTTTAAAAGATACAGTGCCTTCATTATTTCTATTTCATGATATGGCCAGTGGACACCAGAGGCTATTATTTTGAAGAGGCACAGAATATTTGTATCCTATGGGCCAAAAGCATTAGAACAAATCCCATGAAACCCGCCTGCCACCGAGCATAATTTGTGGCTCCTCCGGCCTACACAGCCCCACTGGGCACCTCTGACCTGTACAACCCTTGTCCACCTTTCTTTTTCTATTACTCCTATTATTTCTCCCCTGATTCTGGAGCCTACGTTGCTTTTCTTGCCTGAACTATTAACAGCCTTCACTCTGGTCTCTTTCCTCTCAAACCGCTTTACTTCTAATGTCGTTCACTGATCGCCCTACTTAGAGATCTTAAAGGCGCAGACCCTTGCCCTGGCATTCGAGGCTCCTCATTCCAGCCTTAATCTTACTTACCACCATGCATTTAAGAGGAGGAAATGAATCCATGCTATGGTCTTCCCTTCTTACCTGGATCCAGTAACAACTCCAAAACAGGAGAAGCTTCTGGGTAGTGATCTGATTGGACATGCTTGAAGCTGCTGCACTTATAGATCAGGTCCAGTTCTCTTATTTAGCTTGAACGTTTATTTGGGATGGTTTTTGGTGGCTCTGATGGAAATTATTGGGGACTTCCTCCACCTATAATTCTTCCTTCCCAGCCCATCCATCTGCCCATTTACCTATTTTATCTTACCTGTCCATCAGAGGCCAATCTAACATTTAGGTATAGTCCAGGTGGAAATAACTTTCCTCTCTGAAGCGCAGGTAGGCAACACCCTTAAGTAACTGTAACCTTCTGTCATTTTAATAGATGTCACATTTAGCCAGGGGGAAAACCACCTAAGAATTTTTTGTAAATGTTATGGGTGGGGAGAGAGATTTTCTGTTTTGCATAGTTGGAATCTGAGCTCACCTTTGATATGGGACTATTGTTCTACACCAATTACTTTTTTGACCGAGTTTTATTATGCAAATGTAAACACACATCCCCTCTTCTGAAATGTAGATGTTTAAGTAAAAAGTGTATAAAACCAAATCGCGAATGTTGATGAGTTTTTAATCTGTACCATCGCCAGTCTACGCCCTTTTCGTGCCACTTTATTTTGTTTGGTTCATTTAGTCAACAAATATATATAAATGAGCTCTTTGCCAGACACTGTCCTGAGTCCAGGGACCACAGCCCTGAACAAGTTCTGGTGAGGAAAAATGATTTTTTTTTTAAAGCAAACTAGAGAAGTGTTATTAACAATAAGTACTGAGAAAACAGTAAGAGAACGGTCATAGTAAGTGTATACAGTCATGGTGAATGGTCACAAAAATTTTAAGGGAGTGTGTGTGAGCTGAAATCCAAGGATAAGAAAGAGTGAGCAAAAGAAAAGCAGAAATGCAGCGAAGCACCTCTAGTCAGAAGAAACAACAGCCGCCAAGAGCCTTAGGTGGAAACGAGTTTGGTTTATTCAAGGCACAAACAAGAAAGCCAGTGCAGCTGGAGCAAAATGAGTGTGGGGTCCAAGAGGCAAAGTTAGAGAGGAAGGAGGAAGGATCCAGATCAATCCACACATCAAGCCAAAAAATAATATAAAACTTTTTCAAAAGAATCTAAACATCACATATGATAGTAGTTACCTCCTTAGCTCCATTTCACAGATGAAGAATCTAAACCGAGGATCAAAGACATTTCATGATTTTTTTTTCTAAGGTCCAATTGCTAGTGAGAAATGGGCTGGGCTGGGTCCAGATTTAGGCCCAAATGACTTCATGCACACGCTCTCAACCACGTTGGAGCCCTATGTCCGCAGATTAGGTTCCATTGGACTAGGGTTCTTAGTCCCGACGGCAGACTTCATAGCACCCGGCAGATTCTCATAGTAGTACAAGCTTGTTATGTATTTGAAATCAATGGGAAAAAGTCAATTTTCTAAGCCAACATTTTCCCCAACAGGTGTCTCCAAAGTTTTATTCTGCAAGATATAAATAAATGGACCCTGAAAAAGAGTTGAGCAAAACCAATGAGCACATCATGTTTTGGGGGCACAATTCTATATTACAGATGAAAAATAAAAATGCAGTTTTGAGTTCTTTGTAAAGATAAAGTATGAAAATGCTTTCAGCAACTTAAAAAAGAAATGATACACTGTCCTTTTAGCATTCTAGAGAATAAGGCTCCTATTCCTTGAGAACCTGATGAAAGCTATGATGAGCTCTTTCTCCAGGAAAATGCCATCAGCACATTTTCAGGCAAACTCTCAGTCAGGCCAATAGAGCCCAGTTTAGGAACTCCTACTGTATTGTAAATATTTTCAAAGCCTTCTTATCTAAGGACTGCTTCTTGAGACACTTGTACCCAATACACACACAAAGCATCTTTTTAGGGGTGGTCATTAGTGTTTCTGTTCACTCTAGAAATGAGCTGAGTAACAAGAGCTCTACAGAGAGGATCCCTGATCAACAGATTCTTTTTTGCAGAAGTTCATTGTCCTCAGTGGCAACTGATATTATTTTAGAAAATTGTAAGCAACAGATGTGGTGGAGTCTACATCCTATGGTGCCAAGCTTCAGGTGGAAAATTGCTTTTTCTGAGAATAGAGAACTTCAGAACCCAAGAAAAGGAGACTAAATTCAAGCTCTTATCTTTCTTTGCAGTTTCTATTTAAATAATTCGATTCCGGGTTTCCCTGGTGGCGCAGTGGTTGGGAGTCTGCCTGCCGATGCAGGAGACGCGGGTTTGTGCCCCGGTCCGGGAAAATCCCACATGCCGCGGAGCGGCTGGGCCCGTGAGCCATGGCCGCTGAGCCTGCGTGTCCGGAGCCTGTGCTCCGCAACGGGAGAGGCCACAACAGTGAGAGGCCCGCGTACCGCAAAAAAAAAAAATAATAATAATAATTCGATTCCTTAAGGGACTTAAGAAGTGGGTCTTAATCTTAGTAAGACCTCTGAAAACCTAATAAACAAATAATTTTGCAAGACCGGGAAGAAGGTGCTAGAAAATTTGTTATGTCTTAGTAGAATTCATAGAACCGTAGGTTATGAGACAAATCGCTAATCCTCACCCTCATTTTAATAATAACTTCTACTAGATTACTCTTTGAAATTTATTGAGACTTGTTTTGTGGCCCAATATAGGGCCTATCTTGTTCCATTTGCACTTGAAAGAATATGTGTTTTATAGTTATTATATGTAGTGCTGGATAAATGTCAATTCGATCAAGTTGGTTGATAATGTTATTCAAATCATCCATATCCTTACTGATTATTTTCTCTGCATTTTTTTTTTTTTTTTTTTTTGCGGTACACGGGCCTCTCACTGTTGTGGAGCACAGGCTCCGGACGCGCAGGCTCAGCGGCCACGGCTCACGGGCCTAGCTGCTCCGCGGCATGTGGAATCTTCCCGGATCGGGGCACGAACACGTGTCCCCTGCATCGGCAGGCGGACCTTAAACCACTGCGCCACCAGGGAAGCCCTTCTCTGCATTTTCTATCGATTACAGAGATTACAAAGAGGAATGTCAAACTATAGTTGTGGATTTGTCTATTTCTCCCTTTAATTCTGTCAATTTTTGATTTCATGTATTTTGAAGCTCTATTATTAAATGCAGACTCATTTAGAACTGTTATGTGTTCCTGATGAATTGAGCCTTTTATCATTATAAAATTTCTCTCTTTCTTTTTTGCAATCCTTTCTGGTAGTCCTTGAAGTCTGCTTTGATAGTAACCACACTAGCTTTCTTATCCTTTTCACTTTCAACATGTTCTCTTTATCTGTCTTTATATTTAAAGTATGTCTCTTTAAAGCAGCATAGAGTTGGGTGCTGCTTTTTACCTAGTTTGATGATCTCTGCCTTTTTAGTGTTCAGTCCAATTTAGTAATTACTGATATAGTTAGGATTAAATCTACCATCTTGCTATTTGTTTTCTATTTGTTCTGTTTATTTTTTGTTCCTTTGTTCTTCCTTCCCTGCTTTCTTTTGGATTAAATAAGTATTTTATTATTTCATTATATTTCCTTCATTAGCTCTTTATAATGTCATGGTAAAATAACGGTATGACATACTTCTGTAATTTATCTTTAGCGGTTACAATATGCATTCTTCATTTATCAAGTCTACCACTATTATACCACGTCATGTATAAGAAACTGTTATACCACTTCATAATGTAAGAAACTTACCACAGTATAATTCCATTTACATCCCCTCCTATCCTTTGTGCTACTCCTGTCACATATTTACTTCTACATAGGCCAGCGTAATAGATTATTTAACCCTCACAATAATGCCCTGGGTTCCAACTGTGGCTCCATTGCACCTATCTGTGTAAACTTGGACAAGTTATTTAACCTCCCAGTTTCCTCTATAAAGTGTAGATAATGATTTTACTTACCACATAGAGTTATTGTGAAAATCTGAGTGAATTCATGTCATGTACTTTGGACAGTCCAAGCATTTAACAAATGTTGAACGAACGTTAGGTCCTGCTTTATAATTATCGCCGTATTGCAGATGAAGTAACAAAGCCTCAAGGGAAGTTAAATGACTTAAGATCACACAGTGAGTGATAGAAATGAAGGCTTTCAAACCAGTTCTACCTGACTCCAACCAAAGCCTTTTAACCATTCAACCAGAATTTGCTTCCTTATCTATGGAGTAAGACTGAGAACAAGCATGAGAACAAGAATTCGCTAATGGCCTTATGTCAAAGGGCTCTTGAGAGGTTTTACTGAGATAGCATAGGAACAGAGTAGTAAACACACCCGATGGTAGCTATTAATCACAAAACTGCTCCTATTTACCACACTTGGGACCCTCACCACACCTGGGACCTTCACCACACCTGAGACCTGCAGCCACCTGGCAAGTGGCAGAGCCAGGACTCAAACCCAGGTCTTTCCTGCCATGTCTGGTGCCTCTTCCCAAAAACCAGGTTGTGTAAAAATTCTCCATAACAACATGGTAAATCAACTATACTCCAATAAAATTTTTTTTCAATAAAACTTTTTTAAAAATTAAAAAAAAATAGGCAAAGGCAAGAAAACGAATTCTCCATAGGCTCTAGTATTTACTGTAATTACTGTAATAGCTCCCACCACTGCTCACACCAATGGAGGAAACTCCTCTGACACAGGACTGGTAAAAAAAAGCCACCCAGCTCCACAGAGAGGCGGGGAGCCAGCAGATTTACTCTCCTGGTTTCTGTGGAGGCGCTGAAGGAGTGCTGGTTTGTTAGTCCTGTGTTCAGAGCCATGACAGAGCCTGTGCAAGGGCTGTCTCTAGTCCTAAAACAGCTAAGTTCTGACAACCTACTGGTGTACCTGCTGCATTCTAGGCAGGCAGCGGTGAGCTAACCCATTGTGAAATTTGTATACATCTTTATCTGGAACCCCAAGAGCAAGAATGCCTCTCCACTTCAGCCCTTCCAGCCTCAGAAGCTTCTGAAACTAAACCATTCACTGGCCTGGGAAAGGGAAGAGGAATGTCTCCTCCCTCTTACTGGGGTCATCATGCATATTTTCACTTTCTAGTTCACTAAGAAGACAGGCTTGCAAGTGATTCTGCTTCATCTCCAGGCCCTTTTGGCTAGGATTTTTTTTTTCCTAGCGATTTGTGAGTGGCAATTCCCTATGTTTTAACAAAACCGGTTAGCAGGGCAGATATCTTTCATTATGGAGAAGCGGCATCCCATTCCCACAGAAGTTAACTGGGTAGGGAACTGATAGGGACGGGGTGGGGAGGGGATTCTCTGAGCTCAGAATAGTTTGGGAAATTGACACATTAATGGGATCCCAAGTTACAGCTGTGTGCCTATAACAGCCTAGACGTTTCTGGTTCCAGTTACTAATCGTCATATTTACAGCTTCTCTATATTTAACTTTTATCAGATAACCACAATTAGCAATGAAAATACTCATTAAAAGAGAAATCTGTAGAGTGCCTTTTGGTATGGTTAGAAAAGAGAGAAACCTTTCAAAGACTTTCTTCAAGGGGTTCTCAGTACTGTTTTGCTCCAGTTTTTTACAACTTTCCTATAATCTTCATTATAACAACCACGATAATATAACCTTACACTTTCATAAGATTCTGTCATTTCCAGCATTATCTCTGCTATAGTACCTTGCCAACTTTGGGCGGCAGGTGGAGGGAGCAAATCTTACATGTCTTTTGCTTTCCCAAAGCAGGTGGTAAAACACTATAACACAACATAGGGCTTCAGTGGAGGTTGGATGGGTGAATGAGTACATTGTATCACTGAACTCTCACAACCGCCCATAACGCTGGCAGGGCAGGTGTTATTCCCATTTTGCCGGTGAGGAAACTGATGCCCAGGGAGATCAGAGGTCACTCAGTGAGTGAGTGTTAGGTTTAGAATTGGGATTTCCTTGTTCTCAATTCAGCTTTTCAGATATCGTCTCTGGGGAACATTGGCAGATACCAACTAACTTTTTTTTTTTTTTTTTTTCCGGTACGCAGGCCTCTCACTGTTGTGGCCTCTCCCGTTGCGGAGCACACGCTCCGGACGCGCAGGGTCAGCGGCCATGGCTCACGGGCCCAGCCGCTCCGCGGCATGTGGGATCTTCCCGGACCGGGGCACGAACCCGCGTCCCCTGCATCGGCAGGCGGACTCTCAACCACTGCGCCACCAGGGAAGCCCTGTGGTGGCTTCTCTTGTTGCGGAGCACGAGCTCTAGGCGTGCGGGCTTCAGTAGTTGTGGCTCGCAGGCTTAGTCGCTCCGTGGCATGTGGAATCTTCCCAGACCAGGGCTCGAACCCGTGTACCCTGCACTGGCGGGCGGATTCTTAACCATTGCACCACCAGGGAAGCCCCACAAATCCATCAACTTTGACAGAAGGTTTTGTTCTGTTTTTAATGCTGTGGTTGAGATTAACAAAAATTAAGAAGTCTGACAATACTAACTAAATGAAGAAGATGTGAATCAGTGGGAATTCTTCACATTACTGGTAGGAGTCTAAACTGGGACAATCATTTAGGAAAATAACTAGTTATTAGGAGTATACACAAGAGATACTTTTGTACATGAATGCCAGGATATATGTAGAAAGATGTTAGCAGCCGTGTTAATAATGGAAAAGCTCTGCAAACAACTCATCTCTCTCTCTTTCTCTTTCTCTCTCTCTCTCTATATATATACACACACACAGGATAGATAAATAATACATAGATATATACATATATACACACTGACAAGAGAATGAATAAATTGAGGTGTGTTCACATAATGGAATAATATACAAAAGTGAAAATGCAATAACACAGAAGAATCTTGAACACATAAAGTTCAGTGAAAAAATAAAACCCAGAAAAGCACTTAGAATATGACAGGATTTTTACAAGTTTCAAAAATAAACAACTAAACGATATATTTTTAATCAGCTTTTCTTTTCTTTGTTTCTATTTATCACCTATGTATCTATGTATCTTTCTATCTATCTTTATATGGTGTGTGTGTAAACCAAGTGAATAATAAACACAAACTTAAAGACAGTGAATACTCCCGGGAATAATAAACACAAACTTAAAGACAGTGAATACTCCCGGGAATAATAATAAACACAAACTTAAAGACAGTGAATACTCCCGGGACGGGGCAAGCAGGGAGATGGTCTAGGGAGTAACACACCATTTATTTAAAATGTTTTAGTTTTTGGACCAGGGGATGGTTCATTAAAGTAAAAGCATACATATGCTTTTATGTGTTTCAAATAACATACTAAAATAGTAAACAATAGACAAAGAGAACAAGGGATTACAGAAAGGTTATCTAACAAAGCAAATGAAATTCCAAAAAAGAAAATTCTAAGGAAACAATTTTGCTTCGGGCAATGAAAACACTCATCAGTCAGTGTTATAAAACTACATTTTTATTTTTTTAATTAAAAAATGTTTTTTAATTTTTAAAGTTTTTTGGCTGTGCTGCGTGGCTTCTGAGAGCTTAGTTCCCTAACCAGGGATGAATCTGTGCCCCCTGCTTTGGAAGCGTGGAGTCTTAACCACTGGACCACCAGGGAATTTCCCCAAATTACATTTTTAATTCTATTAAAACTCCTGCATGATTTAAATATAATCTATAAATTTATGACAGAAATAAAGACGTATGGCAGTAATAAAGATGTATAAAATTTAGAAAACCAGTTCTGTCATTTTCACCTCAGCCTCCAATCAATTCCTAGCATTATTTCTTACTTGAAGCCCTAAACTCAAATGGGAATAATTTTGCCATCAGATAACACAATACCTCACATATGAACCCCAGATTCATGTTTCTTGGCATGCTACTTTGGAAAAATATAAAAGCAGACCCACCTGGTTTTAAATACATTTAGTAAGGCATCTTATTTTGTTTAATGAGAAACCAAAGAGCTCGGTTATTTTTCTTTTGCGTTCATGGTGTGAATTCCCAAGGTTTCTGTGGAAAAGAGGAAGTTAAGATTCAGATTCTAGTTGTCAGATCTGCAGTACTAGATGCTACTGTGCCAGAATGTTCATGAATTTGAGAGGATCATTATCAGTTGAGGTCCAAGTGAGAGTCTCCAGGAACTTGGAAAAGGGAAAATCTTGCGCCCATTAGGTGAAACAGCAAGAAGAATAAAACCAACCTCAAAGTCTCCTGAAAGAGAAGGGCAAGGAGGAATATCCAAAAGGAGAATGAGTCATTCAGACGGGAGGGCTGCTACTGAAGGAACAGCCTATTCTAGAACAATCCAAGACGTATCCAGAAGGAGAAGTAATCCGCTTCTGGGCAAAAGAATCGATATTGTGGTGATAGATGCAGGGCGTGGTAGCATATGAGTATTAGAATACTGCAGGAATCTCTAAGACCATCTTTATCGTGAGTGCAGAGCCAGATTAAGGGTGGGCCAGGCAGAACGACAACCTACAATATCTAAATCTAAAATAAGACCACAAATATACAGAGGTAAGGGAAATGTTTTTGGTTTTATTTGTTTTTCTGGTTTTCAGCAAAATCTTTTATTTACCTCCTGTTCCCCAACTACGTCACATGAACACAGGTAGCCAGGTACCTTTGTAAACGTAGAGCACTCAGTATGAATAGAAATCATGCACCTCAGTGATTTTTTAACAAGAAACTTAATGAGTAAAAAGACTTCAGGTGTGTTTGAAATGTCTGCCCTTTACTGTATTCCAATCACTGAATATTATCTGTGTCGAAATTTTACTCAAATGTAGACATGTTTTTTGTTTTTTTGTTTTTGGCCTCGCTGCGCAGCTTGCAGGATCTCAGTTCCTCAACCAGAGATTGAACCCGGGCCCCCAGCAGTGAAAGCACAGAGTCCTAACCACTGGACCACCAGGGAACTCCCTAGACACTTTTTCTTTGCACACTTGCTAGTAACTACCTAGTGTGTTTCAGATCGTGTTTACTTCTGACAGTTGTTCTTCCCAGAAGCTGCTGATCTTCTTGAGGACAGGATTGTAAGTAGTTAGGAAAAAAGGTTTAATAAACTGTGGGCTAGAGGTGAGAAGTGCGACCTCTGAGACACACCCTCTTGTATCCATGGAGGTCTCAGAGCTGCCTTGATTTATTCCTTCAAATAGATGCTGTTCTAGATGCCAGGATACATCAGTGGACAAAGAAAAAATTCCTGTCTTTGTAGCATTTCTGCAGGGGGAGACAGATAATAAACATGGGCATGATGACTAAGTAAATTACATAGCATAGTAGACAATAAGTAGTTTATGAAAAAAGGAAAGCTGAGTAGAGTAAGGAGAAGCAGGAAGGGGAGAGGTTCCCCTTTTAAATAGGCTCATCAGCCATGCCATATTACGATGGTAGCATTTGTGTCAAGACTGGAAGGAGGTGAGGAAGTGAACCGCTCAGCAGCCAGTGAGACAGCAGGTCAAGGGCTGAAAGACAGGTTAGGACCAAGGGCTTCTTGAAGGAGGGAGAGTCACACTTAATTACTGGGATTATATTGGTTGCTTGGGGACACTGAAGAAAGTCATCTTTATTCCACCTTTCTTGCACTCAGAACTCACTCCTAAATGTCACATTACTATTTCAGGCATATCGATTTGAGTGTGCACAAAATTGATATGCCTACTCAGGCTGCCCACTTGTTTCTCTCTCTTCTGATGCCATTAAACATTCAGAGTGGCTTGCTGTGGTGGCGGAGGCATAAATTTTCCCTCTAGCTTTGGATTGAGAGCTCGTAAGCTTCTACACTGCAATTAAGTCAAAATTGGAAGTGAACTTACACTGCTTGGAATTTTAGCCCAGTTTGTAGCTATCATTTTAATCCCCGAAATTGGATTTAGGGAATCTAAGTTGCAAATGCCCTGTGGCACTTTTAGATAGAAGATAACACAATGGCTTCTACATGGTTACTTCTACAGTGTTTCAAATATCATGCCCACAGGTATTAAAAAATCATTAAGCCCCTAAGGAGATTAGGCAATTTGAAGGGAAATAAGTAGTAACAACAGAAAACAGAGGTAGCCACACCCCGGGGCTTCTGATATTGGGGTTGTCAGCCACAGGCTTTAAAATAATTATGTTTGATAGTGTTTAAGGAGATAAAACACAAGACTGAAAATCTCAGCAGAGAACTGGAAATTATTATTTTTGTTAATAGCAGACTTTAGGGGCATGACAGATGTGAAGAAAAACCAAATAGAAATTCTAGAACTGAAAAATGCAATAACCTAAAATAAGAACTCAGTACATCCATTCATGTCTTCTATATTCTATAAAATACAACAAACCAAAATAATTTTGTTGACCTTTTCAAAAAAGTTTGACCTTGTTGATTCTATTGTATGCTGCTTTTCTTCTATTCATCCTCACCTTTATTATCTCCTTCCTTTCATTCTCTTTGGATTGATTTCATGTTCCTTTTCTAATCTCTTATTTGAGATACATGTCTTTAATGTTTGTTTGTTTGTGTTTGTTTTTTTAACTAATGTGAGCATATAAGGCTAAAAGTAGCATTTTTGCTCTATCCCACAAGTATTCTTTTTTCTTTTTTTTTTGTTTTTGTTTCATTTTTTTTCTATTCTACAAGTTTTGATGCAGAGGGCTTTTACTATCATTCTGTTCCAATTATTTATTAACTTTTCATTATTATTTCTTTTTTACCCTGGAGTTAATGTTTTTGATTTCTAAATACAATATCTCAAGGGCTTTTAATTTTTTTTAAAAAATAAATTTATTTATTTTTTGCTGTGTTGGGTCTTCATTGCTGCACGTGGCCTTTCTCTAGTTGCAGTGAACGGAGGCTACTCTTTGTTGTGGTCCGCTGGCTTCTCATTGTGGTGGCTTTTCTTGTTGCAGAGCATGGACTTTAGGCACATGGGCTTCAATAGTTGTGGCACATGGGCTCAGTAGTTGCAGCACACGGACTTAGTTGTTCCACGGCATGTGGGATCTTCCCAGACTGGGGGTCAAACCCACGTTCCCTGCATTGGCAGGTGGATTGTTTAACACTGCGCTACCAGGGAAGTCCTTTTAATATGTTTTTTGTTATTAATTTTTAACCCTGAGACCATGTTCTCTAATCATTCACTATTGAGTTAAAAATTAGTAACAAAAACAGAACCCGACAAACTTTCTCTGTAAAAGGCCAGGTAGTAAATATTTTAGGCTTTGCAAAACAATGTATAGTTTCTGTGGCATACCCCTTTTTTTTTTTTTTTGGCCACACTGAGCGGCTTGTGGGAATCTTAGTTCCCTGACCAAGGATCTAACCCCGGGCCTAACCACGGGATCACCAGGGAATTCCCTTCTGTGGTATAATGGTATAACATTTTAATGGAATGTTATGTACCCATTACAATGACTCATTTTTAAAATATCAATATGGAACTCTAAGCTACGTTATAAAATAAGAAATGCAAGATGCTAGTGTATATATGATAATTCAATTTATATTTTAAAGGCTATATTAAATATTATACGTACTTACATATGCATGGAATATCCTAGAAGGATACATAGGAAATTGTTAAAAATGAGCATCTCTGGGGAAAACTAGGGTTTGGGTACCAAAGATGGGAGACTTACTTTTCACTATATACTTTTCGGTATTCTGAATTTCTTTTTTACAATTTGTACTACCTAGTTAAAAAAGTATAAAACCTTTTAAAAATTATAGGCTGGCATTTTATCATACAACACTTTTTTTTTTTTTTTTTTTTGCGGTACGCTGGCCTCTCATCATTGTGGCCTCTCCCGTTGCAGAGAACAGGCTCCGGACGCGCAGGCTCAGCGGCCATGGCTCACGGGCCCAGCCGCTCCGCGGCATGTGGGATCTTCCCGGACCGGGGCACGAACCCGTGTCCCCTGCCTAGGCAGGCGGATTCTCAACCACTGTGCCACCAGGGAAGCCCCTAGAACTTAAACTTTTAATATAGCAACTAGGATTGCTATTGTTCTTAGTTCATAGTTCAAGGTAGCCAGCTTTATTTATTTTTGCTCCTACATGCTATAGACTAGAAATATATTAGAAAGAAAAAAGAAAATTGTGTGCCAAAGTGGTTTAGAAACCAAAAGTCAGAATTTAATCTCTACATTAAGCTGAATATTGGGGAGGTATACACTCAGAAATTAAATTGTGAAAACATTAAAACACACACACACACACACACACACGATATTGACAATTTTCTAAAAAGATAAAAATTGCCTATACTGATAAAAAAAGTTTTTTAACCATTCTTAATAATTTCTCCTTATTTATTGTTCTATCCCTGTTATAGACAGCATCTTCAAACATTTCCTAAAGTTTATCACAAGTTAAATATTACATTGACATTTTTAATATTAGTCTTCCTGTTCCACCATTATAATACTTTTGAAAATCTTCAATATTTTTATTTCACTTTTTCAATCATTTTCACACATCCCAATAACTTCTTTCTTAATTTCAGTCATCACTGTTTCCATTTCTTTTATTATTTTTTTTCAGATCAAGATCTGTAATTCTTTTGCATCTGTGATTCAATGACCATCCTACCATAAAAGGCCTCTTTAACTGTTCACTTCTGTGTTATATTCAGTTCAGTTTTTTAAAAAAATCAGTGTTATTGAGGTACACTAAAAGATAAACTGAGGCACATTAAAATTTACAAGAGTTTATTTGCGCAAACATCAATTTCCAACATGAAAGTGGTTAGAAAATTGTTAGGAGCACCCTACCAACAGGAGCTAAGAGAAAGGTTCTTGTGGAGCAGACAAGGAAGCAAAGCAAGAAAGTTATTTGATTGGCTGTAGCTTAAGCATTTGCTTGTTTTGGGGGAGGCTAGTTGCCTGTTTGTGATTGGTTGTTCTTAAATCTTGTCTTCTTGGATATGAGAGCATTTCCAACTGATTCTGGCTTAAGTTTTGGTTTGCTTATGGAGGCTACCAAGGCATTAGAGCCACCTCAGCATAAAATAGTCTTTTTGTTTAGCTACTTTAACAGATATAATTTATGGTCAATAAAATTTACCCATTTCAATATATAGCTCTATTTAATAGTGTACTAGAGGTCCTAACAATTGTAATAAGGCAAGAAAGAGGAATAAAAAAATGTATAGACTGAAAAGGAAGAAGTAAAATTGTCTTTATTTGAAGATGATATGATCAGGGAATTCCCTGGCAGTCCAGTGGTTAGGACTACTAGGTTAGCTTTTACTGCCTAGGGCCTGGGTTCAATCCCTGGTCAGGGAACTAAGATCCTGCAAGTTGTGCATCTCGGCCAAAAAAAAAATGAAGATGATATGATCAGCTATTTATACAATTCTAAGAAATCCACTAAAAAACTGCTGGTTCTAGGAAATGAATTTAGCGTTGCAGAGTATGAGATTAATATACAAAAATCAATTGTATTTCTATATATTGACAAGAAACTATTGGACATTAAAATTTTTTAAATATCATTTATAGGGACTTCCCTGGTGGCGCAGCGGTTAAGAATCCACCTGCCAGTGCAGGGGACACAGGTTCGAGCCCTGGTCCACAAAGATCCCATATGCCATGGAGCAACTAAGCCCGTGCACCACAACTACTGAGCCTGTGCTCTAGAGCCTTGCTCCACAACAAGAGAAGCTACTGCAATGAGAAGCCCGCACACCAGAACAAAGAGTAGTCCCCACTCACCTCAACTAGAGAAAGCTCGTGCGTGGCATCAAAGACCCAACGCAGCCAAAGTAAATAAATAAATAGATTTATAATAAAAAATATCATTTATAATAGCATTTTAAAAACATAAAATACTTAAGGGTAAATATGTGTAAGACCTGAATACTGAAGACATTCTTGAGAGAAATTAAAGAGGACCTAAATAAGTGGAGAGTTATACAACGTTCATCGATTAGAAGACAATATTGTTAAGGTATCAAATCTCTCAAATTTAATTATAGAGTCTAGACAATGCTAATCAAAATTTCAGCACATCACTTGTAGAAATTGACAAGCTGATTATAAAATTTATATGGAAGTCCAAAAAATCTAAAAGAAAACAATTTTTCAACAGAAGAACTTTTGTTAGAGGCATCATAAAACTACAGTAATCAATATCATAGTGTGATATTGGCATAAGAATAGGCACAGATCAATGGAACAGAATAGACAGTCCAAAAACAGACTTACACTTGTATGGTTGATTATTTCTTTAAAAATGAAGCTGGGGGCTTCCCTGGTGGCACACTGGTTGAGAGTCCGCCTGCCGATGCAGGGACACGGGTTCGTGTCCCGATCCGGGAAGATCCCACATGTCGCAGAGCCGCTGGGCCCGTGAGCCATGGCCGCTGAGCCTGCGCGTCCGGAGCCTTAAAAAAAAAAAAAAGTAAAAATGAAGCTGGAATAATTTGATATCCAGATGGGAAAAAAGTGAACCCTGATTTTTGCCTCATAACATATACAGAAATTAGCTGATTAGTTGATTCAAAGATTTGAAGAGGTAAAACTATAAAACTTCAATATGAAAGCATAAGAGAAAAATTTAATGCCCTTGTGTTAGGCAAAAAAAAAAAAATTTTTTTTTGGCTGTGCCATGTGGCATGCGGGATCTTCCCTAACCAGGGATCAAACCCACACCCCCTGCAGTGGAAGCACGGAGTCTTAACCACTGAACCACCAGGGAAGCCCAAAAATTTCTAAAATAGGACACAAAACACACAAAACCTAAAAGAATAAGAATTGATAAGTTGAACTTCATAAAAATTTAAACCTTGGCTCGTCAACACCCATGAATAAAATTAAAAGCCAAGCCACAAACTGGGAGAATACATATGCAAAACTTATTTCTGATAAAAGTCTTATAGCTAGAACATTAAAAAATTCTAAAACTCAATAATAAGACTAAAATCCAAGTTAAAAAGGGGACAAAATAAAATAAAATAAGGGGACAAAATTTTTGAACACACATTTCACTAAAGAAAATATATGAACGATAAACATGAAATGATGCTCACCAGCATCCTTGTCGTTGGAGAAATGCAAATTAAAACCACAATGAGCTACATCTACAGGTATACTAGAATGGCTATAATTAAAAGGATTGAAAATTACCAAATGTTAGCAATGATATGCAGCAATCGGAACTCTCATATATTGCTGGTGGGAATGTAAAATGGTATAGCCCTTTGGAAAGTAATTTGTTAGTTTCTTATAAAGTTGAACATGCACCTCCTGTTATGACCCAACCATTCCACTCCTAGATATTTGCCTGAGAGAAATGAAAACATGTTCACACAAACACTTGTATGAAAACGATCATTGCAGCTTTATTCATAATAGCTCCAAATCGGAAATAACCCAAATTTCTGTCACTCATGAATGAATAAACAAATTGCCGTAGAGCCATGCAATGGAATTTTACTCAGGAGAAAAAGGAACAAATTATTGATATACACACGTTCAACATGGATAAATCTCAAAAGCTTTATGCTAAGTGAAAGAATCCAGACACAAAAGACTACAAACTTTAAGATTCAATTTATATGAAATTCCAGAACAGGCAAAACGATAGTGTCAGAGTCCAGATCAACAACTGTCTAGGGTTGGGGAGACTGGGAGAAGGGACTGGCTGCAAAGGAGCACAAGGAAAATTTGAGGGGAGGGGTGTTATGGTAATGTTCTATATTGTGATTGTGGTGATGGTTACATAACTGTATACATTTGAACCAATAATAATCAGAAGATATAATGAACAACTTTATGTCCATAATTTAAAATTTATATGAAATGGGCAAATTCTTTGAAAAACACAACTTACTGAGGTGACATCAATAGGAGGGTTTTTCTAAACTAAGTACATTTGTGAAAAAGAAGTTAATGCTGGCAAACAAACAAGCATCATACATGTCAGAAGTGTGAAGAGGGTACAATTAGGACTTTTTTTTGTTGTTGCTGTTTTGTTTGTTTTGTTTGGAGCTAATATGTTGAAACCATATTTATCCCTCCATTTTTTTCCATTTTTTGTTTTTTTGGCCACACCGCACAGCTTGTGGGATCTCAGTTCCCTGACCAGGCATTGAACCCAGGCCATGGCAGTGAAAGTGCTGTATCCTAACCACTAGACCACTAAGGAACTCCCTATCCCTCCTTTTCTTAGGAACTTTATCAATGAATACTATATCGTTTTCAGAAAAAATTCAGCTATATTTCTATATTTGTTTACCAGAAACCTGGAGACATGTATTGTTCAAATTAATTATAAAAGCCCCCCAAAATTAATTATAAAAGCACAAAAGAAAAACAAATGATTAAATATATAAAGGACATATATAACTCAGTATGAAAATAAGTATATACCCAAGATATTAAAAAATTATGATAGAAAGAACAGTCTCAAAGAATTTTTTTTCTTTCATCCTGTCTTTGCAATTCCCAGTTTGGCTTTGGTAGAAAATCAAATCTTACTTAATATGTCTTTATGAACATCTGGTAGTGGGTAAGAGAGAAAGACAGGTCTCTGGACTGAATTTTTGGTTCCTTTAAACAGAAAACTATTAAAGAAATTATACCCCCCCCTATTTTTCTTACACTTAAAAAAAGATAAAGCTAAAATTGAATCTGTGAATTATTGACCTTGCTTCTGTGTATCAGCACTCATTCAAACTCATTAACATACTATATTTCCTCCTGTAAGTCTTCTATTTTTGCTCTTTCTTTTTTCTCAACTTAAGAAATCAAGAAAAATCGTTAAGCGCTCAGACTCTTTTTTTTTTTTTAATTTTATTTAGTTTTGGCTGCATTGGGTCTTTGTTGCTCCACATGGGCTTTCTCTAGTTGTGGTGAGCAGGAGCTACTCTTCGTTAAGGTGCACGTGCTTCTCATTGCGGTGGCTTCTCTTGTTGCAGAGCACGGGCTCTAGGCGCACGGGCTTCAGTAGTTGTGGCACGCAGGCTCAGTAGTTGTGGCTTGCAGGCTCTAGAGCACAGGCTCAGTAGTTATGGCACATGGGCTTAGTTGCTCCGTGGCCTGTGGGATCTTTGCAGACCAGGGCTTGAACCCGTGTCCCCTGCATTGGCAGGCAGATTCTCATCCACTGAGCCACCAGGGAAGTCCAGAGCTCAGACTCTTAAGGTTGGGGACAGACTCCTTGGGTTGAAATCCTCGCTCTGCCATTTTCCAAAGTCAATTTTTCCTATGCCTAATATGAATAACAATAACAATGACAACATCACTGACATTATTTATTATATGGCCCAGAGGGGTTAAGTAACTTGGCCAAGGTCACATAGCACTATCTACCTGGAAAAAGCCTCACCTCTATGGAAATACTTTGCAGAGGCAAATTAATCCAGACCCTCCCATTCAAATCCGGGAAAGCAAAACTACATTCAACCCACCAGTGTTGATTGCATGTGTAGAAACAGGACAAGACTTCTGCCCTTTGGACCTTGATAGTCTCAAGAGGAGGTGAATGAGGAAACAGTCCAACTAGTTACGCATGAGAAATGACATGGGAAAAAAGTTCAGGGAGCTTAGTTTTAAGCATGGATGTGGGGTGAGGGCCTGGAGTGAATCAGGAAAAGCCACAAAGAGGAGGAATATTGGAAAGGGAGCCTTAAAACACACTCTTCAGAATCATCTTGAACCAATGGACTCTGCCAACGTCTGCTAACACAATTTTTGTAGTAGCCCTTCCAAAGTGGATTGGCAAAGCTAGTCTGGTGTACATAGGGTGACCAGCTGTCCCTGTTTGCCTGGGACTGAAGCATCTCCCAGGATGTGGGACTGTCAGTTTTGAAACTGAAGAGTCAAAGCAACCCTGGGCAAACTGGAAGAGTTAGTCGCTGCTACAGAAGTAAACTATAACAATGCTTGCTAACATCTGTTGATTACCTGTAATGCGTTAGATGCACACTGTTCTAGGAATTTTCCACATGTTTGCTCATTTAATTCTCCCAATAACCTCACCCCCATTTGAATACTATCATTAGCTCCATTATGCAATGAAGGAAATCAAGGCACACAAATTCTCAAGGTCATGCTTCCGGGAAGTGTTGGGACCAAACCCAGACATTGTCCTGCTAGGGTTGACCTTTTTCACTATTGTTCTATCCTGGGCAAACATCAAAATAGCCAGCTGCTGAGGATCTTGGATCCCCCAGGAAAATGGGAAGGGTCAGACCTGAGAACCAAAGCATTAAAAATGTCTTTTAGTTTGATCCCAGCATCTCTAGACTCCCAAATCCATGACTCTCTAGGGCAAAATTCCTCCTGCATTGGATGAAGTTCTAGGTCCTTAGAACAGTTTGCAATGGGTTCTTACTTGTTCCCAGGCAACTATGGTTTAAATGGGACTCAATCTCAACACTGCTTAGCTAATATTTTTATCTCTTTTAAAAAATAATTATCATTAGTTGAGAATGTACTATGCACCTGGCATTGCTCTGAACGCCTTGCCTGTATTAAATCATTTAATCCTTATTTCTTGCATTAGTCATATACATGCCTGCAGAAGAAGAGAAATTTGAAAGTTAGCTTTTCATCTTCTTTCAAAATTGGTGATGGCTAGTTGGATAAAATAAGTCCATGGGGAATGGAACATATATTGATGCTTCAATGAGTATTTCTCCTAGTATATAAGTGATTTTGTTTTCTCAGAACTAATCTCTGCTTTTGCAATATTCTGATTTATAACCTATTTGTGTCCCTTTTAAACACAACTTCATTCTCCCAGTCAAAGGTCTTCTATGGAAGTGTTCTTGGTGATTTAGAAACTCGTGATCTTGGTGTAAAGGAGCTTTGGAAATGTTGTTGATTGCTTGCTTGTTCTTAAAGTTTTTATCAGGCAGTTTATATGCCCTCCATGCTTTAGGGGAGAATGAGAAACCACCAGCATCTGTGGTCTTTGTTGAAAGATTGACTTAGAGCACTAATGCTTTGAGGGAGAATGGATTTGAATGGAAGGGGCATTTTTTCCTAATTCTCACCCATCCACCAGATCCTTGGATTTCTGTTGCCAGAATGCCCTTACTTTCAAATGGGATTTCCATTTCTCCTCAATTTTTATGTTGCCATAGGACAAACAGTCATAAAAATTCATGTCCCCTGCCAACCACCCCACTCAGAAACTTCATTATTTTCCTCCTTCAAAACTTCTAAGGAGGGAGAAACCATAACTTTCCTTTGAAACTCAAGCCCAGTGAATCAAAAACCTTTATGGTAAGGGAAGGCAATCACAGCTTGGATTCTTCCAGTCAATCTCATCAACAGTAAATTATATTTATAGCATTCTGTACACATCCTTGCCGAAAATGTACTGTCCTGTGTCCAGAGCAGTGCCTGGCACCAACCAATAAATGCTTCTTTTTGAAACCTTTGTATTTTAAAATAATTTTAAACTTTAAAGAGCTTCAAGAACAGTACAGCTTCAGCAATTGTTAATGATTTGCTACATTTGCTTATCTCACTTTCTATTTTTTATCCATACATAAATTTTTAATGAATCAACAAACATCATGCTCCTTTGTGTCTAAATAGTTCAGTATCTATGTCCTTTAAACAAGGACATTCTCTGATATAGCTGTGAAATAACAGAAGACATATATTGGTCTCTGCCCCCAGTTCCTGATACAGAGCTACTGAAACCTTTGTAAATTCCTAAGTGATAAGACAGAGCACTAGGCACATCTTTTGTTCTATTGAGGTGACACTGGGTGGGCTCCTGGATGGCTCCTAGAGGCAGGCTGGTCACGAGAAAGACCAAGCCACGATTAGAAGCTTGGAATTTTCAGCCGCACTCTCCATCCTGCAGAAAGAGGAGAGGGATTAGAAACGAAGTTAAAAATTGATCACGCCTACGGGAGGAAGCCTCCATAAAATCCCAATAGCGGGACTTCCCTGGTGGTCCAGTGGTTAAGAATCCGCCTTCCAAGGCAGGGTATGCAAGTTCGATCCCTGGGGGACCTAAGATCCCACATACCGCAGGGCAACTAAGTCCATGTGCTGCAACTACTGAGCCGTGCCACAGCTAGAGAGAAGCCTGCACACCACAATGAAAGATCCCGTGTGCTGCAGCTAAGACCCAACACAGACAAAAATAAATAAATAATAAATATATCTTTTTTTAAGTTAAAAAAAAAATCCCGATAGTGTGGGATTTGGAGAGCATCCACGTAGGTGAACTCATCCACTCTGGGAGGGTGACGCACCCCAACTCCATGGGGCCAGTAGCTCCCGCACTCAGGATCCTCCCAGACCTTGTTCTATGTTCTTCATTTGGCTGTTCATCTGTATCCATTATCATATCCTTTGATAAACTAATAAACACAAGTGTTTCCTTGAGTTCTATGAGCCACTCTTGCAAATTAATTGAACCCAAGGAGGGGGTCATTGGAACCTCCCATCTACAGCCAGTTGGTCAGAAGCACAGGTGATAAGCTGGGCTTGCAACTGGTGTCCGAAGTCAGTATGTCAGGTGAGGGCGTGGGGGGCTGTCTTGTGGAACTGAGCCCTTAACCTGTGGAATCTGATGTTATCTTCAGATAAACAGTCTCAGAATTGAGTTAAATTACAGGACACCCGGCTGGTGTCACAGAGAATTGCTTGGTGTGGGGAAAAAAATCTCTTGGTGACCAGAAGCATCAGAAGTGAAGTGTTTTGTGTGAGTAGTAAAGGAGACTCACAGGGAAGAAACACACAGATGGAAAACTGAGTTTTTTCCTTTTTAATAACCATGGTGTAATTATAAGGTTTGGGAAATGTATTTTAGTTATAATACTCACCTAACATATTGTTTATATTTGAATTTCATCAATTGCCCCCAGAATATCCTTTATGGCAATTTTGACCCCTCTTCCAGGATCCAATTCAAGATCACACATTGCACTTTGTGGCTGTTCTCTTTAGTCCCCTGTTAACTTAAAACAATAAAACGGCCAGTTATTTTACCAGCAAAATGAGTTTATTCAGGAGCAACAAGGAATTGCAATTCTGGAAACGCATCTGTAGTGAACCCACATACAAGTTCGGTAAAGCAAAGAAGGGGAAACTATTTTGTAGAGGAGAAGGGGAAGTTGGGAGGGACTTTTATAAACAAAATGTTCACTGGAAGAAACTGGGAGTTAGAAGTATAGTGGCTTTTCATTGGCTGACTTATGATAGTCTCTCATTGGCTGAGCTCTTGCCAGACAACGACAAAATCTTTCTTCCTTCTGCTGGTGGTAGTAAAGTAGTCACTTCCTGACGGAGATGTAAGTTGTGTCTCTTCCTGTTGGAATCTGTATTGATGTGGAGTGGTACATGCAAGAGACGTCCCCCTTCTGGTCGCCTGACTCCATTTTAGTGAAATTTCTTCTTAGTTTTCATAGCTTTTATTAATTAATTTATTTAAATTTATTTTATTTATTTATTTGGCTGCATTGGGTCTTCGTTGCTGTGTGCGGGCTTTCTCTAGCTGTGGCGAGCGGGGGCTACTCTTCGTTGCAGTGCACACGTTTCTCATTGTGGTGGCTTCTCTCGTTGCAGACCACGGTCTCTAGGCGTGTAGTTGTGGTACGTGGGCTCAGAAGTTGTGGCTTGCGGGCTCTAGAGCACAGGCTCAGTAGTTGTGGCGCACGGGCTTAGTTGCTCTGCAGCATGTGGGATATTCCCGGACCAGGGCTCGAACCCGTGTCCCCTGCATTGGCAGGCGGATTCTTAACCACTGTGCCACCAGGGAAGTCCCCTTTCATAGCTTTTAAATCTGCAGAAATTTCTCAGCTTTTCTTTGTCCTTCATGGCATTGACATTTTGAAGGCCAATTGTTTCATAGACTGTCCCTTCATTTGGTTTCCTCACAATTAGATTCAGATCATGCACTTTGGGCAGAAATACTACACATACTGTGTTCTCAGTGTGTCCTATCAGGATGCAAATGACCTCAGTTTTCTCCACTATTGGCAGTATTAACAATACATGCTTCTTGAACTGAGTAGGTAAATTGAGGACACATAATCATATACATGGATTTTATAATTCTTTCTTATCCTCCATTTGTATTATTAAAAACCAATCTGTTCTTCAAAATCTTACTCTGATGAATCCCATAGGTGGGATTTAGTCAGAATGGCTGAGAGCACAGGCTTCAGCACCTGACACAGTGGTTCAAATCCCTGATTCCACTTAGCAATTGTGACCTTGAACAAATTGACCCCTTAGTTTCCTCATTTGGAAACTGATCATAATGAGAGTGTCTGCAGTTTGTTCATCTGTAATGAGGATTCAAGGAAGCAGTAAATGTAATAAAGCACTTAGCTCTTGGCTGGGCACAAAATAAGTGCTCAAAAAAATTAGTGATTGTTATTATTATAATTAACCCATACAATGGCAAGCAGAGACAGCTGGTTCTCCCTAAAAACTTCTTGACTTCTTTTGCCATTGGGAAGGGGCCATATGATCAATTCTGGCCACAGGACTGTAGGTGAAGTGCCATGTGCCACTTCTGGGCTGAGGACCTTACAAGCTGGTGCTCTTCCCCTGCCACAGTGACCTTGAAGGCTGCATGTTCCAGATGGAGTAGCTACAAGGTGGAGATAGTTGCCTATTTAAACTGGTGTGGGAAAAAAATCTCTTGGTGACCAGAAGTGTCCTAAGTGTTCTGTGTGAATAGTAAAGGAGACTCACAGGGAAGAAACACATAGGTGGAAAACTGAATTTAAATAAATAAGAAGTAAACCTGTTTGTCTTAAGCCATGGATATTATATTTTACTATAGTAGAATCTAACATTTCCTTGATTAATTTGAGTAGCATGTCCACATAATGTGTAAACAACGATTTGATAATTATGCAAAAGACTAAAATATACTCTTGATTCTATCCTTAATGACAGTTCACTCTGTGTTTTTACTGATACTTATTCAACAAATATTTCTCGAGCACTAACTGCATGCCTGATTGTCCTGGCAAGTGGCAGGAAAACCAGGCAGAGTTCCTGTAATCATGAGGGTGATAGTCTAGGCCTTAATCAAACAATGGCATAGGCAAATGCAGAAGTGTAACCAGTCTTAGGCTATGAAGAAGGGAGAGGACCACAGTGCTATGAGAGGCTAAAAGTGAGAAACAGATCCACCACTAGCAATGGGATCTTGGAACACTTAGCTTAATAGCTAGTAGTTTCCCTGTAAAATGGGTACATTGGCCTAGCTGGTCCTGAAGGTCCCTTCCAGCTCGCATAGTTTATATTTTTGTGTGGATTCCTCTTTTTTCCTTGTGTGAGCATTTTTTAATTGAAAAAAAAAAACTAATTTAGCAGAAACATTGGCTAGCACATGAGGCAATGTGACTTCTTTTCTTACTGCTAATTTAAATCCAGTAGTGTTAGGCAGCCTCCCTCAATGTTTTTGCTGAAACTTTGGAATAATGCTTACTAATCATCTTCAGGGGAACTTTGTGAGCTATGAGTAAGCAAGTTTCATTGAGTGACAAAGGCAGGAGGCTTACATCCATTTAGCAAAGATGACCCTCTCCGGGGGTAGAATTTGAAAAGCCCCTGAAGAAATCTGAGGGTGGGGGAAATATTTCCCCCTCTAGCTACCTGAATTCCCATATTATTTGTAACTTCAGAAAATCCTAGAACAACAATGAAAGTTTTTACTTGGGAACAACACTGTTCTTTTTTTCTGATGCTTCAGTGTGAATGTCTTATGGTAGCTGGAAGTCACTGAGGGATAAGGAAGGGAAAGAACTCAGAAAGATCTGGAGCTTGAGGGACTTGGCCAGAAAACGCAGATATGAGTCTGTGTGCAGAGGTCTTGTGCTCTAGGAAGGCCCTGGCTGCCAGGCTGAAGAGACCACCCACAGTGAAGGATCCAGGGATAACAACTCTACCTCACAATGTTGCCAAGGGCCAACAATGAGTACCTGGCATGTTTATTACCAAAGAAGTTCACTACCTTGTACCAAGCACCATAATAATGTGAAATAGTAGTCTTATATAATCTAAAGAAAAAAACAAAGTACTTTTAAGTCAGAAAAATAAGGGGTATGATTTTTCCCCCCTGTAATGACTGGAGGTCTTTGCTATGAGTTTCATAACACTTGTATACCCTAGATAGGTGTCAAAGAGGCAAACGACAAAAAAATTAGCACAAGCTTCAATTCATGTGACTTTGATTCCCACGTTGATGCCAGCGAAAAAGCCAATACATAACTGCAAAATAACTTTAAGAAAAATTACATGACTAAGCAAAGCTGGTATTAAAAGGCCAGTTCTTCTTTTTGTAAAGGACTCGAAACTTGCTAACATAATAGGAGCAGTTTTCTCATGCCCATAGAACCATTTTCACATCCCACATCTTGCCAGTTTGGTATTTCCTTCCTTTATTGCTTAAAAGATTGTCAGACATTTTGAAAGGAGAGAAGTCAATTAAAATGCATTTAGACGGTTCTTTAAAAATGCTGATAGGACAAGGCAAATTTAAGATATCAGAAACAATAAAATATGAGGGTTTTTTTTTTTTTGAGAAGGCAAGGAATCTTAGTGTTCTGTATCCTTGAGGGAAAATGCTATATTTTGTTAAAAGTAAATATGTTGTTTTCATTCATTCAAGCAAAGTAATTTACTTTACTTCATATTATTGTTGAGTTGTCTCAAACATTATGTCCACATATAGCTTGTAAGTAACTCTTCAAGGAAAAAAGAAAAAAACCCCCACATTTCTCCATGATAATACACATATCTAGGATTCTGAGGGGACTTTGGGGACCCAGTGATTTTCACAGCTTTTTCTTTTTTAATCAATGGAACTAGTTTCTATGTTAAGACTCTCACGAGGAATGTCAATATATAAAACACATGAAAGTCGCCCTGGTGGGAGAGGGGATTGAGGACCCCAACCCAAACTCAATCCAGTATTCATTTCAAATAAACTTTGCTTCACTACTTTATCACCAGAGTCCATCAAAGTATCTGGCAGAAAGATTTGTTGAAGAAATATATTATGCTGCCTCAGTCAATATCAAATAGAGATCATCACTTATAATACATATTAGAACATTTATAAAAATAAATAAAACCTAAGTATCCATCAACAGATAAATGGATAAAAAAGCTGTGGTATACATAAATACAATGGAATACTACTCAGCCATAAAAAAGATGGAATTTTGTCACTTGCAGCAACATGGATGGATTGGAGGGCATTATGCTAAGTGAAATAAGTCAGACAGAGAAAGACAAATACAGTATCACTTATATCACTTATATGTGGAATCTAAAAAATACAATAAACTAGCAAATATAACAAAAAAGCAGCAGACTCGCAGATATAGAGAACAAAGTAGTGGTTTCCAGTGGGGAGAGGGAAGAGGGGAGGGGTAACATAGGGCTAGGGGCTTAAGAGATACAAACTATTAGGTATAAAATAAGCTACAAGGATATATTATACAACACGGGAAATATAGCCAATATTTTATAACTATAAATGGAGTATAACCTTTAAAAATTGTGAATCACTATATTGTACACCTGTAATTTATATAATATTGTACACCAAGTATACATCACTAAAAGAAAAAATAAATTAAAAAATAATGTAATAATGGAAACTATTTAGTGTATTATTTTCAATAATAGTAATTGGCCAGGTAACAGCCTTAAGACACATTTTAGTACTTGGCAAAGCAAAGTGAATACGTTTTCATTTGAGAAGTATATTTTGAGTTGGAGGGACGGAAGACTTTAATATCAATTAATATCAGTCCCCTGTTTGAACACCCCAGACCCGCTTCTTTCCATCTGTGGTACTTAACCTCACTTTCCTCAGCTGTAAAGGAGAACAATAACATCAATTTTTATGTCCATTAATAAAACCCCCTTTTTTCCATGCATACCAATAGGGTTCACATGAGGTTAAGGGGACTCTATAGCAGTGTCTCATCGTGTGTGCTTAGGGGATGGGAGGTACGGAGGGGGTGGGATGACCCATCTTGAGCCAATGAATAGAGTGTTATTAAATGGATTGAGACCCAACTGAGAATATTTGGACTTTAGCTGGAGAGGGTCTACCAGTTTGCATGAAAGACTCTGGAGCTTCCTAAAAAGGCTCTTATTCCAAGGGAATTAGTTACTTGAGGAGAGAGCCAATTTCGAGTGTTGTGTGTTGTCTATCACTCAGATTTGAAGAACTTGTGCATCGTGTCAAAACCAAGAACTGGACAAGCTGTTTTGACACGAAAGTTTTAGTAGGACATGGTAGGGGAAGGAATGTCCTGTTGTTCTCTGTAGTGCAGTGATAGTGTTACCGAATCAGGTCCAGCTGCTCACTGCTCAAAAATCAATACAGAGAGAGACAAATGTAGGTAGAAATGAAAGTTGCTTTGAAGCAGAATGCTGGCAATCTGGAGAGATGGTGGACTCAGTGTTCCCCAAAAACCATTTCCAAAGATTCTGCTCAGCCATGAAAGCTTTTAAAGGGAAAAAGGGAAGTAATCTCAGTTAAGCATTGAGATAGGGGGTCAGAGTCGTCGCCATCCCCCACTGTGTGCAGGCTTGTGTGCGGGCTCGTCAGCCTGTGATTTTTCTTCAGGTGCTATCTGGTTCACACAGTTTGTTTATGAGGTTACTGAAGGGGGAGCTAGGGAAGAGATCTGGTCATCTGTTAATCACTTGTTCTTCATTTCTACTTCTTTGATCTACAGAAAGAATCAACAGATTAAGCAAGGTACTGTGTGGATGAAAGATCTGAAAGGTGTGCTAGGGCTGGAGACGAGTAGAGCATAGGGTGCCTGGTTTAAGGTTAGTGACAACACTAAACGTCCTCCTGCACCTCTTCCTGCCAAAACTAGCACAGTGTGAGCCTCCCTGTGTGATGGCACCAAAATGTCCACCTGTATCTGTCCCCATTACTTGGAGGCTGAGATGACATATCTGTGGGCTTTGTAGGGGGGCTAAGGATCTTCTAGTCACATCTAGAAGACAGAACCTAAGATACGCTCTTTATTAGTGTTAATAAATTTCCACCTTTTCATTTCACTTTCTTCCCCCATGCCTCCCCAGCAGAACATTTTGCCAACGTTAAAAAGAATGAGGTAAATCTATGTGTATTGATATAGAATATCAATATTCTATATCAATATCAATATATCAATATCAATATATAGATATCTATATCAATTTATCAATATCAATATATAGATATATTATTGTTAATTGTAAAAAGATAAAGAACAATGTAAATATCATGCTTCCATTGATAATAAAGGAATTATACATGTATATGCATGGAAGACATTGGAAGGATACACAAGACCATTTATAGTGATTAATTCTGAGAAGGTGATGGTGTGGAAATCTGGGGCAAGAGAGACTTCATTATTTACTTTTTGTATTATTTGAATTTCTTTTTTTGGACATATCTACATATATATGTTATTACATATCACATATATGTAACTTTTTAAAAACTATGCATTGCAAAAAATAAAATTTAAATTGAAAATGACTAAGTTAGTCTGAACTTTCTCATATTGACTATTACTATCTATCCCAAATAAAAGGAAAAGAAGGACATACCATTTAGAAACTATGTAAATATTTTCAGTTTTCATATATATGAGAAATATTTTCATACATATATGAAATATATATATATGTTAATAAGGAAGTTCCTTATTTTGGGTAGGCTGCTTTCTTTCCCAGAAGCAGAACACAGCAATAGTGCTTAAGAGGTCTGGTTCTGATGTCAAACAGCTTGGGATCCGATCTTAGCTCTGCCACTTACTAGCTATATGTCTTGGGTAACTTAACCTGTCTAAGCTTCAATTTCATTGCCTTTAAAATGTGGGAGAATAATAGTATCTACTTTTTAGGGTTATTTATGAAGAGTGAATTAAGTAGTGCAGTTGAAGCGATTACCATACTGGCTGACCCACGGTAAGCACTTGATAAATATTAGAAAATGCATTATGGTGAAAATAAAGGGCACACAACAGTGACGATTCGTGGGAAGCCAATATTTGTTTCCCTTTTTGAAAAATGTGGACAGCCAGTGACAAATATGGATAATAAAACACATTGAGATGTTCCATTTGTGTAATTAACAATCTAGTAATTTTCAATTACTGGTTGAAGTTTAGGTCTCTCAGTGACGGCAGACCTTTGAGTGTTGAATGGGGTGTGGATAAAACGGCAGAGTTTCCCAGTCAGTTTAGAAGAGACTGTGTTACCTATGTTATCTACTTGTCTTTCTGGATGCTCTTACTGTTCTTAGTTTCCCCATGTGTCACTTAACAAGGTGGAAAGAACCATGGACTGACGAGAAAGAGAATAATTTAAGCCTGACTCTATAACTAATGAGCTGGGTGACCTCAGGGCCATATTGCCCCTACTTGCAAAACAGGGAGACTGGCCCAGATGATCACCGAGTTTTTTCCAGATCTAACAATTCTACAAAAATGCCATGCCTGCTTAGCCCTTCTGGTCTCTACTGAGTCTATATCCTGTGTTGCTCCATTCTGATGAACTCAGGTTGCGAGGTGACAAGAGAGCTTTGCAAAGCCTGAACTAAAAATAACCTCCTCCATAAATATTTTATCAGAAGCTAGAGAGCTAAATAAAATAAAAGATAATTAAAAATCAGTATTGATGTCTGTATTCTGAGAATTTCACTTTGTTATTCATTTTGTGAACAGAAGTAAACCAAATTAAGAATGAAAATCCTTCGGAGTGTAAATGAAAGAAACAGATTTAAATTACTAAAATTTACTAAGAATAAGATTCATTTTGCTTTATGTCTCCCATTCAATTGATACAGTACTGTTAACAGGTGTACTCATTTAGCACATACTTTCCAGCATTTTGCAGAGATGTTATACCTTATGTGTAATAACGATTAAAGTGCTTTCCATTTGTGGAGCTGGTGTTTCATAGTTTACCAAGAGATTTTGTAGTTTAATAATTTACAACCAAAACGTCTATCTGGTCAGGAATTTGATAATATACAATACAGCTCTTTTCTCTTGTTAAAATGATAAATTGATATTTGAGTTAGAGTTTATTTTATAAAGCAAATATTGCAAGTTGGTAAAAAAATAAAAAACTGTTCAATAGAAATGCAAAATAGGGTGGTATGTTCTGGAATGCTTCTAACTTTTTCCCACAATAGTGAGTTAGGCAATATTCAAAGAACTTCCTTATTTTAACTTTAAAATTTAAAACAACTTCTCTATATCAATAATAAAGATTCTTTGTTTTTCACCAGGCAGGGAGGTCACTTCAATATTTGATATGCAACATGGTATTTGGTATAAGGCGTGTTGTTTAACCAGGCTATTGAAATCACACCATAATACCAGTTCATATGCTATAGGACCAACCTTTTATTCTCTATAATGCCAAAGTTCTCATGCAAACTATATTATTTGTTTTTGGTTTTGGAAGTTGGGGCAGAAACAGCAGTAGCAAATTTCATTGTTTCAGATACTGAAGAGAAAATTTTGAATTTTAATATAAACTCATTTTAGGTATTTTAATATCATTAATTTTTGAATAGATTGTTGTTTAGATTGGACTGCCTCATTTGAGTAGACTGGGGAAATTCCAAGGCTTAGCTTACTATTGTGCTAAGCCTCACAGGAAAGAAAAAGAAGTATATAACTGGGTACTTGCATATACACAATGATAACCAATAATTGTAGATGGGTCAAACTCTAAGCACCAACAGTGGATACTTTAATAGCATAAAAAAAAAAAAAAAACATTCTGGAGTAGGAGCACTAGAATAGCTAGGGAAGGCTTTGCGCGGGAGAAAGAGCCTGAAAAGATGCGTTGGATTCGAATAGGGGGAAATAAATGAAGAAAACATCCCAGGCAGGAGAAGCCATATATAAAACGTTACAGTATTAGTCAGGCAGAAGGCATGTCCTGAAGATAATATTGAAGAAATAGGGCACAGAGCATAGAACTCTAATTACTGAAGGGGTCTGTGGACAAGTAGCATTAGCATCCCCTGGGAACTTGTAGATATGCAGAACCAGAAACTAATTCCACATATTCAAGGTCTTTGGGTGCTTTGAAGATTGGATGTCTTCCCTGATGAAAATGCAAACTTCACTCTAGAACCAAAATCTAGACATTCCTGGAAACAGTCAGTTTCCCCCCCAATTCCACAATGTTTGCCTAATCTGGAGAGAGGTAGTTAGGTAGATAAGATTGTGGAAGTATTTGACTGCTGAGTTAAGTAGCTCAGGCCTCATCCACTCATGAATTCAATAAACATTTATTGAACTCCATTGTGGTAGCACTGGGGATACAGAGAAAAATAAGCCCTCCTTAAGCCCTGCCCTTAAGGAGCTCACAGTCTAATGGAAAAGTAAGTAACCAACAATTACAAATATCTTTCTGCAAATGAGTTTTAAAGCGTTATAATTGAGAAATAAACATGATTTATTCTGTTAACATTTATTGAATATTTAGTACATGCAAAATGGTGGTGTTCAAGGGTATCTGGGGTTGGGGAGAAGCAGAGATGGATCAGTTAAGTGGCTACCATCTAAGAGTAGGAAGTAAAGGAAGAATAAATAGGGGTTGGTCATTGTGAATTCAACAGAAGGTCAGAGAAAGAAGCAAGTCTGCATTAACCCATAAGTGGTAAGGTGAAGTAGAATTTGGATCACTGAGCAGAGAAATAGGGAAGTTGAGAGAGTGAACCATATTTGGGGAGTTTCGTTTGTTTTACTTTTTAGTTGGGGAGATATATGTTCAATTTTAGATATGTGGATCTTGAATGCATGTTCATAGAGAACCCTCTAGTAAGGAGGAGGAGGTTCAGGACTGTAGCTTAAGAGAAAAGCAGAGCTGAGGCAATGATTGATCAGATGCTTTTTCCTCCTAACAACCCATTTGAATCACTGGAAAGTAAATAGAATTGATTGTGCAGCTTGAAGTTGTCCGTTGATGGTTAATTACATTTTGTTTATTTTTAAATAAAGCTCCAAACCTTTGCTTTCTTAGCTGCGAACAACACAAGCAATTTTAGTGATCTCAATCATGACTATTATGTTCACTAATATGACTTTATTTCCTTTTCCTGTTAGTGCAACAGTAACAGCAAAAAATGACAATAACAAAGTTTTTTTTTTTTTTAAATTCCATTTTCAAAGTCCTACTCTAGTACATTTTGTCTGTGTGTTCATTTTTTAAATATATTGGCTGGGACCTCTCTGGTGGCACAGTGGTTAAGAATCCACCTGCCAATGCAGGGGACACGCGTTCGAGCCCTGGTCCAGGAAGGTCCCACATGCCGCGGAGCAACTAAGCCCGTGCGCCACAACTACTGAGCCTGAGCTCTAGAGCCCGCGAGCCACAACTACTGAAGCCTGCACGCCTAGGCCCTGTGCTCCGCAACAACAGAAGCCACCGCAACGAGAAGCCCACGCATCACAACAAAGAGTAGCCCCCGCTTGCCGCAGCTAGAGAAAGCCTGTGCACAACAACGAAGACCCAACGCAGACATAAATAAATAAATAAATGTATTGGTTAACTTCAAAAGCCACAGCTATCTTGTATCATACAAGATTTGAAAACTGTATAAATGGTCATTATAGTCAATGCATAGCTGAGTGGTTTAAATTCCTCAAAAGTTAATTGTGTAATTTAATTTTAACATGTAGATTTTGTGCTATATTTACCTATTATGCTCTTGCTCTCCCCCAGCTCCTGGCAAGATTTATTGACTATTCAAACTACCAGCTTCTGTAAGCTCCTCTATCTGGCACATCCACGTGTGGCATTATCTCTCATCTGGTAGGGACTGGATGAATCCTGCTGTGGTAGACTTGGTGGATAGAGTGTCCAGGGGTGATACCTGGGCACTAATGCCATTTCTCAGTGGTAGATCTCTCCTACATATCTGCGGTGTTGGCTCAGATTATATAACAGGGCTTCCATGTCGGTCTCCAAAGAGACCCTTGCAATCTAGACAAATACATTCACTTTCTAGGAGAGAAAACAGAGACTCCACAAGGAAAATTCAGAGTTATGGTTGATGGTGTGGGCTTTGGTGTTAGACTAGGGCTCAAATCCAGGCTCTGTCCCTTTTAACCAGATGACCTTGGGTAAGTAGAAACAAATAAGCAAAAAAAGCCAACTAGTTTACTTTTATTAAAAGAGTAATCCATGGTATAAAATTCAAACAGCACAAAGGGTATACAAGAAAAAGTGTCTCCCTGCACTTCAGATCTGCAGTCTACTCTGCAGAGTAACCATTCCTAAGGGTTTCTTGTACAAACGTTCAGAATTTCACGCATATGCATAGCATAATACAAATGTGGCTGTGTAAATGTGCAAGCACATCTATGTCAATTCCCGTAAGCGAAATTTTTGTCAGGGGTATATGTGCATTTAAAATTTTGTATGTAGATGCTGCCTAATGGTCATCCAAAAGATTGCACAGTGGATGAGAGCGACAATTTTCCCACGTGCCACTTCTTAAAAAATTTACCAGTTAGATAGGTGGAAATGTCATCCTAATGGTTTCTTCAAATGTTTTAAAAAATATAACACATAGAAAAACACACAAAATATAAATGTACTATTCAATGAATTATCAAAGAAGCAAAGAAGTCAGGTCAAAAAACAGAATATCAGAACATTCCAGAAACTTTCCTCATGCTTCCACCTACCCACTTTCTCCTTTCCAAAAATTTACATTATAGTTCAGTTTTGCCTGGTTTTGAACTTATATGCACGGAATCATACATAGTATGCTTTCTTTGGTGTCTGCTTCTTCTGTTCAATTATGTATTTATATTTCTCCAGTATACAACTGTACTTCTTTCATTTGCCTTGTTATATAGATGTCCATAATGTAAATACATTGCAATTTATGAATCCATTCTACTATGGACAGATATTTGGGTTGTTTACAGTTTATTTTTATGAATAATGCTATGTAAACATTTTTAGACATGTCTCTTGGTACACATGTGCATGCATTTCTGTTACGTCTATACCTAGGAGTATGGCACTGCCACAGCCATGTCAAGATCAGTCTAGCTTTTGTGAGGATGAAAGACCACATGGAGAGAGAGGCCAACCAAGTCAGCCAATGTACCAGCTGAATATAGCTGTGTGAATAACCTCCAGCAAGATCAGAAGAACTGCCTGGCCAATCCATATGATTGTGATAAATAATAATTACTGCTGGTTTAAGTCCCTACATTTTGAAGCAGTTTGTTACGCGGCAATAAACAACTGACATATAGAAATTGGTACTAGAGATGGGGTACACAGAAATTTAAAATACATGGCATTGACTTTGGAACCATACTGTGGGTGGAGGCTGGGAAAATGAAGAGGCTGTTAGTGAGAGCTGAAGGACTGGCGAAAATCTTTTAGGGTAAACAGCTGTGCAACAGTGGATAAAAATGTTCCCTGTAGTAACTTGAAATATAGATAACACAGTGAATGAACATGCCTAGCTGGCTGAGATATTTCCAGGCAGAATATTCAGCGTGTCATTTGGCTTCTCAGAGCTGAGTATAAGCAATGGGAAGAGAGAAAGACACTAGAGAACTGTTCAGTTTGTAAGAATAATTTGGAGGAGATACAGAGAGCCCAGGCTTCCTGGGTTAGAAAATAAAACGGTTCCTTATCCCAGGTTTCTCCAGCTGGCAAGAATTTCAAAATAAGAAATGCCCCCACCTTTCTATAATGAGATTTGAGAGGAAATAAAGCAATGAGAGAGAAACTCTCACTTCTGGTATAATAACTTCGATAAGAGAGACAAGGCAGTCTTGCCCTCAGGAAAAAGAGGAAGGTGGGAGGAAGGGGCTGGGTTGGTCAAGAGGGTGGTTTATGAAAGATCTGAGACCATAGGCATTGGGCTACTGTGGCGTGTGTTATGTCCTCCCTAGTGAATGAGGTCCTGCTTCCTCAGCTCTCCAGGGCAGAAGACAATCACAGCAAGACATAGTTTAGGAAGAGCCATTAATACTGTACTTAATGCCAGCCACATCCACTCCAAGGGGACAAATACTGGTATTAGAAAATAACTGTGAATACCTAGTGTGTCCAGCTACTATAACTTCCCCCTTCCTGCACCCTTATTCATGCATATGGTACATATGAAAGCAAATATGATCCTCCAGTGGACACTGTTCCCCTAGCCACAGCTGACTGGTACAAGTGTGGACACCTGATTACAAAGAATTTAGTGAGTGGGTGCAAATGGTAGGGATGATTTTGGAACAAGAGTGGCTATGAAGTATGGCCATAAACTGATGATTATTACAGATGGGTGTTAGGTACATGGGTGCTCATTGTTAACTATTCTCTCAAAAGAATATTATGAAATTTTGAAATTGTACCTCAAATGAGAATATGATGGAAGTGCCGACTAAGGGTTAAGAACCCTTAGTCTCAAAAAACTCAAAATATTCAGGAATTAGTTTAACCAAAGGTACAAGACCTGTACACTGAAAACTATAAAATGTTGTTGAAAACAAGTAAAGATGACCGTAATAAATGGAAAAACATCCCACATTCATGAATGGGGAAGACTCACTATTACAATGGCAATACTCCTCAAATTAATCTATGAAGTCAGTAAAATCCTTATCAAAATTCCAACTGCCTTTCTTTGCATAAACAAACAAGCTGATCCTAAAATTCAATATGGAAATGCAAGGGATCCAGGATAGCCAAGACAATTTTTTTTTAAATAAATTTATTTATTTTAATTTTGGCTGCATTGAGTCTTCGTTGCTGCATGCGGGCTTTCTCTAGTTGTGGAGATACCATATGACCCAGCGATTCCACTCCTAGGCATATAACTAAGAGAACTGAAGACGTGTATTTCCACAAAAACATGTACACAAATGTTTGTAGCATCATTATTCAAAGAGCCAAAAAATGGGAACTCAAATATCCATCAACTGATGAATGGATAAACAAAACATGGTATATCCATACAACAGAATATTACTTAGCAGTAAAAAGGAATGAAGTATTTCATACATGCCACAACATGGATTAACCTTGAAAACATTATGGTAAGTGAAATAAGCCAGACGCAAAAGGACAAATAGTGTATGATTTCACTTATATGAAATATCTAAAATAGGCAAATTCGTAGCTACAGAAAGGTTATCAGCAGCTAGGAGGGGAGCAATAGGGAGTTATTGCTTAATGGGTATAGAGTTTTTGTTTGGGGTGATGAAAACATTCTGGAATTAGACAGTGGTGACTGTTGCAAACCTTGCGGATATACTAAAAACCACTGAATTGGACACTTAAAAATGATATTATTGTATGTGAATTATTTCTCAATTAAAAGAAGACCCCTTAGTCTAAAGAGAAATTCTTTGACAAAGTACATGTTATTGAAATGAAACATTTGAAATACAATACATAATTTGTGAAAATCACACACCTCGTAGTGAGAGAGTAGCATTGACATATATACACTACCAAATGTAAAATAGATAGCTAGTGGGAAGCAGCCGCATAGCACATGGAGATGTGCTCTGTGACCACCTGGAGGGGTGGGATAGGGAGGGTGGGAGGGACATACAAGAGGGAGGGGCTATGGGGATATATGTATGCATACGGCTGATTCACTTTGTTGTACAGCAGAAACTAAAACAACATTGTAAAGCAATTATACTCCAATAAAGATGTATGAAAAAAAATCACACACCTAGTTATGATTTCAAAACATTCCTTAGTTTAAAAAACAATTATAAATACACAGCATTAAGTCCTTCTGAAGCTTATATTTATTATACTTATATATTTATACTTATTATATTTCATAGGTTTCTGCTTCATGGAATAAAATCTGAGCAAAAGAAAGTAACTTCCACTAGGTAATGTAACGCACAGAAATGTTTAAGTTTCTAACTTAGGAAACTACAGTATGGTCATGTGTTTGCAAATCCATTTACCAAATGTATAGATCACGGCTCAGTTACAGAAGGCATCATAATGCAGTTACTTCAGGCCTGGAAGTCAAATGATCAGAGTTGCTGTCCTGGCTCTATCACTTAGCTTGTTTCTACTTCTTCATGTGCAATTGAGATGTTTGGAATTGAGGTTCCTTCCAGCTTTAAAATTTTAAACTTATTTGATCGTATTGTGGCTTTATAGTCAAAAGAATTTTGAAATTGTTTTACTTGCTTGGACTGCATTTAAACATTCACGTTTTAAAATTTAATAAATTATTACTGGACCGTAAGATTCGAAAAGGATTGTCTACTCCACTTTTAATCAATTAGACCAACTGATCTCATTCTGCTGAGAATTAGCCTGAAGCAATACCACCATCTGGTGGTTCCTCTTCAAATATAACAACTTTCTTGAAGAAGAGAGCTTGGCCTCTCCTATCAAATAGGACAGGTGGTTCAGATATGCCTAGTTTAGGAAACAAGTTTAATAATATTGCATAATATATGTTTAAGTTAACTAATGTTTATGTTATTGGCCTTAAAAACGTATAATTCAACACATTCTCTCAAATATTTGTTTAGTGCCCAAGTACAAGAACAAAACAGTGAACAAAATAAACAAAAATACTTGCATTCATAGATGTTACATTCTAGTGAGAGGCAGTAGACAATAAATAAGCATAATAAGTAAATTATGTTTAGTGGTACCTTCTACTAAAAAATCAGGATAAAGGGGATGTAGAGTAGGTTGCAATTTTAAATATTAATAACATTTGACCAAAGACTTTAAAGAGGTGAGGTCAATTCCAAATGTTTGTCTGAAGAATAAAATTCCACAGACTTATAAACTAAATGTTTACCTTTAATTCTAGCACGCTACTATACTTGTTTCCTCAAACGTTTCTTTTTGGTAAGCAGGAACTGTAAAACCAGATCAATAGTCACAGGAATGACCGCATTTTGAAAAACGATGTTGCCTTCAAAATACATACCTTTTCTATAGAGTAATGACTGCCTTTAGCTAGCATCGGAGAAGGTACAGGTAGAAGAAAGGAGGGAGGGACGCTAACGCTGACCCTGCAGGCCACTGCGACGCCAAAAGTCTCTTTGGCGGCCTCAGTTTAGGCGGCTCCGCATTGGTGGCGCGGGGCTCTTCCTATTATTATAAGGTAGCCCTCTTTCCTAGTCGGAGGAAGGAGCCAGTGGAAAATCGGGTCAACGCCCGCAGGGCGCCTCAGGACAAGTCATTTCTGCGACGCCGCAAGCTGCGCCCGCTTCCAGTCAGGCTGCCGCATCGAGGCCCGACGCGCATTCCCGGTTGGCGGATTCACCACTTCTTGGTGTCAGAATTTAAAATGAAAATTCGAACTTCCCTATTTCGGAAGCCTTTCCTGTCCAAGAAAACAGAAGCAGGGGAGACTTGGAGTCCTTGAATTTTTTTTTTTTTTTTCCTTGCGGCTTCCGCAGTATCTACACCCTGCGCGCCGGGGACTTGCGTCGAAAGTGACGGCGCGGACGCTCAGCCGCCGTTCCCGGCGCGCAGTCGCGGCGGCGTCGCGGCGGCCTCGCTCCCGCCCCCGCCGGGAGGTCCGACGTGGAAGTTGCTGGCTGACTAGGCTTCCAAGGAAACCCACTGGGAACCAGAGCCCGAGGCCGAGCCGGAGCCGGAGCGCAGGCCCAGGCGAGGGGAGGTGGCGGCGCCGAGGCTCGATTAGGAGTCGCTGCCGAGGCCGGGCCCAGTCTCCGCCGGTCGACGAGGGAGGACAGGCAGTTCATCATGGGTGAGGGAATCTGAGAAGGGAGCCTGGGCGCGCTGAGAGGCCGAGGCCGAGGGCTGGGGTCTGGAGGAGGAGGAGAGGGGCCGGCCTGGAAAGCCCAGAGTAGCCAGCGTCTTAGGGCGCTGACTGCTGAGGACGCAACTCACCTTAGATTTTCACCTGTGTGCGTGGACCCTGCCTCGAACCTTCGCCCCCGTCTTATCCCGTTCTCCTTTCTCCCGGCGGGGTCAGAGGTGAGGGCAGCGCGGGTCGGTGAACTTTTACGTCATCCCCTCGGACCCAGCGCCACTTGCTGGATGGAGCTGGTCTTGCGAAGCTTGGCAGCGTGTCAGTCGCAGGTTCGCTCAGGTTTCTTGGGTGAAGGATGAGCTTCTGGATTCTCTCTCCCTGGTCGCTGGGACTGCGTCAGTTTAAACCCCGAAAGAGGGTGGTGCTCGTAATGTTTTACGGCCGACTTGGCGTTTGTCTGCTTACCTGTATCTTTTCCTGTAGAGAAGGTGGAGAAGGAAATGGGCAGGGAGTGTATTACTAGTCAGCGATGACATTTTAATCTCAATTTTTGGAGTGCTGATTGAGGGAACTATATTGTCATCGCAAGCATCAGGTAGAGCTTCCCTCCCCGCTAGAGCCCAAATGAAGGTGCAGATTTCTTAACTTGTTTACAACCCTCCAAATGATGCAAATTCTTTGCCTTATTTAAATAGCTCAGCGATTTTCTGGGGAGTTTACTTCTTGGTCTGGAACGTCAGAAGCGCTTTCTTGTCTTTTTGCATAACCCCTTCAGTTTTATTCTTCTGCTTCTTTTTAACCTGTAAAAGGTAGAAAGGATTTTGTCACGTCACACCCCTTGTGTTACAGATGTTCAACGTTCTCTAACCCATAGTGGATTCATTTTTCCAGACTTGCAGCTCTTAATTTTGCCATGTCTTGGTAAAATAACTAGGTATTGTGTGTGGCATCAGTGATTGAAGGTACTTACTGTACAACAGTAATTGCTTTTCATGTTCAAGGACCTCATTGTCCCACTGTCATTCTGGTTTGCCCTTTGGTTTCTGGGGGTAGTGAGGAGATCATGCTAAGATATCCATATTCTCTCGATTAGAAAGTGAGCTCCATGAGGGCAGTGGTCCTGTTTCTCTTATTTTTGAGTGTATCTTCTGTGCCTGCCTGACACAGTATCCAGGACATGGTAACAATCAGTAATTACTAGTTTGATGTTGAATAATGTATTTCATTGGAAGCAAAAATAGGCACCTATGAATCGAGGAAAAGATTACAGTATTATTTAATTTGCTGTAGCTTTCAAAGGGTAAGATTAAATGTTTTGTGGGCCTAGTTCATGAAATGATTTTGAAATACATCTTTGTTATTTTTTAAGGTGGCTTTTTCTCAAGCATTTTTTCCAGTCTGTTTGGAACCCGGGAAATGAGGATTTTAATTTTGGGATTAGATGGAGCAGGAAAAACTACAATTTTGTACAGATTACAGGTTGGAGAAGTCGTTACTACTATTCCTAGTAAGTGTTGGTATGATAAACTAATTATAGGGGCTTTCTCTTTCCATCAAACATAACTTTATTTCTGAATAAATATATAATGTAATTGATAAGGTTCGTAAACTTCTACTATGAGCATAATATTTATAACACTTTTTTTCATAAATTTACAGACAGTTTGGTGTAATTTATGAACCCCTGTGCATGGCTGGGTTCTGCTGTTTAGGGCTGTTTTAAAAGTTAGGTAGAGTTAAGCCACCTAATCTCATTGAGAGACAGTATCTTTGTTGATAAAATGAAGATAATAAATATACATTGGCTTTGAGGGGAAAATAAATCTAGTATATAAAATACTTTGTTAACCTGTGTAAAGAATTATATAGATATGAAGTGATATTATTACATGTGAAGTGGTTTTTTTCCTGTATTTGTTACTATTTGATTAAGATTAGTTTCTCTTTAGTAATTCTATTGATTATTTTTAAAGATCTGAGTTGAAGAGACTGAGTGTTGAATCTGGTACTTAAAAATATCAAGAAAAGAAACACCTTGACTTTAAATCAATTGATATTTTAGAAGAATATTCTCCAACAGTCTTAATTTACTACATAAGAAGACTGTTCTGTTACTTATGCTATTTTCATTTGATGCCCTGAATTTACTTAGATTAGTAAGATTAGTACATTTAAACTAATAGTTTGTAGAGTTTGCTCAAGAATATTTAAATTATGCCTTTAAAGTTACTCTGTCACTCAAGGTATTTCTATATTTAGTACTATTTAAATTTCCAGATTAAAAAAAAAGTGTAGCTTTTATGAAAGAAGAACTTTTCAAACCCTGTGTCATCTGTTACTTCTTTATGCCACCTTCAGTAAATTTCAGTTTCCTTGGTTTTTGCTTCTCAAAATCACCCAACTCAATCTGCTACAGTTGAGTCACCGTGGCCCCTGCAATACACATAGCCCAGTGGATTGCATTTCAGCAAATGTGGTTCATACCACGCCCTTGTCCTTTGCAAATAAACAACATTCCTAACTGAGGCTGGAGACAGTGATTACCCTGCTGCTTAATTCTAAGGGAGACATCATGAACTTGCTTTTTAGTTTTTCACTCAGGTTTTTTATACTTGCCATATACTCATAATCGTCATTTGCCAGTATAAACTTAAATCTAAAAAATTAATTGTCCAGTTATAGCTGTTAAGTCATTTTTTACTTTGATTTTTTTTTAAGTTTGTGAAATCTTAGTAATATTTGTATATGTAGCTCCTAAGTTTTTTTCAGTAACCTCTCCACCTCCTTCAGATTCCTTTCAATGGAAGATAGTAATATCTTGCCTTAGGCATGTGATGCGAGAGCTCCAGCTAAGAAGGATGGCTGGGAAAAGGGATGGGACTCCTCCCCTTTGACCATCTCGCTATGACCTTATTACAAATGAGCTCTTGAGGAAGTCTTCAGAGGGTCTGTGAGATTGCCAGCCTTAGAGAACTCAGCTTCCATAAAGAGGTACACAGCCATTGCTGTGCCCTTACCTACTGAAGTTTAGAGTCTATCTAGGCTTTCTTGGTTTTGTTCCCTGTTTATTTGCAACCTACCAAAATTTCGTTTTTTGTAATACATCTGCAACTGTCCTTTCTAAATATAACTTTCTGAACACTTTTGTATGCCAGTACTGTATTTTGAAGGGAGTTTAACATAATAGGATTTCCATTGAGCTAAGAATTATATAATTGCAGAGGTAGCTGGGGGTTCTTATATACCCTGAAAGTGGTGTTGATCTTGCTGATTGGTGTGCGTATGTGTGCATGTGTAGCACAGCATACTGTCTTATCTTAAGTGGGATGATATTTGAACTAACAGTGTGATTCAGCAATTACCATTAATTGCTGAAAGTCAGATTGGATACTTTGAAGACGGAATGTATTAGTCTACATATACTGCTAATTTGATTTCTTTTCCAGCCATTGGATTTAATGTTGAGACGGTAACATACAAGAACCTAAAATTCCAAGTCTGGGATTTAGGAGGACAGACAAGTATCAGGTATGGTGCAAAGGGCAGATCATTTTGTAGTATTGAATCTTTCTTTATTGGCTCCTTTAGGGTTAACAGGAGTAAACCAAAATATGTCTTCTTTTGTAATTTAATGGGAGACACCTAGTTTAAAATGAGGTAAAACGGCCTTATTCTCTCAATTAAAATCTGAGAATTAAAAATTTTAACTAAAGAATTAAAATCTAAGGAAGCCAGTTTTTCAGATATCACTTCAATGAAAAATCTTTTCATGAAAATCTCAAGACCTAATTACTTCATTAGTTTTTAAATAAAAAGAGTCCTCTAGTTAGTTCTTGTCAGTCCCTTCCTCTGTGAGACAGACTGTTTTGGATTTCATAAAAATACCTTTTGGGCCCACCATTTAGGACTAATATGAACATAAATGCCCTCTGGAATTCAAGTCTCCTGCCCAGCATCCTGTGCTTGACATGGCAACTGTGAATGTTTAGTGACTGTCACTGCTCACTCACTAGGGTACTTACCATCTTAAAAGATCAGTAGTGCATTCCCCAGACATCCTGCTGCCCGGTAACTCATTTTATTTCTTGAACCACTTTTGAGTCAATTTCTTATTTTAGCCATTTCTACTTCGTGTCTTCAGTGATCAGTTTAATGTCTGTTACATAAAATCATACTAAAATTTTTTTTTAAAGAACTCATTCCTCTTAAGGAGTTTCTAGTTAAGATGTAACAATCAGGTCTGTGTGGAACTTTTTTTAACGGTACATTTAGTGATTTTATAGATTATAAATATATTTGTTCAGCCTAAAGTCTGAACTCATTCTGAAGCTCCTTGGTCCTGTGATTTATGTTCATCAATATTCTTTCCACCCCATCCCATCTGAGGGATATGATATATGTCCATCAGAAACAATGAATCATTATGGCATTGATTCTGGCATGGATGGGGAAGGATTGGCAAGTAAAACCCCCCACCCCATCACTGCCAAGTCCTAGCATATGAATTAACATACCAGTTTCTTCTTCTTTCAAATAATAATGTATTCTCCCTTTCTGAATTTTCTTCAGGCCATACTGGAGATGTTATTATTCAAACACAGATGCAGTCATTTATGTAGTAGACAGTTGTGACCGAGACCGAATTGGCATTTCCAAATCAGAGTTAGTTGCCATGTTGGAGGTAAGAAAACTTTATTAAAATGTGGGTAAATCATTTGTATTTGCTTGCTGTTTGTTTTTTTTGTTTTTTTTGTTTTTTTTTTGCAGTACGCAGGCCTTTCACTGCTGTGGCCTCTCCCGTTGCGGAGCACAGGCTCCGGACGCGCAGGCCCAGCGGCCATGGCTCACGGGCCCAGCCACTCCGCGGCATGTGGGATCCTCCCGGACCGGGGCACGAACCCACGTCCCCTGCATCGGCAGGCGGACTTCCAACCACTGCGCCACCAGGGAAGCCCCAGAAGTAACTTTTAATTGATGCAATCAATTAATATTTATGTATTAGTGATATAAAGTACATGTGGAATATGAGTCAGGACTATTATATTAAAACTTACAGACACAAAATCAATTTGTTTTACTTTTGTACACAAAAATTCTAAATGGAGTAAAGAATTATGTAAAATGGAAGTCATTATAAGAGAATATGTTTAAAATTTCTGGATTAAGAAGGCCCTTCTAAATCCAAGAATTGGAAGGAATTACAAAAGAAAAGATAGATTTAATTATATTGATATTATACAAACAAACAAAAAAATCCACAAAGCTCAGATGCCAAACAATACAAGTTAGGGTAAAATGGGGAACCAAGACACAGTTTTACAGCCAGTGACTAAGGATTAGTGATCTTAATCGTATCAATACCTTTTGCAAATCAATAGAAAAGTGAGCAAAAGGCATGAACCTACAATTTATAGGAGAAGAATTTATTGCTAATAACATTTGTATTTTTAGTACCCTAATAATAAATAAGCATATAATGAAATGCTATGTTTGGAAAAATATATAGTTTCAGTTCTACCAAAGCTGCATTGGAGATGGGCACTGTCATACACTGTTCGTGGAGTTGAAATTGTTACAGGCTCTCTGGACAGCAGTTTATTAATACATGTAACAAGAACCTGAAAAAAATTTCATACTTTGATTCATTTTTAGAGAATTGTGTTAAAGAAATAGAGATTCACACAAAGATTTCTGTATTATGATTCTGTCACTTTGGTTTCTCTAATAGTCGAGTGAAAAGAATCTAGGAAGAATCTAATACTGGAAAACAGTTATATAGTTTATGGTGCATGAATTCTTAGTGTAGAGTATAACCATTAAATTTTTTTTTTTACATCTTTATTGGAGTATAATTGCTTTACAATGGTGTGTTAGTTTCTGCTTTATAACAAAGTGAATCAGCTATACATATACATACGTTCCCATATCTCTTCCCTCTTGCGTCTCCCTCCCTCCCACCCTCCCTATCCCACCCCTCCAGGTGGTCACAAAGCACTGAGCTGATCTCCCTGTGCTATGCGGCTGCTTCCCACTAGCTATCTACCTTACGTTTGGTAGTGTATATATGTCCATGCCTCTCTCCCGCTTTGTCACAGCTTACCCTTCCCCCTCCCCATATCCTCAAGTCCATTCTCTAGTAGGTCTGTGGCTTTATTCCTGTCTTACCCCTAGGTTCTTCATGACATTTTTTTTTTCTTAAATTCCATATATATGTGTTAGCATATGGTATTTGTCTTTCTCTTTCTGACTTACTTCACTCTGTATAACAGACTCTAGGCCTATCCACCTCATTACAAATAGCTCAATTTCGTTTCTTTTTATGGCTGAGTAATATTCCATTGTATATATATGCCACATCTTCTTTATCCATTCATCCAATGATGGACACTTAGGTTGTTTCCATCTCCGGGCTATTGTAAATAGAGCTGCAATGAACATTTTGGTACATGACTCTTTTTGAATTATGGTTTTCTCAGGGTATATGCCCAGTAGTGGGATTGCTGGGTCATATGGTAGCTCTATTTGTAGTTTTTTAAGGACCCTCCATACTGTTCGCCATAGTGGCTGTACCATTAATGTTTTAAAGTTTTTTTTGAGGGACTTCCGTGGTGGCGCAGTGGTTAAGAATCTGCCTGCTAATGTAGGGGACATGGGTTCAAGCCCTGGTCCAGGTAGATCCCACATGCCGCAGAGCAACTAAGCCCGTGCACCACAAATACCGAGCCTGTGCTCTACAGCCTGTGAGCCACAACTACTGAGCCCGTGTGCCACAACTACTGAAGCCTGTGTGCCTAGGGCCCATGCTCCACAACAAGAGAAGCCACTGCATTGAGAAGCCCGGGCACCACAATGAAGAGTAGCCCCTGCTCGCTACAACTAGAGAAAGGCCGCGCACAGCAATGAAGCCACAATGCAGCCAAAAATAAATAAATAAAATAAATTAATTAAAAAAATTTTTTTTTGATAGTTTGGAAAAACATCCACAATTTAATGTTTATTTTTTAAAGCAGGGTATGGAACTGTATTTAAATGTGATCTTAAATGTATATATATACTAAATAAACTATAAGTATCTGAATTACAAAGCAGTAGAAAATACCCAAAATGTTAAACAGTGATCATGTTTAGGAGATAGGATTATGGGTGAAGTTTCTTTTCTTCATACTTCTCTATAATTTCAAATAATTTATAATGAACATTGTATATTAATAATTAGGAAATACGCTTTTAAAATAATGGATTTTTTTTTGGCATTTCTTCCCAAACTCAAGGGAGCAAATTGATTAGAAGAAATCAAACCTTTTCTATGTTATTTAGGAAGAAGAGCTGAGGAAAGCCATTTTAGTGGTGTTTGCAAATAAGCAGGACATGGAACAGGCCATGACTCCCTCGGAGATGGCAAATTCACTTGGGTTACCTGCCTTGAAGGACCGAAAATGGCAAATATTCAAAACTTCAGCAACCAAAGGCACTGGCCTTGATGAGGCAATGGAATGGTAAGTATGTTTCCAGAAGCCGTCTGTGTGTACATGCGCTGTGTACATACATGTGTCATTTCCCTTTGGTCTTAAGGATAAAATTCAGATTATTTATCAGTTTACCATATTGTTCCTCCACCCTTTTCTTCCACTAGTCTTCATGTACATCTGCTTTTATTTCAACCACACCTAATTATAGTTAGATAAGCCACCAGCTCTCTGCTGTATTTCTAGCTTTTTCCCCTACCTCACTGCACCCTCCAGTTCCTTATCCTTCAGGACTTAGGTTAAGGCTCTGTGTTTCTCAAGAGCCTTCCCTGACATAACTTCATGCCCACTGCCTTACCACACACATAGAGGTCCTTGTCACAGGTCAGTGATATAGTAGTACTTGTTACACTGTCTTGTAGTTGGTTTGTGCATCTGCTCATTAAATTGTCATCTCCTGGAAGACTGAGACTAGTTTTCATCTCTGAATTATCCACATCTGGCCTGGCTGTAGTAGTAGCAGCCTGGAAAGTGGATATCTGGTGTTTTTTGATTATTTATTTATTATTTTAAAAAATATTTATTTATTTATTTATTTTTGGCTGCATTGTATCTTCGTTGCTGCATGCGGGCTTTCTCTAGTTGTGGTGAGCGGGGGCTACTGTTTGTTGTAGTGCATGGGCTTCTCATTTGCAGTGGCTTCCCGTGGAGCACAGGCTCTAGGCGCATGGGCTTCAGTAGTTGCAGCACGCAGGCTCAGTAGTTGCGGTGCATGGGTTCAGTCGTTGCGGCGCATGGGCTCTAGAGCACAGGCTCAGTAGTTGTGGCTCACGGGCTTAGTTGCTCTGTGGCATGTGGGATCTTCCTGGACCAGGGATTGAACCCGTGTCCCCTGCACTGACAGGCACATTCTTAACCACTGCCCCACCAGGGAAATCCCTGGTCTTTTTTGATTATTCATTCAAAGCATAGAGAAGGTGAAAGCTAAAAGACCCTCATGGCAATTGAGTCCATAACCTCATTCTTTTAATATAATTGTCTTAGCCTTCATCATTTAAAGTGCTTTGGAATCCACCTCCAGTATAAAATTTATATAATAAATGATCTATACCTGAAAGTTTGAAGTTAATCTTATGAAACTGTTCATTTTCTCTTCACAGGTTAGTTGAAACACTAAAGAGCAGACAGTAATTCAGTCACTTCTGCTCCTCTGAAACGAAGACCACATCACATATCCCTTTGGAAATAGTTAAAGTGTGCTTCACACTACTAAATGTTAAAACTGTATGATTGTCAGCATATACCAAACTGACTGCAACATTTGTAATAAGTATTAAAAATAAGTATTTGGTTGGAAGGGTAACTCATTGTGATTGAATCAACTGAATGTGTGTTCTGTATAATGTAAAATATTCCTTCCTTGTTATCTTGTGTTAAGGTATATATTCTATTTGTATGGAATTCTTATTCAGATACAGTCCTATTAAAGAATGTACTCTTATTGAGGAAAAAGCCCTCCAATTTTAAATTAGTGGTTGCAGCTTGTTTGTATTAACACTAAAAAATATCTTAACTCAGATTTTTTTCCCCCTAAAATGAATTAAGTTTTTCCAAAGATTAGGCTCAGTAGAGTAGGCTAGGAACCTAGCGTGGGTTAATTATAGTCTTCATTTGCTTAATGACCACTTTAAGCTGTTTCATTTAAAAGCTTTTGGTTATAGGTGTGAAGTTGAAGTAATTATTTTGGTGGCTATCTTCACTGACTTATCTGTAATTACCATTTTATAGTATTTATGGTTGTTGGGAAATTTTTACAGATTTGGGCCCTCCTAGTTAGTTTGTACAGGAACCCTGTGAGGTAGCTAGGACATCATTTTTACATCTTCATTTTTATGGACATGGACCCAAAATTCTGATAGACTGGCTTGACCAGTGTCACCTGCTAGGGAGGTGGGAAGAGGGCTTAAAGTGAGACTTCACAGGGTCAGAAGCTTGTCCCATAAACTATACCATAAATTCCTGAAAATGCCAACATTGACAACACAGCTTAACTCCTTATATAAAATTAAGCTAATTGAAGTAGACACATTACAATCAAAATAATGTCTATAAATTTATTCGTCCTTACTAGTAGAGGTAGTAAAAACAATCCCAAATGGTTATATTTGTTGGAGTTCACAACACATTAAAGAAAATTTCACATGAAAGGAAATTTTTTAAAAAGATCTATTTTAAGAAGCATTGTAAAAGATGTTTTTGCTGCCTTTGATTCCTTTTATCTACCTGTAATTGAACATGTAAATTTGATTGGTGAAAAGTCAAAATCTTATTGATTCTACAGGGAGAATTAAGTATTCGTTTAAAAATTAGGCTTACAGCTGCTAGGCTGTCAAAAACAATTATATTCTAAGGGACTTCTTAAAGGAACTTTTCAAACAACCCAGTCTACAGTATGACAGAAGTAAGTAAGAGTCCTTAGTAGTTACTAAAATTGGGAGCAATTTTTTCCTTTTTTTAGTTGGACAAGCAGCATTTAAAAAATTAGATGCCAGTAAAGAGAACTTAATACCATTGTGCCCCTCAGGTCTCAGGAAAGCTAGTGGTCGTTCAGCTCACATGAATGTGACTTTCTTTTCTAATCTGTGGGACTTTTCTTGTTCTCTAGCACCCATTCCTAATTTGATTTCTTGGAAAGCTTTTGGAGACCTTCTTCCCGGGACAGGTGTTCCCAGTGCACCTAATATTACTAACTGAGCATATAACTAACATTGTTTCATAGTTTGCAAGGCACTCCTGATGGGCAGACTGTCTTTTTCATGTCTGTATCCCTAGCATCCAGTATGGTGCTTGGCACATTATGGCACCTCAGAATATGTTCATGGTTCAAATAGTAATGCTTTTATATTTGTCAGCTGGGAAATAGTACATCTGCAGTTCATACTTGGGTCTGGTCAGTGGCACATATCTACTGCTGGGCTTGTACCCAAGTGGCTAAATACTCCCCAGTGGTTCAGGAACACTGTGAAAGTAGAAGTCAGTGGAGGGGCGGCCCTGGCAGGCGAGTGCTGCCTGACGTGTAGCCCTGGTAGCAAAGGCCAGCACTTGGATGATCTTGAGCCCTCTGGTTTGTCACAAAGAATGGGATGGGGTAAATAGAGCATACACTTATTTTAATATGGTATGAATTATAAGGTCCTTATCTAGCAGGAAACAACTGTACAGGTATGTTACAGGAGTTTGAAAGTTCTCATTTATAAAAATCTACTGAGTATTGTTTTGTGAGAAGCCTGAAAATGAAAAAAACACCAAACTTGAAATCAGAACACATGAGTTCTAGGCACAAAGGGCCACACTCCATCAGTTTTTGTTTGGTTTTTCTTTTTGAACAAATAACGTCAAAAGTTTTCTTTTAGCTCTAACGTTCTATTTTATAATTCTGGTTGGTAGTTGTGCTGTGTCATGTGATTAAATTTTCAAAAATGAGAAATTGAGGTGGAATTCTATTACCAGAATACCTGAGATGCACTTTAAATTGTGGAAATGTAAGCTCCTTGAGGGCAGGGACCATACATCATCTACTGTTAGAATCCCTTGCATCTAGTATGGTGCACTTGGCACATACTAGGCACTCAATAAATATTTACTGATTAAAACAAAGCTGTGCTCAATATACTTGAGATACTTATTCTTCCTGATTTTTGCTTTAGTATTTTGTTTTCTGATTTAAAAATTTTTATAAAAGCAGTACATGCACTTTAAATCACTTAGAATTGAGTCTGCCTTCCAAGATGCCCTATGTTTATCCTTTTGGCGCATTACAAACACCTTAGAAGTGTGAGAACTCGTTTGATATATAAACTACATCAAAACACAAATTCTGAAGTTCATGAATGTTTGAACATTTGATTCCTATGCCTTATGCTATAATATTTCTAATCCCATAATTACAAATTACAAAGAGCATGGGCTTTCAATCCTGGGTTTGAATCTTAACTCTTGCCACCTACAACCTGTGTCACCCTTAGGTAGATTATTTAATCCGAGATGAGATTCCTCATCTGTAAAATAATGAGTTTTAGGAAGCTCTCAGGAAGACTATGAGAATTAAATAAAATGTAAAGCGTAGGATAGATTCTTTCTCCCCCCTCCCTTCCAAATATATTGGGCAGTAAAGAATATTGCTTCTACATCAAGTGTATAGAGAGGCAAAAGATATGGTTGAACAAGATAATGCCAAATTGTTTTCCAAAGTGGTTTATAAGAGTGCCCTTTCCTCCACCATGCTTGCCAACATTTGGTATTGTCAGCTTTATAAATCTGAAGGGTTCAAAATGGAATTTCATTCTGATGTTAATCTGCATTTTCCTAATTATTAATGAGGCTAAATACAGGAGGAGTGACTCAAAAAAAAATATTTAACAACTAGACATAGCTGATGCAGGAGGACCCCTACTAGTCCAGGTATTAGTCCTTTAATTTCTGGTATGGGGAGACATGGAGTCTAGGGACTCATATAGCCAGGGTGGCACTTGGGGTCTCAAGATAGTGACTACTTACTAACCAGTACATAAGTACTTTAATATTGGTATAGCCATATTTGCTAAATGTTGAGGTTTAAGGGCCATTTATATTTCCTCTGCAATGCCTATTTCTCTCTTTTGCCACTTTTCCTACTGTATTATCTTTGTTGATTCATAGGTATTCATCATATAGCCTGGGTGCTACTAATCCTTTATCAGTATATGGTACATACTATGTCCCAGTTGTATCTTTTTGTAAGTAGACAGTCTTAATTTTAATGAAGTAGAATTTATCACATCGTCCCTCCACAGACAGCACTTTTGATCTTATTTTTCATATCTGAGAGGGCAGGCCCCTCACCCTACTCTCCTTTTTTAAAAGCATCATGGCTATTCTTGATTTACTACCTTCCATATAAATTTTAGAATCAGCTTGTTGGGATAATATGAAGAACTCCTTTGGGATTTTGCTCAGATACGTATTTACCCAGTGGGATCCACGTGGGGATGAACTAGCAACTTATGATACTGAATCTTCCTACTCATGAACATGGTTATACTTCTCCATTTGTGCAGATCTTTCTTAATGCCTTTTGATGAAGTTTTATAATTTCCTCCATACAGGTATTGCAAATCATTTGTTTGATTTATTCCTAACTTCTACATGTTGTCTTGCTATTTTAATGTGTATTTTTAAAAAGAAAAATACATTTTAAGCTCTTTATCACTAGTGTCAAATGCTTTTTAGTCAGTGAAGATACAGTAGTGGTATGAAATATTTTAATTAAAAATAAGCATGAATTATATTAAACTGTATAATATACAACCTGTGCCAAAGTTTAAATTAAATAATAAAACCTATGATTTTGGACCAGCAGATACACTAGAAAGTTCATGTTTCGGGGTAAGTTGGGACACTGTATTAACACAGGGAGCACTTTACTCCACCATTGCTAAATCTTTCAGGCTGTGGCTCTTTTGTCTCTTGGCCTTATAGCCGGGACGCAGGAACTCGATCTTTCTCTTCTTTGCTTCCTTTTTATTTTTGTGTTTCTTCAGCTTTTTCTTGGCAGCGATATCAGGATTAGTTACAAACTTGAAAAAAGAATAGAAATGTTACACTACTTTTAAAGTGACTGTTAAACCAATAAAAATCAAATGCAGAAATGGACCATTTTGTTCACCTCAAACATCACAAATGCAATACATGCCCATTGAAGAAAATCTGGAGCCCCAGTTATAAAGTCCCACTTCTCAAATACATCCAACTCCTCTTTCCTCCCTGGGTAAGTCTGACACACATGCATGCACACACCCCTGGTTAAAAATAGTTAAGCCTAATGAACATGCCATTTCTTCAAAGAGCAGGCCTACCTCCAAAGCCTTCCTCTTTTTCCGGAGTGCCCTTTTCTCAGTAGCCTGTTTCTGTACAGAGGCAAACACTAAGGAGAAGCTCTCGAGCCCAACCAGCTTTTTCAGTAATTCTATGATTTCCTGGGATAGATTCTTCAGCGAAGGATCTAATCACGCACACAATAATAATCAGAAACACGTAGGGAAGGACACATTTGAATATGTAGAAAATTAACAACACACAAAATTTAAACTCCTGAGGCTTTATCACTTTTATCATTTCAACATTAAACACTGATCTGAAACTAGCCTCTTTGTTGCTGAGATGGGAGAACAAGCAGAAGTGCTGGACACAGCACTCTGAGCCACACCTCATCCAGGATGCAGCAAGAGATCAGAGACCATGAAGCAACTTCCCAAGGGAATCTGGGCTCAGAAGACATCAAAGTAATTTGAGAACTTGACAAATGTTTTGGGTTACCTTTATTAACCTGCTCAGCTCTCTGCAGATAGGGGCAAAGAAAGGTAATTGTGTTTCTCTAATTCCCGGGTCACAGAGGCTTGGCGCTGGCTGTAACCTCTTTTTGGATCAAAGACTCCTTTGAGAAGCTGACAAAAAGCCATATTCTCCCACCCTTCCCTGCCTCCTCTCTCCCAAATGCAAAGAGTCGAGGATTTCTGCATTCAATTTCAGGAAAGCTCATGACACCTACTGTAGATTGCAAGTTTCTTGAAGATGAGGATTGGGCCTTTTCCACCGCTGAACCCTTATTTAGATGCTCAATAAATGTTGGCTGGGAACCACAGTCAACCTGACCTCTAAGAAGGAAACTCTCTCTCCAGGCTGTAGGACTAAAACAGCTTCTATTTTGACATTCACTTCATTTTTGTTTTTAAAATTCTTAACATCCACTTTCTTTCCAACCCCTAATTCCCACTTTTCCAACCCCTCTCTTTCCAACCCCTAATTCCCACTTTTCCTAATATCATGTACCAAAGGTACCAAATGTACCAAATGTACCAGGCAAGAAAAAAAAATTGGAAAATTTAAAATATTTGAACTAAAAACTATTTCATATTTTTGCCTTGTAATTTTTGAGAATATAATAACATTTGTTCATTATTTTTCACAGCACTATGAGGTTCAGAACCACCCCAAGTTATTTTTCTTTGAATATTTAATCTATGCTTAGGAGTAAAACATCATCTTTTAGGAGAGAAACGTTCACTCTTAGACACAAGAAAGCATATAGGAGAGAAGACAGTTAAAAATAACACAAATATGCCTTATTTGCTTGCTGTTAATTGTCTTGATACCTAGCAAGTTTTCTTTCTTAAACTCTGGCAGAGAGGGAGGACAGAAAGGAAGAAGGAAGCATTCAGGAGAGAAGACAGGAATCCTAACATGCAAGTATTCAGAAGAGAGGCCGCAGAATTACCCTGGTCCGAATAGGTGCTGTTCAGTTCTCGGAACAAAGGAGCTATGATCACTGGGAGGTACGGCTTCACCTTGTCTATTCCAAGATCCATTGCTACAGCTCCGAGAAACTTAAAGATGCATGTTCTCTGAAAGTACAGATCATTTTTCTTTTATACTTGCAGCTACACAGAGTTAATTTAGAAAACAAGGTCTATTTCAGGGCAGATGTTATTGCTGCAGTTCTGGGTTCAAAAGTTCCTAGGGACTTAGGAGGATAACTAAAACCATTAAAATACTTAAAAAAAAAAAAAAGACTACTTTCAGTCATTTTGCACATGCATCGCACCTTTAACGGGTTTCTAGGTGAATAAGCAGCTTCCAGTTTTGCGATCCGGGACAACTTCCGTATCAACCACAGCAGCGTGGCTGGCTCGCTCCGCTCTTCATTCTTGTCTGCACACACCTTGTGTTCTTCCACATCCTCTCTGGCCAGGCCATCACCTAAAACTTCCTGTTCTTCCATGTCTTCTTTTATGTTACCTTGCTTATCCCCAGAATCAGGTTCCAGTAAATATAAGACTTTGGCTACGAACAACAAATTCTTAACAACCTTAAAAAAAGGGGCATAGGGGAAGGGTAAGAATTGGATTCTGATTGTGCAGAAGCTAAAATAGGTATCCTACAATTAGAAAACAGAAAACTGGGTATTGCACTGTTAAACTGACGATCAAGCCTTTTTTTGGATTATTCTTCAGTTTACCTCTTACAGTGTGTCCAAACCTATTTCCATGTAACTTTTATCCATTTGGCCTACTTCTATTCTTTAAGGTTCCACTGAGTAAATAATTTCATTCTGGATCACCCATTTACATTTTTCAAGAGAGCTTTGATCCCCATTCCATTAAATTCCTTCATCCATCCATTCTTCACCAAAATAACAGTTTCCCTTTACTGATCCATTTACTGAGCACTGACTAGTTACCTTGTATACAGCATTCCAATTCAACTTTAAAATATCCCTATTAGGTACTATTATCAGGAGAGAAAACCAAGGCTCAGAGTTGGTAAATCTCAGCCAAAGACCAAGTGAGTGGTCAGTCAGGATTCAAAGGTCTTTAGAATTCCAGCCCAAGTTCTTAAACACTGAGCTCCTCTTTCCCGCATATACCGTCTGGTCCAATTGCCCAGGGGTGATTTTTTAGTCTTATAATAATGGACCCATTTATTGAGTCCTAACTCTACAACATGCATGAAATCTCTGACATGGGTATTTCACACCCGTTATGTGAAGGAGGAAACCAAGTTGAATTTGATTTCCTTCACCATCCGGGCAACTCTGCTAGAGGAGCTGTGTACCCAGAGTTCCCCCAAATGTGGTACTCAGAACACCACACTGTCCAAGGCTAGCCTGGCCATCAAGAGTTAATGCCAAGATTATCATTTCCTTCTGGAAGCCGGGCCTGCACGAGGACAGAACCAGATGTGGAGGCCTTTTCTCCTTGCGGCACCACTTCACACTGTTAACTCACTCTAAGATTAAGGTGAAGTAAAATCCATCATTTCTTTCAACCTGGTCTGGTACTAGTAAATCTCTTCCTACCTGTCCCGAGTTTGTATGGTTTGTCATCCTCTATTAAAACTCATATTGTGTAAGGCCCCACCCACTGTCCACCCTGGCATGATTTCTTTGGCCTCACTTTGCTGTCCATTGAATAGCTATCCATTCCCTCCCCAACCCTGCCATTTAAAAAAGTGAGAGAAGTATCAGTATTCATGGCATGCCACCTGAGATCACTCTTCAGATACAACATTCACCTAGTTTCTACTGCCCCGTCCCTTAATCTGCATTGCTCCGTTGTTCATAATGGCTCACAAGAGACGTGGTCAAGTGCTTTGCTTATATCTAGATACCACGTCCATGTCACTTCATCATCTACCAGCCCAACTGCTCTATCAAGAGGAAAAAATAAAATGGAGCAGTAGACCAACTATTCAAAAGCAATTCACTTTTACTGCATATTTACAAATGCTTTCTTCTCCATATTTTACTTAGAATTAAATTTTATATGAAACTACATAAAGCTTTTTAGTGATGGAATCATTCATCTGCCTTCTGTTAAGGACAGACAATTCTCAGACCACACTGTAGCATGAACATTATTGGTTTCTCTTTCGCTTCCAGGGATAAGGGAAGGAAATTCAATATTACAGTTTAATATAAAAACAATCAATCAGGGACTTCCCTGGCGGCACAGTGGTTAAGACCCCCCTGCCAATGCAGGGGACACAGGTTCGAGCCCTGGTCTGGGAAGATCCCACATGCTGCAGAGCAACTAAGCCCACAACTACTGAGCCTGTGCTCTAGAGCCCGCGTGCCACAACTACTGAGCCCGCGTGCCTAGAGCCTGTGCTCTGCAACAAAGACAAGACACCACAATGAGAAGCCCGCGCACCACAATGAAGAGTAGCCCCCGCTCGCCTCAGCTAGAGAAAGCCCGCGCACAGCAAGAAGACCCAATGCAGGCAAAAATAAAATAAATAAATAAAAATAAATAAATTAATTAAAAGAACCACAAAAATCAATCATTGTCCTTCAAAGCTTCAGTTGCAACGTGGAGTAGATATGTTAAAACCAATGATGAAAAAGATAAACAGCCAGCTTCCCACTGTATCATCTTTATTGGGAATTTTAAACGGAGCCAGGAGTAATCCCAGCATGGACACCAGAGTCAATTAGATACATGTGCCTAACTGAACAGGTATTTAAGTGTTTGTTTATATTTCATTTAATTCCCCAAGGTTTAACTAGGGAAAACCAAACCAAACCAAACCAAAAACCAAACCTAAGCTTATTCCTATACTGTTGGTAGAATAGGTCCCTTCTATTTAACTGGGAGGATCACAATACTTACCTGCTCTCCTAGAGACTGATCCAAGAATTTGGAGTGCAACTGATGGCAAGAGGCTAGGGAGATACTTTTCATCTGTGAAAAGAAAATGGACATTGGCAGACACAATGCAGGGTATTTCTGACTGTTTTTAAAAACTCCAAGTAACTGTAATGATACAACTAAGGTAGGAGATTTTGCTCTGAATGACCACCTGTGTAGATCTGGAGAGGGAAGGTTCATGACCAGAAATTGTGTAAATGTTCCCTTCTATTTGCCATAAGAATTTTAGCTCCAGGACATGGGGAGATATAGATCATAATCCTTTAGATTACTGGCAGACAACTTTACATTCAAATACTTTTCCCCCCCTGTTTTCTTCCCTTCCACTCTCTGCTCATTCAATGTTTATGGAGATCCCACTATAAGCCAGGCATTGTGCTAGGCACTACGAAATCGGAGACAGATAACACACGGTCCCTACCTAACATTTTCAGGAACATGATCTCATTAAGTCATCAACAAGGTTATGGAGGCAGGACAGACAGTATCTTATTTGCCAGTATTGATAAAGAAATTAAATATATAATGGAAGATAAATATGCTAAATAAGCAAATCAAAAGTCTGACTAGACCAATGGTCTAAAAATTATCTTTGAAAAATCTTGGACTTGAGGGTGACCCCTCTCTAGTTACTAACACTCCTATGGATCCACATGTGCATCAAGTTGTTGACTGTAAGAGTTTATCCCAAGGCCAAGCCCAAGACAGTTACAGGAACCAGAATGAACATCTCATGTAGATGAGGGAAGGAAAGAGTCTCAGAGAAAACTTACCTTTTGGTCAAGGTCACTTGTTAGGAAGCTGATTGCTACAGGTTCTGAGAGTTTCTTTTTAGTTTTTTTGACATTCCGTTTTCTGATAAGTTCCTCCGGTTGGCAAGAGGCAAAGAGCAATCCAAAAATCTGGGCTGCGGTGAGCCACACCCAGTTGTGCGGATGTCTCAGATGAGAGTGCACGTGACCTAAGGGAGCCAAAGCGCATCCTCAGACGTCAAGGTTTTCCTGACTCTGTGGTGGTGAGCGTGACTAATTCAGGTGTTTCTTGAGTATCTATTATGTGCTTGGATTTAGGAATCAAAGATGAACAAAATAGCCCCTGCTTCCCGGAAGTGACGTGGAGAGATTAGAAGCAACTAGAGAACCAATTCTACCATGGTAAATGATACGAGAGAGCTTTGAGTCAGCCTGAAAACAGAACAGTTTCATAAGAACTAGCTGAAGACTCAAGGAGATAAGGTAGCATTAACAACTACAATTTCTAAACTAAAATTAAGGTAAATATATACATGGGTACATATTCTTTTCTCATAACTATTGAAATCAGTGGCTCCAAGTAGCTGACTGGAAAGGTATCATTTATTGAGGTGTTCTATGTGCCAGGCATAGGCTAAACGTGTTACACATATTACCTGATTTAGACCTCACAACAGTTCTGTGAGGTTGGAACTGTCATTCCCATTTTATAGTTCCAGAGGGAGCTAAGTAACGTGCCAAGCTGTAACAGGCAGAACCAAGCCTGGGCCCCAGCTTAATCTGGCCCCAGAGCTCATATCCTTAAACATGACCCCTTAAACTATCTTAAGGATGAGCCGTTAAAGATCATACCCTTGGGGCTTCCCTGGTGGCGCAGTGGTTGGGAGTCTGCCTGCCGATGCAGGGGACATGGGTTCGTGGCCCGGTCCGGGAAGATCCCACATGCCATGGAGCGGCTAGGCCCGTGAGCCATGGCCGCTGAGCCTGCGCGTCTGGAGCCTGTGCTCCGCAACGGGAGAGGCCACAACAGCGAGAGGCCCGCGTACCACAAAAAAAAAAAAAAAAAAAAAGATCATACTCTTATGATACAGGGCCATTCTTCACATACCACACTTGGAAAGTACAGTAGAAAAGCCTTGTGGTAACAGACTGAAATTCTAAATGAGCCACCTCATATCTGAGTTTTAGTCTCTGCTGCTTTATTTCAGGAAGATGGTTTTACTTTGTTTTCTATATGAACCTTTGTAATTATCTCAGTGGAGCCATACCAGAGTAGGCCATATAGTAACTTAGTGACTGGATTATTTCTCATAAAATCATATGAGTTCTCTTAAAACAAGTGGGTATTTAAAACATTCATTGCAATGTCTATTTCCTACTGATTAATCAAAACTAAAACGTTAAATTAAAAATTCCAGGATCTTATTTTTCATTTAAAGAAATGAATTTTATTTTATTTTATTTCATTTAAATAATATATAACTTAAATATTCCCACAGAAGTGAAACGGTTTAGTAAATTATGGCACATTTATACTATGGATTATTTAGCCATTTAAAAGGATATCTACTAAGTATGTTACAGTACTATAATATGCCTACTTAGGTATAAACAGGATATAAAAGTTTATATGGAATTATGCAACCTCAAAAAAAAACCCCTATGGTTATTTGACAAAAGGAAGACTGGATGGAAATGTATAACAAATAATCATCAAGTAGCAAGGAGGACTTTGGGAAATTTTTTCCTTTCTTTTACTCGTCCATAATTAATATTCTTTCTTATTTATAAATGAAATATATTATTTATGAGGATACATATATACATGCATATATTATTTGTTTGTTTTTTCCCCCAGAAAAAAATCTTTTCACTGTAATCAATCTGCAAGGGCCTTTTAAATCTTTTTATCATGGACTTTTCACCTGACATTATATATTTCTAAAGTGTTTAATTTTAGATTTAAATAAAAAGGAAATACTTACTCCAGATTTTACTCAGAGTCTCAGAGGGCTTGATAAGCTGAATAATATTACATCCCTTGATGAGTTTTCTTATCAGTGTAAGAAAACTAAACAGAAGGCGATCTGCAGCTTTTTCTTCAGTCTCTTCCATGATCTAAAATTAGGAGGGATGTTAAATCAATTAAGACAATAATTTCAAAGTATTTGATGGACATTTTTACTCTAGGATGTACATCTATACCAGAGTTTCTCAACCTAAACACTGCTGACATTTTGGGTCAAATAATTCTTTGCTTTGGCAGGCTACCCTGTGCACTAGAGGATGTTTAGCAACATTCCTGGCCTCTACATACTAGATGACAGTAGCATCCCTCTACCCTCCAGTTGTGACAACCAAAAATGCCTCCAGACATTGCTGTCTCCTGGGGGGCTTAAGAAACTTTGATCGACATATACTATGGAAGATAACTTACTTTAATCTTCACTTTAAAAAGAAGATAGAACTACACTGAGTTCTTGCTTTTATTAATAAAAAAATTTTTGAACTCAAATATTTAATCTATTAGCTATACCACCTCAAGTAAAACTATTAAAATAAGCAAGAGTTTTACTCCCTAGCAAATAACTTACATTTGTAAAGTTTTCAGGATCAATTTCCTTTTCAATCACACGGAGAACAGTTCCAAGTCTTCTCTCAAAAGTGACTCCTTCACTTTCCACAAACAAGCCACAGATGAGGGCAGCTAGCTGTCTATTTAAGCTCTATCGAAAATAAAACCATCACAAGACAATATCAGCACAACTTGGGGAGCTGTTTCCAAAACTGTAAAATGAAGGTGGGCATGACCCTGTCCTCAGTAGTTCTTTATGATACCAGAAATCAACACAATGTGGATTTTTGGTTGCTAACATCAAAAATATAGAGAAATCTTCACCATCCAGAACAACATTAAAAAAAGTGGTATCCACTGAATAATACATTTTTTCTCATTTTTAAATTAAAAAAAAAAAAGGAAGAAGTTTCAGCCCCCCGACCCCATTCTGATTTTAATACTTAAAGCCAATATTAAGTTATGACATGTGTTGTTTATATTCCACAAAGATGGGCCAGTGATGATGAGGGTAGAGTCAGCAAGTGGTTATAATTATTGGCAAAAGTTACATCCTATAAATTGTATAAGCAAAATTGGAAACAAAGATATTCATCAATGGGGATTGGTTAAGTAAATTATAATACATTCATGTAGAGTAACTGGGTGACATTGACCTTGTAGTGGGAATACAGGTGATTTCTGTTACTCTCTGTAACTTCTTATATTTTCTGAAATTTTACTGTAAGAATATATTATTAACATAACCCAGTAAAAACAATAAAGCTATTTGGGAAAAATTAATTCAACAATGTATAATATGTATTCTTATTTAAATTATGAACACCAAAAGCTCAGACTTTTCTTTGCCATATGACTAAAAGCAACACTAACCTTCTTTGCCCCAAACCAGGTGGTAACCATATCGAAGAGCCAATCTTTTTTCTCAAGGCTGATTTTACTGAGTAAGGATTTGATTGCCATGGATGCCATCTTTTTACACATGGCAGAGTCATCGTTCACCATCATTAGACAAAGAGGAATAAAGAACATTCCACAGTTCTCGTGGAGCAGTCCCTGAAAGAAAACAGACACTTATGAGCACACTCAGACTGGAATTCTCACAGATGTCTCACAAACAGAGGACCCTGGGCTCCTGGGAGCCACAGCTTGTTAACAAACACAGGGTTTGTCTTTGTGATTCACGGTACCTGGGGGAATGTGTCAAAGAGATAAGCGATCATTTCCAAGGCGGACTCTCTCCCGGTCTCATGTTCATAACTAGGGTAAGAACATTAGAAGGACTTGTTAGTAACTTTAAAATTTACCAATAATTATTTTTAAGAATTTAAAATGTTGTCTCAAGGTGCCAGTCTATTTCTTAATAAGTGGAAAAAACCTCCATTTTCCCAATTTTAATACATGTACTTACCATGCTACTATGCAGTTGTAAATGTAATTTTGTTAGATTTTTACTGTTCTCCTAAGTGGACTCTAATGACAATCGATGGTCAGAGTGAACTGAAAAGCAGCTTGCAGAACTGCTATATGAAGCCATGCACAATGCTTGACAGTCAAGTCAGTGATTCATAGGATAGCATCCTCAAAGAATGTGCCATTACATTTCGGCTTTGTTCTTTTCAAGACAGTCCACACACTGAAAGGAGGGAAGAACCTACCCCACTGCCTTGTGTAGTTTATGGCTTTAACTTACTTCAGTTGAGCGAGCATGAATTCCAAGTTTGGTCGCAATTTGTCCCCCAGGGGATAGTCAAGAATATATTTCAGAAAAACCTAGGAACAGAAGTCACACAAGAGATTACTTGGATCCTGTCCCTCCAGGATTCCTCTTTCCTAAGCTGCTTTCTGGGACACACTGGTAGGCTACAAAGACCTTTCAGAAGGGTGATCAGTTATGTGAAGTCCACCTCTTGAGTCAATAACTGTGCCCCTCCTTTCTCCTCCCACTTCACTTCCTCAGGTCTTGCCTGATTAAGCGTCAAGTCCTGGCCCATCATTAGCATGGTTGTTCAGGGCTCCAAATCTCAGCTCACACACTGGCAGCTCATCTCTCTGATAGGAGGCTGTGGTGAACTGAGTATGGACTGTGGTTCAACCCTGTATTTCCCCTGAAATAAGAATAACAATAATAGTGATAATACTACTAACTTTTTTTTTTTGCGGTACGCGGGCCTCTCACTGTTGTGGCCTCTCCCGTTGCGGAGCAACAGGCTCGGGACGCGCAGGCTCAGCGGCCATGGCTCACGGGCGCAGCTGCTCCGCGGCACGTGGGATCTTCCCGGACCGGGGCACGAACCCGTGTCCCCTGAATCGGCAGACAGACTCTCAACCACTGCGCCACCAGGGAAGCCCAATACTACTAACTTTTGCATTTACTAACTACCTTCTTTGTGTTAAGCACTGGGTTAAGTGTTTCTTGGTTGGTTTTCATTACTTCCTTAGGAAGTAAGTAATATGATCCCATTTTGCAGATGAAGAGAATGGAGCTGGCACAGAAGGTAAGCAACTTGCTCGGTGACACTGCCAGAATCCCATGCCTAGCCTATCTGCATCCACAGGCTCTGCTTGCAAACTGCTGTATTATTCAGCTTCCTTTATTAATAAACTGTGAGAACTAAGCACATCATTTAACTTGCCAAGGCCTGTTTTTCCCCAACCATAAAACGGTGGTACTATTTCTTTTGAAGGATAGTTACAAACAGAAGTCATGTATGTAGAGTGCTGGGCGTGCAGCTAGTACTTAATAAATAGCAGTTGACCCTCCTTCTTCCTAAACGAGTTAACTTTTTTTTTTTTTTTTGCGGTACGCTGGTCTCTCACTGTTGTGGCCTCTTCCGTCGTGGAGCACAGGCTCCGGACGCGCAGGCTCAGCGGCCATGGCTCACGGGCCGAGCCGCTCCGCGGCATGTGGGATCTTCCCGGACCGGGGCACGAACCTGTGTCCCCTGCATTGGCAGGCGGACGCTCAACCACTGCGCCACCAGGGAAGCCCCATGAGTTAACTTTTTCTAAAGATGGCCTCCGCAGCCCAAGCCCTCCTTTAACTCCGAGTTCATATTTCCAATTCAGACCCTTCCATTTCCCGGGTTGATATGCACTCATAAGATCAGGACAAATGTATGAACACAAATCTGCTAGTGTCACTCCTCTGTCTACTGATTTCACTGGCTCTTTGTTATTCTTAGAACAAAGCCCTAAATCTTTAACAAGACCACAAGGCCTTGCCTGATCTGGCCCCCTCCCCTGTCATTCACCTTCAACAAGCTAAGCTCTTACCCACTTCAAGCCTTATCTTCCTTAGCCTGCAAGGCTAAGCCTTATTCTTCCTCCAAACTTTGCTTATATGCCAATCCCCAGGAAAGCTTTCCCCCACTATCACATTAGGGTGGTCCTCCACCATGTCATATGCTCTTATCATATGCTCTTCCATACTCTGTCAATTTTAAGAAGCACAGTTTTCCACATTTTAACATATCTGAAATTGGGATGTCTTACAATTGATGCCATCTTATCACTGTCATAGTTTTTTCCCCTTCCTTTGAGGTATGTACGTAATGGTGTGTCTTGTAAGTGATGAAATACAACACTACTTTCTTCCTCGTGGCACTCAGGATGTCTGTAATTTAATAACTACTTGTGGGATTTCTGCTTTGCGCATCTCTGCTATAGGACAGACAGGGACTATAAAAATTTTGTTAACCACTCTCCCAGCAATACCAGGTACACAGTGATATACATTAAGTGGTCAATGACTGGACCACTGGCTGGAAATCTTTGCTGCAGGTTATCATGCTGCAGAAGGAAAATGTGTTTCTTCATCCATCTGAAACATGCCACATGTGGGCTATACTCAAAATGCTCTTTATACTGAAAAATGGCCTTACACTTGGTATGTGAATGGGCTCCTGAGTCTTAGAATAAAGCAACAGTATGACACAAAGTCTTCAGAATTCAGTGTTGACATCTCTCTACCTAAAAACCGAACAGAGAAGGCAGGGCCCAGCCCTTGCCATGGGAATACGCTCTCTCTACAAACCTGTCTGCACTGGACTCTGACAGGTTCGTTTTGTGCAGAAATCGCCAGCTTGGACACTTTGCGCATGACATCATTGATTTCTGGAACCAACAACTTTCTTGATAAAATGGCCTGAGATACAAAAGGAAAAGACATACTTATTTCATGTTTTACTGCAGATGGCCTGTTGTTTACTAAGCTGACCTGATGTTAAAAGCAGTCACAGGCAGTTTTCAAACATAATGAAAGTACCTCCACAAGAAAAAGAACATAAACTTAAAATGGTTAAAATGGTCAATTTTATGATACATACAAGGAGACTACATGCATTTGTACAGAATTCCCTGGAAGTTTAATAGAGAGCTCATGTTTAAACATTTTAATAAGCAGATGTGTTAGCTTATAATTAATCAACCAAATCATAATAATCTTTATAAATTAATTTCAGAACTATCTACAGCTAGTCAGAACACTATGTTCCATGTTATTCTAAATATGTGACATGAGGCTCGTTCACTGCACAATCCAACATTCTGGTGACACCGTACCTTCAGAAGACCAAATGCGGTGGCTTGTCTTGTAATATCATAAATGTCCTCCTCAGCATATGCTAGCAGAACTTGAAGCTGCTTTTCAGTTATCTGGTAAGACTTCACTTTCTTCACAAGTATGGTCACACACTGCAAGTTATAACACTGAGGTTAACAGCCAGGACATCCCACAAATCAGCATACGGTGGAATGATAAGGACTCAATACAACAGCAATGTTTTTTCACACAGGATACCAACACTCTGGCCTTAGCAAATTAATCTGGAAGAAATTTTGACCACGACCACAAAAGATGATGAGGAAAAGTAACTTTGATGTTAATCCCGGTCCTGGCTTTTCTAAGTGCAAGTGAAAACACCTCACCTTGAAACAATTTACCACCAGGTGGAAATTCTGGCCCCTGGCAGCCCCGAGTTTTGCATAGTCCTTCAGCAGAAGGAAAAGGTGCTTCATTAGCTGTTCCGCTTTTGTTTCTGTGGAAGGCAGGGGGAACCTCAAGATCCAGATCAGGCATTGTAAAGCGCCTGTGATCACCTGAAAAACAGACAAAGCCAATCAAGTGATGAAGTGACCGAACTCAACAATCCAGCACCTAAGGCTGTGTAGACACTGAGCGACCGAGGTGAAGGAACGAAGCGCTCTGCCAGGCCACTCAGGGAGAACTGTGCTAAAAGTGTAAGGAAATAGGGACGTTGCCTCTTCCCTGTTGTAGAACTTACTGCTTCTCCGTAGCAAGTGAAGGTACATCCCAAGCAAGTGAGAAGAGGTGCTCATATTCTTAACCTATTATGGGTAAATGATTAGATGGGCTGACTAATTTTAGCATTTTTTTCCCTGAAAAACACATTATAAATGCCTTTCCAATTTTCTAGAATGGTACTTCAATTTAGTCCATTCTTATTAGGCTTGTATTATGTACACAAGGCACTCTACAGAGTGTTAGAAATACGATGATAAAAAGGATGCCTTTCCGCATTTAAGGAGCAGATAGCTGAAATTAAGCACGGGAACTCTGACCCGTAATTTAATATAGTTAAGTGCAGTGCCAAAGGTATGAAAAAATGTGTTGGGACCAAGTGACTACAAAAGAATCCCTGAACCTCCAGGCCAAACCTTCTAGATTACCTAGAGCAGCTGGTTCACCTCTACCTAATACACCCCTACACCCTGGGTGCTGGGATGGCCTTATCGGGCTGGATTAGACGAAGATAAAGCAAAGAGCTCAGGAGTCAAAAAGACCAGGGCTTAAAACCCAGCTCTGCAGCTTATTACCTGTTTGACCACAGAGATGTTAAATACTTAACCTCTTGGCACCTTTCCTGTAAAACAGGCAATCTGAGAAAGTGGGAAAGGTGTGGGCTTCGGAGTCCGACAGACTGAGGCTTACATCCTAGATCTGTGATATGGGGCAAGTCACTTAGCCTAAGGCCTGGATTTCTCATCTATGAAAGAGACACATTAATGATATATGCTTCATGGGTTGTTATGAGGATTCACAGCAGCGAGCAGTAGCAACAAGGATGATGATGATGAGATGATGATTACTGCCATGGAGATAGCACCACTCACCCTCATGAAGTCGTCATGAGGATCAAACGAAGGGCTTTTACAACTGTTAAGCGCTACCTATCATTATTAAATTGCTGTTAAGGGAGCAATTTAATACAGAGAACAGAGGTGGTTCGTGATGTTGTAAATCTCTTTAAAAACTCAATCATCTTGTGAAGCATGAGCCTAGAAACAAGTTCTAGGTATACGCACAACACAGCTCCCGTGAAGGAACAGGTGCTCACCTTCACATCCATGGAACCCAGGCAGTCTATGAGGAGAGACATAAAAGGATCCAACATTTCCAGAACATGTTCACTTGAAGACTTGATCTTGGAAGTCTTCAGACTAAGATGCAACAGCTAGAAGATTTAAAAAGATACTTCACATCAGTTGCCCCTAAGACCAAATGAGTGAGGTAAAGGTGAAATGATTTTAAGAGACCAATGTGAAATGTTAAGATGCTTCTATTTGAAATTATAAAAAGTGTGAAGAAAGGGGAACAACCTGGGAGAGTCTCAGTATGTGAAGAAGGTGGGAGCTCACTGTGCAGCTGAGATTCGAAGTTCATTTACCAAATGGTTATTCCTCAGCATCTGCTTTGATTCCAGGTACTGGCTTGACATGGCAGTAACCAAGATCAGCAGGGTCACTGCCCTCGTGGATCTTAGCCAGGATGACAGACTCTAGGGAACAATTCACTAGAAATGCAGGGTGCTTTGAGAGTTCTGGGGGGACCTGGGCAGAGGGAGGAGTAGATGGTGAGGTTCTGGGGTGGGAAAAGTGTGGTGACTTTAGAGAACTGAAGGGAAGCCACGTGTACAGGATGAGGCTATGCCCTTGTGGCCCAAATGAAGGACAGGGCTCTCTCCTGGGAAAAAAGGGAGCCAATGAAGGATTAAAAAAATATGTACAATAAAACAATCAAATTTGTGTTTTCAAAAAATTTAGAGTAGTTCAGAGTTGCACACTCATGGGCAAAGCAACAGTGAAAGCACTGTAAATATCAGGCCAGAATCACTAATTCTGAGAAAGTTATATCATCAAAGTACCAGCATTTCCAGCGGAAATAAGCAGTACTGGAAATTCAGTAGAGGATTAAAAGGCACAGTCTCACTGTGTGCAGCAAGTCTCACTTTAGGTTAATTCTTACCCGAAGTCCAGACTCAATAAATATGTGCATGTTGGTTTTCTTGCTCACAACAGCTTTCTGCCCGCCTCGAACTGGAGTTGGGGGGAGCAGAAGACAACTCTGGGGTGGCAGACGTGGATCTGGTGCAGGGGCTGCTGGATTTCTGTCAATCAAGTGGAATGAAAACTAGTAGAAAGCACACTGTATGCTGCATCCCTGGAAGCTACTATGGCCCCTTCTGGTGAGGTGAGTCCAGTACCAAATAATGTGCTCTTTGCTGTGGGTTTTTTTCCCCCTTAACCACAAGACACCGAAGAGATGATTAGGTTGTTGATCAAAGTTTCTAGAACCCCAGAAACAGAGGTCAGAGGGATGAACACACATTTAAATGAAGATGAACAGCAAGGGGACACTCCCTTCCTTTGATTTCTGAAAACAAATGCCAAGGAGTCTCTTTCAGACTACAGAAGCAAAATTCAAAGGAAGTTTACAAATAAGGTATTTAAAATCTTGGGAGGTCTAAATCTCTGATCAGAACAAGAAGTATATATTTTAAGTCTATCCCAACTTTGATTCAATAAATATCTAAAACAAAAGTGGTATTAAGTAAATGTCAAAATAATTGGTTGCCTTCACAGCTACCGCATTCAGCAGAAACAATCTTGTGTTGACATGTATTACCTGGAAGGACCTCAGCCCAAACACCACAAAGTAGTACCATCTTACAACTCAGATAAACATACCTTTTTTTCCCTACTAAAGCAAATTATTAAATGAACCCACTTAAGAGTAATTGAGTAATGAATGGCTTATTAGAAGTATGAACCTAAAGGATAGTTGTTTTTTTTTTTCAAACTTACTTTTCCTTCTCTGTTAACAGGGGTAGATTTTCGCTGACCAAACCGTAACTAAGCAACAGAATGGATTCTGCCGTCATTTCCTGGTTTACAAGTAATCCTGCTATGATTCGACGTAAGGTTTCATGAACTTTCCGGGCCAGTTTTAAACTCGTGGTATTTTGCAAGATCTAAAGGCAGACATAAATGCACGCTGAGGTAACAAAGAACTGCAGTTTGATTTGTTATAATAGTAGTTTTCTTTTATATATTTACTTTTTAAAATATGCTTTTTGCTAATTAAAAAAGAAGCACATTCTTAATAAAATTTCAAACATAGATATAACATATAAAGTCAAATATACCCATGACCTCAGCCCCAGAGATAACCACTGCCAGCTGTGTATGCCGCTGGATTTCTTGTGCCTCCGTGGCACTCTCTTTGTTGATGAGGTCTGGGCACAGGGCTGGAGATAGGATGTGACGCTTGGAAGATGTCAGCCTTCCAAGTGCATTAAATGGGGTGGTTTATAGGCAAGCACATACACATAACACAACATCAACAAAATGCAGTCACTGCTCACAGGAAACCATGCTAAGGAAGTGGTGTGATGGCCAGGCCTCAGGGTTGTACATTAGTTATTGGGCCAAATCAGAGGAACTTAATGGGACCCCAGCACCATCAACCCCAGTACAACCCTCAGCATGTCATAGCTATTCCCCTGCACAGGACATGGATTAGTAACTTTGATTACCTTGGAGGGACTTGATAATTTACATGGAAAATAAGTGTGCTTTGTCAACTCTTTTTCATCCTCAAAACATATCTAACATTCTTAGATCAGGCTCAGATAAGCTAAATGCATTCTAGGAACAATTAGGGAGTTAATCTAGCACCAAACATGTGGAATTAGCACAGAGAACACTATGAAGGTAGGTAAATGACAGTCCCTGCCCAATAGGAAAGGCAGAATGAAAATGGTGGAAAGAATGTGAGATTTGGATCAGAAAGATCTGGAATTAAATTCTGACTTTTCTCCTTAGCCATGTTCCTTTCTATCTTTCTAAGCCTGAATTTTCTCATCTGTAAGACGGAGGTACTGTCAATCTCAGGGGACGGTTGTGCAGATTAGAAGAGATAATGAAGCACAGTGCTAAGAACATGGGTATCTGTTCAGTAAATGCCAATTCTCTTCCTCCTGGCAATCTGGGAGCAGCAGTCTGACTCCAAAGGCTATGTTCTTAGCTGCTGACGGGACCCAGCTCAATAATTCACCTGTAGTTCAATTCTTGTCGCCTTTCCTTTTGCATCTCATGGTTTATATCAGGGACTCTGATTCTTGGATCAGAATCCAAGAATCAGAATCAGCGGAACCAGAATCCACTGAGCTGCCAGCCACATGGTACTGGTGCCCTTAGCACCAAAGCAAATCATGATGCTCAAGGCTCTTTTCAAGAACTCATGATACTGTAAGGTGGGGATCCCCTTTAGTACATTCAAGTCCTTACCTCTTTTAGTGGAAGGATAAGCTTTGTAACCTGATCTTTTCCTACAAACTTGCCCAAGATTTCATAAGACTCATAACTCTTGCTTCTTCGTGCCTCCATGACCTTGGAGAGGATCTGCTTTACTTCCTTTTCTTCAGCAATGGCACCAAACAACTCATGGTTAAAAATCTTTAAACGAAAAAAAGCCAAATGGCAATTATGTGCACTCAGCAACTTACGCCAACATAAGCAGTCTCTGAAAATGCGTGGTATGTCCAAGTCAAGGATTAAAATTAGACAATAGGAATTTCTATTAGATTTCACTTTTTTCAATGTAGTTTAGGGACCAATTACTAAAACAAAAATACAGAAACACTTCAAGGTTTACACCAATGGAAAACAAAAGAAAAATACCAGGTAGATTTACATATATAATTGTATAATATATAAACAGGCACTTCTTTGATATTATCAAAGAGTAGCTTAATTTCTCTTTAAGAAATTCTCATACTTGTAACTTAATTATCAAAATAATGCATTTAATTAAAAATGTAGTGTCTACATTTTTAATGAATAAACAAACGATTGTGTGCCAAATTTAATGTCTTTCTAATCCTACCCCCCAAATTATCATATTATCTGATTTTAAATTGTTATTAATTTTTCACTATTCTAAATAAAGCTCTAATGAATATACTTTTGTACAAACTCCAGACCACACCTCTGATTTTACCAGCTTGAGACCTACTAGCAACAGCAGAGTGCCCATCTCACATCACTTAAGTCTCAACTTTTTAAACCTCTGCTAGCCTAAGAGATGAGATAGTACATTATTTTCATATTTATAGGCTATTATTTCTTATTTTGTGAACTGATTTGTGTTCTTTGACCTCTTAAAAAAAAATTTAGAATTCCTTCCTCTAAATCTTACCTCAATCATTATATCCAAACAAGAGTCCAAATTCCCAACTTGCAGCTTGTTGGTGAGGCCTTGCAGCAACATGTAAACAGTGAAAGTTAGCACATGGACCTAAAACGAAATGTATAATAAGAATATGGATGGCTAAGAACACCACAGTAGAAAAAACAAGATTTAGAAGTACGGCAGGTGCGCACTCAGATTATATATCTGTAATTATTGCAGGGGGAAGCTTTGACAAATGACACATACTTATATCACTGCCTAAAATCCTTTAACCAGATGGTCCCTTTGTAGAAAAGATGCTCAGAAACACATCACCATGCTTAGGTTCTATTATTGTGACTAAATCAGGCCAATGATTTATAAAGAAGAGCACAAGTCTTGAACTTTTAAAAACCAACCTGTGAATTACGGAGCCTGCCAACGTTGAATGCAGTCAAACCCGGTACAAAAAGTGTTATGAAGGAAACAAGTTTTTGCCCTTCACAGTGATCACAGCTAACATTCCTTAGAGCTTACTATGGGCTAGGCACTGTATTAATACCCCACATGTACTGAATCATTTAATCCTCATCCACTCTATCTATGGCATAGATGCCACATTATCAGCATTTTCAGATGAAGAAGCTGAGGCACAAAAAGGTCAATCAAACTTGCCCAAGGTTACATGAATAGGAAATGGTGGTGTCAGGATTTGAAATGAGATGATGCCAGAGTACACAGAGTCCACGAAAGGGTGTATTCTGTATACTGCTTCCGGTGCTGTAAATTATCAAGGTAAACATCAGATAATGATCATACACTAAGAAAATACACCTGATTGGATTTTAAAGGCATAATTTCATATGCACCTACTTATGATCTTTAAATACTTTTACATATATAAAATATTTGCTGAGGACTTTATATAATTTTTAAAAATCCTTTTGGGGGGGTGAAGAATGAAACTCGAAGCGTACAGTTTTGGTTCTGTCTACATGATTAATACTAATACCCAAACTGCTGTTCTCTCATCCTCATTTTACTTACTTCAACGAATAATGAGACAGACTGGAAGAACAGGTGGTTAAAGAAAAATGGGCTACTTGTTTAAATACCTCAGGTGCTCAATTAAATGTGTGAATGAATCCTCAAAGACAGCTGTACTGTATTCATCGTGGTATGCTCAGTGCCCAAGAGCACCTCACACAAAGTAGCCAAGAATTACAGGCTGGTTGAAAGAATAAACATGGAGACTGACAGGGGCTCCGGTTCCAGGTGAGATGGAGAAAGCACACTCTATCCTGTCTCTCCCACTGAGTGCAGCTATAAGCCCCAGACAGGATGCACAGAGCTGCAACTGGGGAAGAACACCAGAGTGCAAGTACCACCAAACTCCCAGTGCGTTTACCCCCGTTTTCTATACAGTTATAGACGTGGGGACTGCAGCAGCCACAACTCTGCTGGGAGACCTTCCTTTCCCATTGGGACTGCAGTTCTGAGAGGATGGGCCAACTAGCTGCTTTTCTCCTTCTCTGTCTTGCCACCACTTAGCCTCTGTGTGGGTACAGCTGTGGGAAGTATATGGCAAAGTGGGAGAAATAAAGCCCCAGCTTTTCAGCTGGAGGTGTGAAATAAGTGGAAAAATAATGTGTTAGCAAAGAATCAGAAGATATTAGGGACTAAATGGAAACTTTACAACTGAAAAAAACCAAACAGACCAATAATTGAAATAAGAAAATTTACTAGATGGGTCCAATAGCAGGATGGAGATTAAAGAGGAAGGGGTCAGTGAACTTGAAGATGAATCAATAGAAATTATGCTATCTAAACAGAAAGGAAGGAGACTGAAAAAGAAAATAAAAATGGAGCCTCAGGGATGGATGGGACCCCCCAAAAAAGTCGAACAGGAGTCCCAGGAGAGGAGAAAGAGTGCAGTGCAGAAAAAGTATTTGAGGAAATAATGGCTGAAAACTCCCCAATGTGCTTGAGAAGCTCAACAAACCTCAAACAGGGTAAACCCAAAGAAATCCACATTCATAATCTAACTGCTGAAAAATAAAGACAAAGTCTTTAAAGCTGCCAGAGAAAAATAATGCATTACTTAGAGGGGAAGAATAATTTAATTATTCATCAGAAAGGCCAGAGGAAGTCGCATGACAATTTTACAGTGCTGAAAGAAAAGAAATAACTGTCAATGCAAAAGTATATATCCAGTGACAACATCCTTCAGGAATGAAGATGAAACAAAGACATTCACAGGGGGAGGAAAACGAAGAGCATCCGTTGCCACCACATTTGCTCTATGAGCTTGCCTAGACCAAAGGGAAATGACACCAGGAAGAAATGTGGAAATTCAGAAATGAAGGAAGAGCAGTAGAAATGATAAATATCTGGGCATATTTGAGGATTAAAAGCAAAACTCTAATACCGCTTGATAAGTTTTCAACATATAAGTTTTCAGCAAAGTAATACATAAACAACTTTTAAACAAAGGAAGGGTGAAGGGATCTATAGGGTAATAAGGTTTTTACATTCCACTTGAAGTGGTAAAATACTGATTCTAAATAGATTATTAAAAATTAAGTATGGATATGGTAACCTGGAGCAACCACTAAAACACTATACAAAGAGAGACAGTGACAATGAATACTGATATTTTTAGTGTGTTACTTATAACCTATAGAATAGGAACCTACCTATGAACAAATTAGGACTTGGAAGGTCAAGCTAACTACCAGAAGTCTTGGCTGGGTACTTGAGAAAAACAAGTTGCAGTGTTCCTCAAACTTTAGATCACTCAGGGATCTTATTAAGATGCAGATTCTGTAGGCCAGGTGCTGCTGATGCCACCTGTCCGGGGCCCACACTTGGAGTAGCAAGACCGCCAGGTAACTATTCAAACAGCTTTGTATTCCACCTGGTGTTCTTATTAATTTTATGACATGTCATACATTTCAACTCAAACAAATGTCTATGTTCTTTATTGTTCACATGTGTGGCTATACGTTCAATATACATTCAGTAAGAATTTTATTAAGAACTCAGAGAATACAAAACTTGATATCAAGTGATTTGAGAGAAAAACACAGGTTATGAAATGCAGGTCTATAAGGATCTTTTAAGAAATTAAATATAAGGGCTTCTTAAAAAACAGATTTTTAAAAATACTGATTAAAAATTTTTAAATATGCTTGCTTGCTCTCTCAGTAGATCAACTTTACAAAAGATAGACCCAAAGTATCATGACTTAGTGTTTAAAGTGCAACTATTTGAACCCCAACCCAATTTGAATATAAAGTACATGATGCAATTTACCTGATAGCCACGCACAAGGGTAGTCTGTAATTCTTTTAAAATATATTGTAGGTAATGCACACCCAGATCCTCTATTATTTTTGCCAGAGTGCTGCGAGCAATGTCTCTGATTTCCTGTGCTCTGTTCTTGAGGAGGGCACACACTTTCAGCAAAATACTAGAACGTGAGAAATTAATTGACTAATTAAAATAACAGAACCAAATAAAAATATAAATATCCTTTAGTTTCTGAATCACTCATAACCCAAATTATGCCCATTAGGATTCTAAATTACAGCAAATTGTGCCAGTACTTCTCTTCCTGACAAAAGAGAAGAACCAATTTTTGAGTTTCACTGAACTTTTCTCATTTGTCACACAACATACCTAGGCAGATTAGCTTCCATAACTTCCTGTGGAAGGGACTGCATTAGTTTAACCATGGCAAAAGCTAAAGGAACTCGAACTACTTCCTCATCATTCACAACCTTTGATTTTATGAGTTTGTGTTCTTCTTCTCTTTTAGTCTGTAAGAAAAATTTAGGTTAAACTAAAACAAAAGTAAATGGATTAGGGACCTACCAACACTACAACTTTGCAGTTGAAAGATAAGCTCTTTTGATATATCTTATATCCATTTCTAAGTTTAATGTCTTAAAAAACAAACTCAATTATGCAATTTGATAACCCTCCAAAAATTATAAAAATAATATGAATAAGAATATTCTTTCCAAAGGAGCAATCAACCAATCAATCAATAAATAAAACCAAGTATTCACTGATGTGGGGTTAAGACTGTTGTGTAATATTTAAAAAGTCACATAAAATTTGTGTTAATTGGGACTTTCCGGTGTTTAAGTGACATCGTTGGTACATAAAAAATATGGTGCCTCAAATAAACTTTATTTACAAATATACAAAATGATGAAGTCGGTATTTTACATCAGGGGTTGGAAAATTTTCTGTAAAGGGTCAGATAGTAAGTAATTTTGACTTTATGGCCGCTATTGAAGCTAGTCAATTTTGCTGTTGTAAGGCAAAAGCAGAATTAGACAATATGTAAATGAATGGGGTGTAACTGTGTTCCAAAAAAACTTTATTTACAAAAACAGGCTGCAAGCTAGATTCAGCCTATGGGCCACAGTTTGCCAGCTCAAGTTTTACACTGAGAAGGAAAGGCTCTGGCTTCATGAGAATGCACTCCTAAAATGTTACCCCTATTAAACAAGAAAAAGATGTACTTTTGTTTTCTTCCTTTTTTTTAAAATTTTTTGGTCACACTGCGTGGCATGCGGGAATCTTAGTTCCCCGACCAGGGATCGAACCCACGCCCCCTGCACTGGAAGCATGGAGTCTTAACCACTGAAATGCCAGGGAAGTACTGAAAAAGATGTATTTTTGAATAGCACAGAAGTGGCCAAGAAGTAGAAAAGGGAAACATACTCTAATTTTTAATAACCTTTTTTGGAAATGGGAGTCATCTTAATATCTACTTTGGAGATAGAAAAGCATATATCTACCAGTATCAGAATCATAATGAAGAAGAAACATTACTACCTTAGCTGTACGAGATGAACCTGAAGATGATGAGATAAGAGAAGGGAGGTGAACTGTGAAATGTAGAGATAAAAGAAAATCCAAAAGCTGATGTCAATCCACATAGTTAGGAGCCTCAGTCTGACAGGGCCCCACGGACACCCCACAGGGTCACACAGACCTGCTGGGCCCCAAACAGAATGATTACCGTAGATGCCAGACATTTATGGAGCCTGGGTAGGATGTCCCCAGTTATGGTTCCTTGTATATTTTTAATTGTTTTCTCCAATTCTTCCTTATTCCAAGGAAGGAAAGAGATGGACTTTGTGATACACTCAGATTCCTTAGCTGCTGTCCCTTCACAATCATCTGGGTCAGGGTTTTCCAGCTCTTCATTCTTGTCTGACAAAGTCTTACATCCATCTTCCTTCTCATCGTCATCCATATCCTCTAATTCCATGGCTTCACGCTCTGGCAACTCAATCTCTTCTATGGTGTCTATGTTTAGTAAACAACAAAAATCACCTTAAATTAAATAAGGAAACAACACAGTTGTGTTAAGTAGTCTTTTCTACTAACATCTAATAAAAAATATCGCTGACTATAAGGGCAAGATAAGGGCTGAGGAAACAGCAGTAAATGAGAGTGTTACGGTCCTTCATTTTCTTACAGTTAGCCTAATGAGGAATAGAGACAAGTAAACTGATAATTACAAAAAAAAAAGTGTGGAATAGTAAGCAAGTCCAGGGTACGTTGGGATCACATGGAGAGGCTGGGGGGAGGAGGGCTCTTAACCAAAAGAAAGCTTCCAAAGTACTGTGGTTGGAGGTTTCCAAAAGCAAAAACCTACATTCATGAACATGAAAATCCTAATGGCAGCCAACAAGTCTCATGCAGAAACGTACCTTATTATAGGATTCAATTTATTAAAGAAACCTGGGCAGTATCGTAGAGAGAAGTCCAGACTTGGCTCTGCTAACAAGCCATGTGACTACAGTCAATTACCTTAACCCTCATGGGCTTTGGATTCTCACCAGTAAACTGTAGATGGCACCTACTTGCAAGGCTACTGTTAGGATTAAATGTGACAAAGCCTATACTGTGCCTAAAATATATTTCTGACACTTCATTGACTTTCAAAAAAATGATAGCTATTAGTCTTCATTTTTTTTTACTGGCTGTGTAGCTTTGGGAAAGTTACTTTACTCTTGAATCTCAATTTCTCGTATCAAAAAAATGCAGTAACTAACACCTAAGGTTCTTGTAAGGTTCTTATGAGGACAAATGAGATAATGTCTATAAAAGCACATTTCACAGTAGATGCTCACTAACTGTTTCAAACTCCATTCACACCTAAGAAGAAAACAGTGAAGTGAATTAATATTTTAATTTTTTAATGTTTCTGTTTATGCAAAATTTCAAAATGCAGATTCAATTGACTGAAGATAAACTAAGGGGCTTTAGTACATTAATTATTTAAAACACAAATGGTTTCTACAAATTCAAAACAGTTTTTCTCTTCATCAGTGTGGCTCTTGAGTGATTTGATAATGAATCAAACAATTAGAAAATTTTGAGTAGGAACACTGCAGTAATGCAAACTAAGGGCCAAGCTATTTCAATGTCTTTAGCCAAAACAATTAGAATAAATACCTTGGGCTACTTAAGTGTTTATTCTTTTCCTTATTTTCCTGTGATGGCTAAATCCTTTAGAGTCTGGTGTTCAATAAAAGCAGTAGTAGTAGGTATCTTTACCTCATTCTGGTTTTAAAGCAAAGGCTTTTAATGTTTTACCATTGAGTATGATGTTTCATTAGGTTTTTTTTTTTTTTTGGCCATGCCACACGGCATGCAAGATCCTAGTTCCCTGACCAGGGATGGAACTGGCGCCCCCTGCAGTGGAAGCGTGGAGTCTTAACCACTGGACCACCCGGGAAGTCCTATCATTTATTTGGTTGGTTGGTTATCTATCTATCTATCTATCTATCTATCTAGGGCTGCATCAGGTCTTAGTTGTGGCATGCGGGATCTTTAGTTGCGGCGTGCAGGCTTCTCTCTAGTTGTGGTGTGCAGGTTTTTTCCTCTCTCAAGTTGTGACGTGGACTTCTCTCTAGTGTGGTGCACGGGTTTTTTCTCTCTCTAGTTGTGACGTGGGCTCCAGAGCGCGTGGGCTCTGCAGTTTGTGGCACACGGGCTCTCTTGTTGAGGCACACAAGCTCAGTAGGTGTGGCATGTGGGCTTAGGTGCCCCGTGGCATGTGAGATCCTGGTTCCCCAACCAGGGATCAAACCTGCGCAACCTGCATTGGAAGGTGGATTCTTTACCACTGGACCACCAGGGAAGTCCCCCATCATTAGGTTTTTAAAACACATCTTTTAACAGGTTAAGGAAATTTCTATCTATTCCTTGTTTGATAATTGCTTTTATTATGAATGGATATTGAATTTAATCAAATGTTCCCCCTGTGTCTATATAGATGATCACATTTTTTTGTTTGCTAATGTGTTAAGTTCCATTAACCAATCACCAACTTCTTGAGTTAGTGGGGGCTTCCTCTTTTTCAGTCACCTGAAATAGCTGATATAAGGTTGAAATGATCTATTCCTTGAGTGTTTGTAAAACTTGCCTATAAAACAGTCTGGACCTGGCATTTTCATCAGAAGAAAATTTTTAACTACAGATTCAATTTCTTTAATCATTAGAGATCCATTCAGATTTTCTATTTCTTCTAAAGTCAGTTTTTGTATTTTATTTTTCTAAGAATTTGAACATTTCACCCAAGTATTCAAATTTATAAGTGCAAAGATCACTATGTTGTTTTAACTTTTTCATTTAATTGTGATCTTTTAAAATTCCTAGTATTTATTATGCCTTCTATTGTCATTGGTCAATCTTGTCAGAGGTTTGCCAATTTATGATCTTTTCAAAGACTGATTTTTCTTTCTGATGATCCTTTCTGTTGTATCTACTTTATATTTCATTAACTGTTGCTCTAAGTTTTTATTCTTAGACTTTCTTTGCATTCACTGCTTAACATTCTTTCTACACATTAAGGTGATATAATTGAATTTCTGTGTGAATAATCTACAGGTCAGATTTTTTTCACCCATACAATTTAGTCTGGACTTCTCTACTGTTAAATAAGTTTTTTACAAAAATACTCAAACCATTCATTTTAACTTCCTCCTGACTCATTCACTGGTCACTGCTACAAGAGCAGAAAAAGGGAGTAAATTGAATTTTGCTATCTTTAATTCATGATCATGAAGTACCCAAGGATAGGAAGGAAATCTAGTTTAAGAAAGTTTAAAAAACTTACTCTCTTCCCTCTGAAGTTTTCTCATTTGTTCTTCCAGAGTTTTGTGGTCAAAGTGGAATGCTTCTAACACTATCACTAGCAAACTGTTAAAAAAATTTTCACAGAAATGTTCATTTGATTAATAATATCACTTGACTATTAAAAAGAGAGGAAAGTTAAAGACTTATAAACATTAAATTATTTTTACCAGTCTTAGGTATTTTTTCAGTTTAACAAGTCTTAGTATCACCTCATTGATGCAAGGTAAAAGTAAACTGAGATTGTACAAAGGTTGTTTCAGAAAATAATCCAAAATTTACATTTTAATGACAAAACAAAAATAAGCAGTTTGACCATACCTGACACCCAACTTTTGATTGATCTGTCCCGCCTGTAAGACATGAATGAAATGTTTCAAGTAATATACATATGCCGACCAAGAGAGATGTTTGCAAATAGCTCCAATAACCTCTGTGGCAGCAATGGTTATATTTTCATGCTGTAAAACAAATCAGGAGCATCAGTAAGCATTTGCAAATAAAGTACACAGCTAACTTGGTGCATTAAAAAGCTCAGACAGTAGGTGATCAGCAATTATAGAAAGGAAAGAATGCCCAAATTATACTCCATTGTTTTCCCCGAGCTCTAGGAAAAGATGCTGTCAATGAAAGGAATGACATCTTCCTCCCATTAAAGGATATTAACACATTTTGTTTTCTGTTCCACTCAGACCTCCCTGATTGGTTCAAGCCTACAGACTGAATGAAGTAAATTCAATGTGTAAAAGTTGACAAATGTCAGAATCAACTACAGATTGCACCGCTGAGCATTCGTAAGTACGATGCAACGGAGATAGCTCTTTCAGACCACAATGGAGAACAGGAGCTGGATGTACCCTCACACCTTAAACCAGAAAAGTAGACAAAAATATATGAAACAGTTTTCAGACTTTGGGCATCAAATAGTGCAGGACAGTGACTCCTGAGAGAAAGGAAACAAATGAAATGAGCCGTATAGTTACCCCAATTCATTGTGTGGGGATAACTGTCAGGTCACAGCACATGAGAAGAAACCCAAAAAGGGCCCCATGTCTCCCTGAGTTAAGGGGGCAGAGTTGAGGCTGTGGAGCTAGAGTCCTCAGGGCAGAGAACCAGACAGAAGAGAGCTACACAGAGAAAAGCTGCCCAGAGAAAGAGCTCCTTAAGATTCAGCTGAGAACTGATCAGTACACACGAGTAAGGAGGAGACAGGGAAAGAACCACCAAAAAGGAAAAGATGAAACACTCATCTAAGACCACACAGGGATGAGAATAGATCATGTTCCTATCAGCCAGAGTAAAAAAACCTCATGATACATGAAGCATTAGGTATTCAGGTACTCAGAAAGTTAGTGACTCAGTGGTAGGTTCAAGTAAGCACCAGACTAAAGGCTGCTTGTGCCTAACAGAGCTTAAACGCGAGCCTCAGAAGGACCAGACAGGACTTCCCTCGTGGCACAGTGGTTAAGAATCCGCCTGCCAATGCAGGGGACATGGGTTCGAGTCCTGGTCTGGGAAGATCTCACATGCCGTGGAGCAACTAAGCCTGTGCACCACAACTACTGAGCCTGTGCTCTAAGAGAGCCCGTGAGCCACAACTACTGAGCCCACGTGCCACAACTACTGAAGCCCACTTGCCTAGAGCCCATGCTCCGCAACAGGAGAAGCCACCGTAATCATAAGCCAGCGCACCGCAACGAAGAGTAGCCCCTGCTCACCACAACTAGAGAAAGCCCGTGTGCAGCAACAAAGACCCAACACAGCCAAAAATAAATAAATAAATAAATATAAAAAAGAAAAAGGACCAGACTACTCACAAGTAGCCCAACTGCATCTGAAAAAAATTCTCAGGAACACTTAAATACAAAAACATCCAGCACCCAGCAAAGTCACATTCACAATGTCTGGCATCTGAAAGATAGCTACAAGGCATACAAAGAAGCAGAAAATAACTCTAATGAGAAGAAGAATCAACCCATCAAAATGGAAACAGAAATGACACAGATGATACAGACTTAATAGTAGACATAGATATTAAAACGACTGACATAATTGTTGATATATTCCATTCGATCAAGAAGGGAAAGGAAAGCATGGGCATGTTAAGGAGAGACATGTAAGAAAAAGGCCCAAATTGAACTTTTAGAGATGGAAAAGACAATTCTGAGGAAAGATACACTGGATGGGATTAACAGTAGATTAGACAGAGCAGAAGAAAAGATTAGTGAAGTTGAAGACATGGTAATAGAAAAATGAAACAAAATGAAACCCAGAAGGGAAAAAAGAAAGACTATTTAAAAAAAAAAAAAAGAGTGTCAGTGAGTTATGGGACAACTTGGAATGGAATACAACGGAATCTCCAAAGTCAAGAACGGGAACCAAAGATATCTTTGAAGAAGTAATGGCCCAAACTTTCAAAGTTTGACAAACACTATAAATCTATAGATCCAAGAAGCTCAACAAACCCCAAGCACAAGACACTAAGGCACATCATAATTTAATGGCTTAAAGTCAGTGATAAAGAGAAAATTTTAAAGCCAGCCAGGAAAAGAAAAAGATATATTCCACTCAGAGGAACAAAGAATGACTTCCTTTAGAGACAATATAAACCAGAAATCAGTAGAGTAGTATCTTTAAAGTACTGGGAAAAACCTCAAATCCTGTGAAATTAGAATTCCATACCTAGAAACATTATCTTTCAAAAACAAAGATGAGAAAGGACAAACAAAAGCTGAAGGAATCCATTACCAGTAGACCTGCACTACAAAAATTTAAAGCAAGTCTTCCTGTCAAAAGTAAAATGATACAGGATGAGTATTTGCATCTACACAAAGGAATGAAGAGTACTGGAAATTGCTGATCTAATATGGAAGCAAATACAAAAGATCTTTTCTTTAGTTTTAAGGATCTCTTTAAAAGATAATTGATGGTTTGAAGCCAAAACAACAACAGTGTATTGTGTGGTTTAAAACTAACATACAGGTAAAACTTATGAAAAAAAATAGTACAAAGATAGCTAATAAGCCAATGGAGATAAAATAAAATCATTAAAGGATATCCAATTAATCCAATAGAAGAAGAAAAGGAGGAAAGGGGAAAAAAAACAGAACAAATGCAGAATAAATAACAAGATCATAGATTTAAACCCAACCATATTAATAATCATATTAAATGCAAATGGTCTAAAACCAATTAAAAGGCAGAAGCTGTCAGATTGGATTAAAAAAAGCAAGATTCAGCTATATGCTACCTACAAGAAACTGACTTTAAAAGTAAAATAACAAATAGGTTAAAAATAAAAGACTGTAGAAAGGTATACCATAACAATACCAATTAAAGCTAAATATAATTAATTTTTTTTATCTACACCTCTTTCCTATTTTACTGCCATCTAACTCTGAGCTGCTTACTGGCTCTTCAAACTGGAATTTAGGGATGCATTCTTTTATCCACTTTAGAAATTCTTAAAAATTTTTTGAATATCCGGAAATAGAGGAAACCTATCCTTGAACAAGATCATATAATCAACAGTATAAATTCAAGTCACAAATCCTGATATTATCTCAGTTAGACTTAAATATTTATCAAGTCTTTACCATGTGCCAGGCACTGTTCTTACGCACTATGAGGTATAAAAGTGAAGACGTTCTGAGTTCAAATACCAGTTCTGACTCTATGTTTTTGAGAAAGTTCTATAACCTCACATATTCTCAGTTTACTCCCCTATAAAACAATGATAACAGTCCCTACCCCATAGGGTTGAGTTGTTGTGAGGATGAAATCAGATTACATATTAAAGTACTTAGTATTGTGTCTGTACCTGGTATAGAGCTAAAGAAAAGGCAGCTGTTGTTTTATTTCATTTCTTATGAGCCATTTGGGAAAACAATGAGAATTAAGGCCTATGATACAAAAGTAACAGTATGCCATCTTAGTAATGTGATCATTTCTAAGCGAGGAGACATTTTGTGGTTGGCCTTTGTGAGCTAATAATAGCCACCATATTTAGAGCAAGTGCCAGGCACAATTTTAAGGGCTTTAGAACTATTCTAGGACTGTAATTATGGTGACAACATCAGTATGGATGCCACCAACCCCATCTACAGTTTGGAAAAGTGTGTCATGGTACAAGGAGAAGCTTACTGGTTTCTAGATCTAATGCCCTACCTTGATCATTTTCTCATCAAAAATTGGAGCCATGGCATAAGGCATGATGTAATTCTGAAGAGATTTAGAAGACAGCACAATTTTGCCTTCCATTAGTTGTTTTGCCAATTTCTTCAAGGCTCTTGCTCTTCTGTGGATCTACGAGTCAGATAAAATATGAATTAGTCACTGAATAATCTCACCTACAACCAGCTCCATTTCAGTATCATGTTCCTCTTCCATGAAAAGATTAAAAGAGTGAAATACAGTCCATGTGTTACATGAGCAAACACTTGTGCCTTGATTTGCTTTCAGAGACATAATCCATAGTATTTCTTTACCAATGGATCCTAGAGCAACTTCTTAGGAAATGGCAGGGAAAGGTGACACTATTATTGTGGTTTGTGATACCACTGAGGAAATCAGACCCCAGGAAACAATCATCTCCTATGCAAATCTGATGATCACAAAGACCAAGGAATGAGAAGCTCAGAACTTTTTGGAAAATTAAAATATATCTTTTTCTTTTTTTTCCTTTTCCTTTTTTTTTTTTTTGCCACACCGTGTGGCTTGTGGAGTCTTAGATCCCCGACCAGGGATTGAACCCCAGCCCTTGGCAGTGAAAGTGCGGAGTCCTAACCACCGGACAGCCGGGGAATTCCCTAAAATGTATCTTTCTAAATGAGACAGAACGGTTTGAAACACTTGTTTATAGACAAGAAAAAGAAAGAATAATTGTCTTCTACCTGAATGTGCTTCATATTCTCAAAGAAGTCCATTTCTGGATCATGGCAATCAGTTAGCTGTACCAAGTCTTTAAATTCTGGTTGATCTGGAAAGGTTTGAATTAAACAGGAAAGCAGCGTGGTATAATCTTGTTGAATACTCTGCAAACATCGAGTTGAGAAAAAAAATTTTTTTTTAATTTTAAAAAGAATTTGCTTCTTAGGTAATACAAAGAAACACCAAAAAAGTCATTACAATTTTTTATAAAGTAAAACATTCCCACTGAAACAACAAACTATATAAAATCAGAAGTGACTGCCCTCTTCTCCGTTCCTACTCCCCTGTTAAAAGTTTGCTGAATATTTATACAATCAAGTATTTTACTTAAGTGTACTAAGCCTGACTGCTTTTCTACACAACTACAGCAGAAGTAGGGAAAAACAAAAACAAAACCCACAGATAGTAGTACTTAATTGCAAACCCCAATACCTCTGTCTGGCTCTTCAATCCTTTCCTCAATTTCTCCAGGAGTGAACGATGAATGATTTCTCTATATTCTTTCTCTGTGACATTCAAAGCAGCAAGCCTTTTGATGATATTCATCAAGCACATGCTTGCATTGTCACTTAAAGACATGTCTCCTAACTGGACACAGGAAAAAACCCAAATTATTCTGTATAATAACTATAATGTTGAATATTATTTCCCAATGAAAGAGTTTATAATATTTAGCCACTGTTCTGTATAAAACTCTCTACTAAGAAATGTCCCACAGGTACTTCATACTTAAGGAAGAACCAAACATAGGGTTGTGAGGAATACAGTAAGTGACTTTGAAAAGTCATGCTTACTGAGAAGTGTCAGTAATTTCAGAAAATACTATGAGATGTACTATTTTTATATTACTGATTTTGCCTTTATTTAGAAATTTGGTATTTTATCCATCACGGATTTTTTTTCTTTTTCTTTTTTTCATTTTTTATTGAAGTATAGTTGATGTAGAGATGTACTTTTTAATTAGCTTTATTTCTCAAAGCAAACAGAACAAAAGGTTCACTAAAGCCAGTTTTCAATATTCAAAATCAGGTGATCACTTACAGTGACACAGTTGGCTGGTATAATTCTGGTTAGCTGCTTCAGAGTTCCTGGTTTAAGGAATGCAGGTTGTGAGTGTAGAGAAAGTATTCCCAACTCAGCCAACCAGGCAGTGATTCAGGATCCCTCATGTTAAAATTTGATAAGATATATGAAGAATGAGCCCAAATGGGGAGATTACTTTTTCCTATATTACTTAATCCCTAATATCAGATGAACAACTATAAAATGCCACAAAAAGATTACTGATGTCACTACATAGTTAACTATTAACCAAGGGTTTCATTTTCCACATTTTTGAGTTTTAATTCATTTTAGCAACATGGCACTTAATATAGTTGCAAACCCCTTTTATTTCTACTATATCAATAAAAGAGGGCAAACTTAAATAATATAGTTACATAACTTAAAACATTGATATTTAACTGACACACTATGAAATTCACCCTTTTATTGTACAATTCAATGGTTTTCAGTATATTCAGAAGGCTTTACAACCGTCACCACTATCTAATTTCAGAACATTTTCATCACCCCCAAAGGAAACCCATTAGAAGTCACTCTCTCCATTCTTCCCACCCCTCACAGCCCCTGGTAACCACTAATTTACTTTCCGTCTCTGTGGATTTTCCTATTCTAACACACAGCTTTTCGACTTTTCACAGTGCTTCCACATATATTATTTCATTCAAAATGTCTGCCTTTCAAATCATGAGCATAACAGTATGGTCTTTGCCAAACAACATATTCTACAACTAAAAGAAATTTTATATTAAAAATCCCATCCCCCTCCAAACCAAATTAGGTCATTTAGTCATATTATCAAAACAATAAAAAAAAATTCATAAATTTTTGTTATAAAAACCTACCTCCATGTTATAGAAACAATTATGCATAACAGGAATTAGGTAGTTAACGTCCATGGTTTGCATCTCTTTAATATAAGAGGTGATGGTCTGGAACGCTGAGAAGCGAACATCAAAGTTGATATCATCAAGATGTCTTTGATCAAAGGCGTTAAGCTATGAGAAATGCCATTGAAACCATATAAATGAAGGTATATAAATTTTAAATAAGGAATAATAATACTTTGGAAGCAAAAGAGATATAAGATTTTCTTTCTTACCTTGACAACATCAGTAATATATTTTAATCCACTATCAAAATCAGAAAGACTCTAAAAGAAATGAAAGCAGTATATTATTAGTGAATAAAACCTTAACTTGTCTGCCTGCCTCCCTTTGACTCCCTGCCACACTCCAATATATATGGAAACGTCGTATCAGCACCAGGCAAGCTGCTAATATGCATTCCACATCATAGTTATCTTTTGAAAAAGGGGTGATTTTGGGATAAAAATGAATATTACAGACCTGGAAAACTGTACAAAGCAACTGTCTTGACAACTTGTTCTTAATAACTGAGAAGAGTTTTGCTAGAGGCTTGAGGAAGCTCGTGGGCTCCAGACAATGTTTCAACAGGTTTTGTACTGTCACCAGAATATCAACCTCTGTATCCTTAAGAAAAAATATTGAGAGAAATCATATTTCAGTAATTTATAAAACTGGTCAAATTGGCTTTAATATATTATAGCACAGAAAACAAATAAGTATAAATAAGAAGTAAAAGTAGTAGTACTTAGAAAAGTTGTTTCATAGTCTTTTAAAAGTTCTTAGCATTTTAACTTAACCAAAAATCTATAATAGTGTCCATTAACAGTTTCTTCCTTTAATTCTAATAGGAAATATGCATGGTTTTGAAAAATAATTTCTTCTATTTTCTAGCTAAAGAGCCAAGAAAAATGAACTTGCTGAGGAAAAATACACACTTCTGGTCGTTCACAAATCTGTGGTCTTCTAAACTGAATTACTATAGAGTAGGAGTCATTCAGTATAACTCCTAAGGCCTTATAAATGAGTGTGCAAAATGGGAAGACTCTTTTCATCAAGACTGAACTATGGTTTGAAAATCACATCAGAAACTCTAAACTATGCCTGAATATTAAAACAGTGACTTTTCATTCAGTTTGCCACTGTCACCATATTTAAGATCAATGCGTGTCTCAGGTTGCAGATTTGTTATTGATCAAAGTCAGAGAGGGGAAAAAATCCTGAAATGGATTAGAAGCTAAACAAAGGAAAATAAAGGGTTTGAGACTTTTACTGTAATGGTAGATGATGAGGTCTCCACCTTCTCGCCTGCCCCCATTCCTCTTTCTGTCCCCAGTTTTCTCCTCTGTTTTCAATTTTATGTTTCTGTATGAAGTCTTTTCACAAATACTCTGGGATAAATACATCACAGAATCTAACCAATAAAATTATTGTTTACAAATAAACCTAAAAATAAAGTGCCACTTCAAAGACAAATAAATGTGCTGTGAATTCATGCCTGAGCAATATTGCCACGGTGGAGGAAAGGCAGGAGCAGTGTAATGAGCAGAGAACTTTGTTCTTTTTCTTTCAAAAACTTGCTGATCCTAGAGAAGGAAAAAAAAATGGAATATGTAAGGAAGATATATAAGTTAAGAGTATTTCTCCAAGTTAAACTTTTCGTAAAAAAAATTCAGTGATGAAAGACCCAGGTGGCTTTTAAGTATGTGTGTATATGTAAAAAGCTTAACTCAGTTATTTAGCAGTGCCCACTCTTATTTCTCTCCAACTTCAGGTTGGTGGCTACTATTCTATTGCTTTTGTAATATCTGATTGTGTAGGTGGGTTATAGTAAACTCCAATCCTATAATTAGTAATTGATAATTACTTATTTCACAAGGAAACAACATTTTAAGTGCTAAGACTTGTTTTAGGTTTTATATACATTTCCATATAACTCCCAAAACAGCCCTATAATGTAGGCATTATTAACCCCACATTGCCCAGAGAAAACTGTGGCTCAGAGAAGTTGATGTCACAGAGCAGGTCTTTCAAACCTAGTCTTTCTGGTGCCTAATCACTCATCATCTTCTCACTATCACGTAGCCTATGATAAAATTTAGTAAGTATATTTCCCATGGTTTCCCGTTCTGCAAAACTTAGAAATACACTAGTATAAATAAAACATTTAAAAGAAGTTCCTGGAAGATTCTACTATATCATTTTTTTATTGTTGCTGAAAGTAACAGAAAAAATAAACTTTCAACAACTAAGTCCTGTAACAATTTAGATTTTAAGATAGAATCATTTTGTGCACTCAGATTCACTAACCAGGCACTTTATAGAAATCACAATTGTATATTACCAGGTCTAGCAGTATATAGAGAATCTTTAAAGAGAATCTTTAAAAACCCTTGCAAGATCTTCTTGACTCTTAAAAGAACAAATACAGCAACCTGCTCTTTTAAATTATTTTTACCAATCACACTTAAAAAAAAAAATCACAACTATGTGATCTCACATAACTCGAAATTTTAATTGAACAAAATACGTAAAGGCTAATAAACAGGCAAATCTATTAGTCTACCTTAGAATTTTGAAAAGTCTGTTATCTTTTATAATTAAATAAAGGCAGATGTCATAAAAGGTTTATTCCAGCAGAGAAAGAGAATTCTACATTAACTTAAAAATGGAGGACATTTAAAATACTGAAAACTTTTTTAGCTTATTACCTTGTTAAAAGAAATGAAAAACCAAGCATAATTAAAAAAATTAAAACTACAGGTGGTAATGTTATCTTTTAAGGACCAAATGTATCACTTACTTTGAAAGAATGCCCAGTTCCTTACTGACTTGAGCTCTATTCTTCTTCTTTTTCACCTTTTCTGCACTTATTGTGGTTTTGCTGAGATACTGGAGAATTGCAGGTACACGAGGTAGAATTAATCGTCCTCCTATCGTGATAGACTCTGAAACAGTGATAAATGTACTGATTTTAATTAACTATGCTCTTAAAAGCTAACTGTACAATATCTTCCTAATGACAGAAAAGGAAAGCACTCAATTACCATGAAAATTTAATATATTTCAACTCTAAATATTAAATAACTTTCTTCTTAGTCAAAACATCTATATCAGTAGCTAAATTAAAATTTTATATGAGACCCTTGAGGATTTAAACCATTTTGGGTAGTAGTAAGAGAACTGTTAGGATAATATGGTAAGAATTCAGAGACATGACAGTGGAAATCATCTGATAATGTCCTGAAGGATAGTTGAGCTTTCTGGAGCGTAAATAATCCGAATTTCTACCTACTGCAAAGAAAATTCAGCTTATATAAATTGGTATTAATTCCTAGAGAAAAGAAACTCTTTTAATAGAGTAAGTTATAAAAAGAGTCAGATTCTATCAACTTTTCCATTCTGAGGGCACAAATGATACCTCAGAAGTATAAGAATTGTTTGCTCTGTACAGCTCACATACCATCTGCACTTTCTGTGTATACACATCCTGTCACAGGTAAGCTCAAAACTGTTTCTGTGGGTTCAAAATCTGGAAGGCTAAGAAGGTCATCGGCTATTTCCATCACAATACTAGCTGTGGCTTCAGAGAGGTTCTTTGCTGAGAGAATCGCAAAAACATTGGTCAGGATATCACATTCCGGGTGCCCAGGTTTCTGTTTAGCCAGGAAAGGGAAATATCTGCAAGAAAAAACACTAAAATAGTCATCTTCTTTTTCAATATGTTTATTTCTAAAAACACGTTCCATATGAATTTTCATAGAGTTTAATGAATATATATGTGTATGTGTGCATATGAATGTTAATAAGATTACTCAGAAGGGAAATTACTTTAAAATCTAAAATTTGATGGATAATAATTCCAGGCACCATACAACCATTATATTATCTACGCACTTTATGTATATTTCTCATTTAATCCTCACAACATCTCTATGTTAAGGTGGTATCCTTATCTCCACATTACAGATGAAGAAATTGAGAACTGTCTAAAGCTAATGAGCTAATAAGTCATAGACCTGAGCTGTGAACTGCAGTCTAAGCCCTAGTTCTAAAAGAAATGTATTAAAGACAGGCTATTTTTCAATTATAAGCCTTCTAGAATATGAATGTTTATATGCTCACATAAAAACCATGTACTACAACGTGAAAATTAGGAGTACAGACCACAGACGAAACAAATATTTGCTGAATTAGGATATGCAACATTCAGATTAGGATAATTTGTCAAGGAAGGGAGATGAATCCATCCCTGGTAATGAAAGACTCACACGAATGATACCCAAAAAGGTAGAGAACACAAAAGCTTTCCAGCCACGGGCAAACTAGCAATCGTTTTACAGCCAGAGATGCAATCCCAACAATCAGTAGGAAGGCCAAACTGAAAAAATTCAAATAGTTTGGCTTTACCAATTCATCATCACTGGAAAAAGAGCTCAAGCACTTTAACATACTTAGTCCTGACAGACTGAAAGAAAAGTTCTAAGAGGTTGTACTCATACATCTTTGTCCAACAGATACTGGGGATAGTACGCGCAGGCACCAAGCAAGATACTTTACATATTATATCTCCATTGTCAACGAGAGAGAAATTGTAGAAGAGAATGAGGTGGCATCCAATGATGTGGATCTATACCCGAGTAAGGACCCAACTAATACATAAACCAAGTCACTACTGTAAAGTCTTCTTGGATGAAAGTCCTTCATGGCTTATCTGTATAACAATGACACAACTATAAAATATTTCTCAAGTATGCCTATGAAGTGCTGCTTATAAATGTCCAATGAAGAAACAAGATATGAAATTGCTTTCTCAAATTGGGAAATAAATGAAAAGAGCCTTTATGACAGTAAACATAAAACAGGCTTTCCTGAGGAAGCCAATGGCAAGGTATTGTTTTTGAAGACTATTTAATGACACGGGGAAACGTTCGTGACATAATTTACATGAAAAAACCATAATCAAAAGCTAGCTATAAGGCATGATCCCAATTTTGTAAAAACTGATGCCAAGATTTTAACATCACTGAATCAATAATAAACACATTTTCTTTTATTCTATCTTTCATTCTTCAAAATAGACCAGGGCAAATTAAGTCTGTTTCCATTACTGAGATAAACAAAATAGGTTTCGCACATCCCCACTTTACTGAAAGTTCCCACATTCTTCAGCAAATATTCATTTGGCCTGTAACACAGCATCTCTGAACCATCAGTAGATGAAGGTTCTGTAAATGGCTCATAATGTCCACAAAAGGATACTGATTTGTGACCATTAGCGCTGTATGCATATTTAGATGGAGTTTTACAAAGAACAGAAGACAATGACCTAGAAAATCCAGAAAGCTTGTGAAATTTTTCAGTGGGAACCGGGAAAATGACAGAATGCGAATTACAAATCAGCTTTTATTTTTAAGCAAACATGCAAAATTGTAATATTTGGGTGATGATATAACTACCTAGTGTGTTTCACATCTGTTTTTCCCTTTGCCAGGTCAAATCAAACTGCTGATACAATCACTACACATTGGAAGAACAGATATCAATCCCAATACTACTAATTTTCTTCTTTTTTAAAAAATTTATTTAGTTTTGGCTGCGCTGGGTCTTTGTTGCTGTGTGCAGGCTTTCTCTAGTTGCGGCAAGCGGGGGCTACTCTTCATTGCGGTGTGCGGGCTTCTCATTGTGGTGACTTCTGTTGTTGAGGAGCATGGGCTCTAGGCACACGGGCTTCAGGAGCTGAAGCGCGTGGGCTCAGTAGTTGTGGCTCACGGGCTCTAGGGCACAGGCTCAGTAGTTGTGGAGCATGGGCCCAGTTGCTCTGTGGCATGTGGGATCTTCCAGGACCAGAGATCGAACCCACGTCCCCTGCTTTGGCAGGTGGATTCTTAACCACTGCACCACCAGGGAAGCCCCCCAATACTACTGATTTTCAATTTTCAATTCTTTTTTTTTTTGGCCATGCCACACAGCTTGAGGGATATTAGTTCCCCAACCAGGGATGGAAACTGGGCCCGCTGTAGTGGAAGCACAGAGTCCTAATCACTGGACCGCCAGGGAAATCCCTAATTTTCAAGTTTTAATGAAATTGTAAAAATAGCTAAAAATGTGTAAGTCTTGATATAACATACACTCTACAATTTTAATTTATATTAAATTGCAAAATGTTGCTTTATCTATTTTTTCCTTTTTTTATTGTTATAAGTAATTCAAACACTCCAAAGATATATCATGAAAAGTCTCCCTTCCCCACTCCAGCTCACCAAACCTCCACTTGCTAAGGTGACATTGTTTCTCATGTAGCCTTGATCCATTTTCTATTTCATTTTGTATTAATACACACATACACACACATATAAAAGCATTTTTCCTGGAACACACTACACCTATTAATTAGCAACTTGTATTTTTCTTCAAACTATGTATTTTGAGATTCAACTGCCTTATTCTTTTTAACTGCACTGAAAGTAGGTCACTGTGTGGCAAGAGCATAAATTACATTACTAGTTCCCTTGACCAGTTAGTCTAAAACACTGCACTTTTTAAAGGCAAAAAAAAAAAAGATTATACCTTGCATTTCTGCACCAGATACTAATTAGCTTCAGCAGAGGAGTAGGAGAATACTGACTCTCAGATCCAAGCCTGCTGATCTAGGACACAAAACAAAAACAGAATACAAAATAAGAACATACACAGAATTGTAGAAAAAACCAAACAACTGAAAAGCAGAACAAGAACAGAAATCACACCAGAGGATAAAAGAGCCAAGAGATAAACATTTAAAGGACAAACTGAGTAGTGAGAAATCTTTCCTAAAATCAAGTCTCTCCTAGTCTTAGCTATAACTACACCAGTTATCATCACCAAGTGAGGACAACCAGAGAAATCAAACACGGAAATAAGAAAAAACCCTGTGTATTTTCCCTCATGCTTGTCAAAACCCAGAGGCATACTATGTGAGGTGCTACAAAAGTTAGGTTACATTTGCTTAAGAGACAACAGTCATATTCAAATTAGCCTTAAGTATAAACGCTATGGTATTGGAGAAACTAGCTCTGGAGCTTTAGGTGGTAGTGGAGGCAAAGAAAAGTGTTCTAAAACTTGCAGAAGCAAAGAAAGGCTTGATGTGAAAGAAAAGACCCGGATTAGCATTCGTGGCTGGGTGCAGACTGTGCTGGTGAAGCAGTATTAAAGGAAAAAGCAGAAGGTATCCAGGCAGAACAGAGAAATCAAGCTTTACCTGGGGCCAAACTGCACCATGAAATACAGCATCAATTTCTTCTGTTCTGAACTGATAGGACTCCCAATCCAAAAAGATATCAGTTACCATTTTGATTCCAAGACGTCTTAAATTTTTCAGTGGGTTAATAAACCTCAGCTGTATCTGTAAAATAAAGATCTTCTATTAAAAAGATATCGCTTTTATTCTTGACTCCTCAGGGCGGCACTCCTGCTCAGGTGGTGAAGAATCAAGCTGGGATCCTGTTATGAAGCTCTGATCCACGTGGAAACGCCAACTGAGTAAGTCATATTGCTTTTCTTATTGAACAAGAGGGGAAAGCATACTTAAGAAAACCAAGTGGTGAGATGTGTTCTATTATCAGGCCCAGTAAAATCACACTGTGTCCTTAGGGAAAAACAAAGTCTCAGTGGGAACAGCTGTTTTGTATTCTACATTGTTTTACTTTTCTGAAACTGTACACTTTAAATTCAAGAGACTATGAACAAGGATGCCATTGCTTTGCTATGCAAAAGTCTGAGGAATCATGATAGTTCACATACCCATCAAGTTTCTAACATTCACTTTTAGCTAATTATCTCATTATACAAGTTACAAAGAGAGGAGACGACAGGCAAGCATAAGAAGGTGACACAATTACAAGTCATTCTGTTCTGCTTCAATTCTACTGGCAATATTTGCATGATCTGCTAGATCATGTTTGGTGAAAAATAGAAACTATTACGGATATTTGAAAAAGCATGGTATCATGATCCCCCGGAGTAGTAAGAAACTAACCTTGGCAAACATGACACCAAATCAGACCCCGCCCTTTCCCCTATTCCCATCCAATCAAGTAGGATCTGCATGTACTCTTCTCTTCTGTAACCAGCTGCCCAGGCTTCTCAGTAACTGTTGAGTAAACTGGAGAAAAGTCCTGAAAATGAGCAACTGGAGGCTTTAATTCCTAGAGGAACAGTCCATGTGACTGAGTTTATGGACATTCACGAAGTACCTCATTGCTTAAATGTACAAAAACAAAACAAAACAAAAACAAACCCAAACCATAAGGACCCTCAAGAACCCTCAAGACACCTATTTCAGTGTCAGTCAATGCCCTGGAGGATCTGAAAGATACAAAAAAGTAAATGTGTAACTTAGCTCAAACACACAAATGTAGAACTTTAACTCACTTGAGCATATTACCGTGCAATAATCCATTACAGAACCTCAAGGAATTCCTTGGACTTGTCCAAGAATTAAAAAAAAAAAAAGAACAGAACAGAAAAGAAAGCTCTACGTGTCTGGAAGGCTAGCACCTCACTGTCTAATGAACTGTGAAATTACATAAATGATCCTTTGAGTTACTGATTGTTGACTCAGGAGAAAGGCTGCATTCCTGAGTAACGTCTTCTAAGTTAACCAGAAAGTCAGAGGACTTACAGAGGGTTTATACAACCTGTAACGTTTCATGACTTAACATAGCCATGTATAGGTAGTCACTATCCCTCACTATAAGGTAAAAACTAAAATTCTCACACAATTCTCCCTATGGCCCTGAAGCTCTCATGTAACACAGACAAAAAAACTTCTAAGACCCCTTTTCAGCTTCCACTCCTGGCCCTACACAGCCTCTTTCCACCAAGCAAAGAGATAAGTTTTGGAACATCAAACTGACCTTACCATTCCCTTGCTTTCAAACCTCTCAGAGGTTTCCAAGTACACTTCAGAGTAAATCCAGCTCCTCGTCACAGCCTACGAGCCCCTCCCCACCTCCTGACCTCATCTTACACATCTCACTCCTTGTGCTCTAGACACCTCAGCCTCCTGTCTCTCCTCAGGATGTGTCAAGAATGTTCCACCTCAGGACTCTGTACGACTAGTCATTTTCTCTGCCTGAAATGTTCTTCCATTGTCTGGGGAGGTATCAGCTCAAATATCACCTCTTTAGAGGTGGCCCTGAACACCCTAGTAAGAGCAGCACCCATCCACCTCCAGATGGGTCACTTCCTACCACATTCCCTCATTTTAAATCCTTTACAGCTTCATGTCTTTCCCTAACATGCTCATGCTTTCCTCTACTTCTGTGAATATATGGAGTGTATTTCTAACAGCTGTTTTAATGTCCTTGTCTGATTCTACTACCTGTGTCATTTCTGGGTCTGCTTCTATCCATTGGTTTTTCTCTTCATTATGGGCAAAATCTTCCTTTCTTTGCATGCCTGGTAATACCTGACTAGATGTCAGACACTGTGAGTTCTAGTTTCATTTAAATCATCTAAAAGTTTCTGAACAGGGATGCAGTTAATTTATTAGGAAAATGTTTGATCATCTTAAGCTTTGTTAGTGGTGTCATAGCAGCCTTTATGCTTGGGCTAATCTGGCTCCACTACTGAGGCAATCCCCTTCCAAGGACTCTCCCTGATGCCCCAGGTCTCATGAGGTTTCTGCTCTGGCTTTTGGGAACACGAGCTGTTCCCAGCCCTGTGTTAAGTCAGAGGACTGTTCTGCCTGCTCCTTTCGCGTGGTTTTACTGCTTCTAGTCAAGATGAAGTGACAGGGACCAGATTTTGTCCTCCCCTCTCAAGACACTAAAAAGCTGAATAGAATATATGAAACAATGATTTCTGGACACTGGACAGCAGGCAACAGAGGACAGTAATCGCTGAGAGAGGGGAAACAGATGAGATGAGTCCTACACAGTCCCCGGCTTCCTGCGTGCAGAGTTTCAGGCCTTAGTGTGGAAAGGAAGAGCCCAGGGAGAATCCAACAATCTTCTTAAAATGAGGAGACAGTTGTGTGACTTGGGGAGGCCAAGGTGGCTAGAAGTCACAGAGCAGAGTACTGGAGAAGAGACAGCGACACAGAGAAGGATTTTAAGAGATCTGCAGAGGAGCCTCCTGAGTTTATTTTCCTCTTAGAACTTACCATCTGGCATTATTCTGATTACTTTTGTATGTATCTATAATCTTTTCCCCAAGATACGGAGTCCTTACCATCTCGTTCTCCACCTACAACAATGTCTGGGAGATGGTAGATGTGAAATAAGTATTTACTGTATAATTAAATGGACAGGAACTTCTGTTTGCTGCTTCATCCCAATGCTTAGTACAGTGCCTGACAAGCAGTAGGGGCTCATTTAACATTTGTTGAGGGAATAAATGATGAAAATAAAATAGTGCCTACCAAAATGGAAGGTATATTCTAAATCTGTAGATCTTGTTAACCAGAGAATATTATTTCATTACTAAAGCAGATTTATATCCATGCATAGCCTGAAAAAGCAGTGTAAAACTTTGGCTGTCAATTTTTAGTTATGTATTTGAGAGGCAGTTCATCAGGCATATCCCTAAAACAAATGAGATGAATTTTAGCCAATTAAAACTGTGCCTATTTGTCATTAACTGAGAATCGACAGCAGACATCTGAGTCTGGGTTTTCACTTCAAGTCCCATTTTCTCCAACAAGCCTTCAGTCAGTCCCTAAAAACATTAAGTTTCCCTAAACTCCAATGTGTATACTTATGTCCACATACAACAAAACATAAATATACTGTCTTGAATATAATTCAGAAAACATTTCCTAAGCACCAACTCATGAAGCCTCCTGGCAGTTAGCTAGCTGACTTGTCTTGCCTGATCTTGCTACTTACCTTTATTTAAAACATTGCACTTACAATAGGCAAGCATTTACCTTTAAAAGAGGTCTGGGAAACTCTGTCTCAAAATAACAAAGACAGTGCTAACAGTATTCTATTCATTCACCAACCACTTTGAATTAAAGGAGAGTTAGAAGATGTCCTACACTTTTAGGTTCCTGAAATTAAGATCTAAGACACATCAGCTCAACTACCTCTGACTTTGTTCTGAGATGTATACAGAACTAACTCCCTCCCTACCATTTCACCTCCTTTTAAAATAGATGCTTGCTATAATCTGCATTTTCTAGCTATTCATAAATATTTATAACAGTGAAGATTCCCATTATAGGGAAGGCCATTTTAAAGAGATGCTTGGGCTTCCCTGGTGGTGCAGTGGTTAAGAATCCGCCTGCCAATGCAGGGGACACGGGCTCGAGCCCTGGTCTGGGAAGATCCCACATGCCGCAGAACAACTAAGCCTGTGAGCCACAACTACTGAGCCTGCGCTCTAGAGCTCGTGAGGCACAACTACTGAGCCTGCACTCTAGAGCCCACGAGTCACAACTACTGAGCCCACGCGTCGCAACTACTGAAGCCCGCGCATCTAGAGCCTGTGCTCCGCAACAAGAGAAACCACTGCAGTGAGAAGCCCACGCACTGCAATGAAGAGTAGCTCCCTCTCGCCGCAACTGGAGAAAGCCCACGCACAGCAACGAGGACCCAACACAGCCAAAAATAAATAAATACAGAAATTAAATTAAATTTAAAAAAAGAGAGAAAAATACTTAAAAAATAAATAAATAAAGAGATACTTTACATAAGAAAGAATTAACCTAGAAGGATGTTAGATATTCAGGCCCCAACCAATTTCCCAAGTAAGACACAGACTTTTACCCAAGAAGAAAGCGTGTAAAGTGAATCTCTCTCACCTCTTCTCGTTGATCAAGGATGTGGGATACAGTTGCGGTCATGCAGAGCAGTATCTGCAAAATCTTTGGTAAGTATGCACTGATCAGATGACTAATGTTCTTTAATACTATCTCAAGGCTATTTAAGATACCGTGCTGACGACCCAAAGGAAGAACTTTAGACAAATCCAAATCTTCTACTGCTTGAATGACAGCAGAATGGCACTCTCCTAGTGAAACAGAGAGGAGCAGAGATAGCATGTGAAGGGAAATATTAGTTTGTTACTATTTATAATTATAGCTTCCTTTCACTTTCCCTCAATAATACAGCATTTTCTACTGTTATAATAATTTACAGATGATAATGTACTTTATTTGTATTTTTTCTCCTTTTGATTCTTACCCAACATTCAATGAGCTAGATGTGACAGCTTTTACTACTATCATTTTATAGATGAGGAAACTGAGGAGTAAAGGAAAGTAAGAAACTTGTGACAGAACTAAGCCTCTAAGCCCAATTCTCACCCTATTTATACTATTCCTCAAAACATAAGGAATTCCGTTTTATTCCATCTATCAACTTTCCACACACTTTCTCCCTCTCAGCTTTCATGGACTATGCTATCTTCAGCAGTTTCAAGGAAAATGTCTTGTTACATTATAAGCTCCTTTAAGGCTGAGAATCAAGTGTTTTATTTCTCTTGCAGCCCCTGATAAATACATAAAACAATGGTCCTTTATAAACAGGTACCATACTGATTTCATAATTTACTTAAAAGACTTGAATTGTTATTGCTTGAGCTTTACTTCAAACCAACTGGTATGAGATCATGAGTTTACTGATTCATACACCAAAACAGTCTATCCATAAGGGTATCATTAATAGCTACCCTCTTACAACAGAGGCTATTAACACTGAACAAAAACTCTTCTATTCATTACAGCCAGCTTCCTTTACAGGGCCATATTACACTGAATGAAAACCTTTTAACAGCTATATCTATTATCCCCTCCCCTCCCCCACCCCCCGAGGTGGGGGGGGGGGAAGCAACACATTACCCTATAAATAAATATCTATGTTTGCCCAAAACAAAGCAATTTTAAGACTGGAGCAGAGGTACTATGGTCGGGAAGATCTGTGTTCAAATACCAGGTTCACCATGGGCAAAACACTTACCTCTCTAAGCCTCAGTTTCCTTATGTATAAAATGGGGACAACCAAGTACTGAAACCTAATATGGCCGTTTTAACAGTCAACTGAGTTATAGGTAAAGGGCCTGTCATAATGTCTGGCATGAAGTAGGAACTCAGTAAATGTTAGCCATTATTATCACTATTAATTACTAAGATCGCATACTGGAGAACATACCACAGAGCATCACAGTTCATTGTATACACTTACTAATCCACTTTGTTTAGACCGTGAGGTTGAGAGCAGAGATTACAAATATTCATTTTTCTATATTCAACAGAGTGTCTGGGGTGCAGGAGGTATTCAACAAATCATTATGCAATAGATGAACGATTCAGTGAATGAATACATGCCAAGACAATTAAGATTAATTTTGCAGCATGCTTTAAGCTTCTAAGGAGAAACTTATTCATCGTCTATGGATAAGTATCATTTTTCAAATGGCCTAAATGTACAATAACAATAAAAAATACACATTTGGTAATCAGGGGCTTATTAGCACAGGGATGACGATAATCCCCAGGATCATTTGTTAGCTCCACCTAATTCAATCAAAGTTTTAAAAAAACTGTGTCAGCAAAAAGACCACCTTCGAGATTAGGTAGAGTGACCCCCTTAGAAAGATGCCCAAGAGCGTGGGAAACAGCCTGAGACAGCAGAGGTCTGAGCAGACAACATGCATGCAGAGCAGCAGCTAGTTGATAGCTACCATTCTTGAAGTGCTTCACAGGTTCAAACAGCAGGTCTAAGAATATCTGGATCTCTTCAGGCTGGCTCCCAGCGAGGAACCTCAGAATGATGGACATGCGGGTGCCAGAAGCAGATTTCCCCTGAGTTTTACTCCCAGTTTTATTCTTCATTCGGCCATACAAAATTCTAAAAAGTCCAAAGAATGTTATTTGTTTGCACATTCATCCTAAAACATTATTTATCTGCACATTAACCCTAAAACACAGTTGTTTCATTTTCCTGAAAGGCTACAATAGTAACTCAACAGATTTAAATGGATACATTCTAAAACAAGGAAGAATGAAAATAAAAATTAGATATTTAATATGGAAATTTAAAATAACAACAACAAACACAAGGCTAAGGGAAGCAGGAAGAAGGAAATAATAAAGACAATGGCTAGAAGGTGGTTCTTTGGAAGAGAAAAAAAGCAATAAACTAGGCAAGCCAGAGGTAAGTCTAATCAAGGAAAAATGAAAACAAGAATATATAGATTAAAAGGAAGTAAAATAAGAGCATAACTATAAGTAAAATAAGGAAACTGGAAAGATTTCAATTAAATGGGTAATTTTCTGGCAAAAACACACATATAAATAAGCAAAAGGAACTTAAGAAACCATGAATAAATCAGTAAACTTGGAGCTCACATAGTTTTACAGATGAATTTTTAAAACTTCCAAGGAAAAACAATCCCCGTGATATAGTTTCACAGCAGAGAGAAAGAAGGAAACAGTCCTTTTTCATTTATGAAGGTGGTATAGTTGTGATATCAAGATGGATTAAGGAAGAGAAATAAACTACATACCAATATTGCCTAAAAACAAAAACACAACATTTCTAGCAAATCAAAACCACAATGAGGTATCACCTCACACCTGTCAGAATGGCCATCATCAAAGAGTCTACAAATAATAAATGCTGGAGAGGGTGCAGAGAAAAGGGAACCCTCCTACACTGTTGGTAGGAATGTAGATTGGTGCAGCCACTATGGAGAACAATATGGAGGTTCCTTAAAAACTAAAAACAGAGCTAACATATGATCCAGCAATCCTATTCCTGGCCATATATCCAGAGAAAACTCTAATTTTTCTGAAAATACACATGCACCCCAATGTTGATAGCAGCACTATTTACAGTAGCCAAGGCATGGAAGCAACCTAAGTGTCCAGCGACAGATGACTGGTTTAAGAAAATGTGGTGTGTGTGTATATATAAACATGTGTGTGTGTATATATATATATATATATATATATATATATATATATATAGAGTGTGTGTGTGTGTGTGTGTGTATATATATGAATATTACTCAGCCATAAAAAAGAATGAAATAATGCCACTGGCAGCAACATGGATGGACCTAGAGATTATCATACCAAGTGAAGTAAGTCGGACAAAGACAAATATTAAATGATATCACTTATATGTGGAATCTAAAAAATAATACAAATGAATCTATATACAAAACAAACAGACTCACAGACATAGAAGACAAACTTACGATTACCAAAGGGGAAAGGGAGGGGGAGGAGAATAAATTAGGAGTTGAGGATTAACAGATACAAACTACTATACATAAAATAGATAAGCAACAAGGATTTACTGTATAGCACAGGAAACTGTATAACTGAATCTCTTTGCTGTACATCTGAAACTAACACAATATTATAAATACTTCAGTAATAATAATAAATAATATATTTATATATTTATAATATATTCAGTAAATATAATAAATAAATAACTGGGGGAAAAACACCCCACAACATTTCTGAAAACAGTACCCAGTGCTGCATTAAAACGATATTAAAGCTGAATAAGGATTATCCCAGGAATGCAGGAAAGAATCATTAGTAAAATCTATTAGATTAATACAGATCAATAGCTCATAGAAAAAAGTTAATATGATCATTTTAATACATGGTTAATAGTCATTCTAATAAAATTCAACATCCATTTAGCAGAAATATAAATAACATAGTAATAAAAGCTACTTTCTTAGCATGATAAAACTACTGACTTAACATTCAAAATTTAAAGAGAATGGTTTTCAAACTCTTCAATATTAGGATCCCTTTTCAATTTTAAAAATTATTGGAGAGCTTTTGTATACGTGAGTTTTATCTATTGATATTTATCATAGCACAGGTTAAAACAAGTTAGCAAAAGTAACATTTCTAATAAAAATTAGTTCTATATATTCCAAACCTGTCCCTCCTAAAATTAGTGAGACTAGAGGCATTGTTTTACTTTTTGTTTTCCTCCGAATTTCTTTATTGCCTGGCTTATTAGAAGATAAATGAATTCTCATATCTGCTTCCGCATTCAATCTGTTACAACATATTGTGGTTGAAAAAAATCCAGCCTTACACAGATATGTAGTTGTAGAAGAGAAAAATGTTTTATAAACTTTCAGATAATTCTTTTCAGATAACTGTGGATATTCCACTTTGATACTACACCAAACCTCAACAGGAAGCAGTTTCTTAAAGGCTGGTTGCAAGGTGGAATCTGAAACCGTATCAGTGAACTCTGTGAACTCTGTTACATTAAAATCCATCTGTCTATCTTGCACTTTGAACAGATCTTTACCCATGAATGATCCTGTAACATGCATCAGTTACTTGGAAAACATGAAAAAAATTCCATGGGAACGAGTGAGCAGCAGAAGTGTCTTATGCATACCTCCCATTTTTGCATATAGAATAATAAAAAGACAAGTACTCAAGGCTCAAGATTCATCTAAGGGCATTGAATGAAACCAGCTTTTTATTTTATTTTTTTAAACTCCAGGTCTGTGGCAATGAAGAATGGCTAGCACAGTCAGGAGCCACTGTCCCGATTCATTCTAAGGCACCCGGAGTTTTACGCATCATTGCTTTTGCCTGGTGAGCACAAATGTTAGCACAATGGAAAAGGTAATGTCTTAGTAGTATTATGAAAAAAGTTTTAACCTCGTGGACCTCCTGAGAGCATCTCTGAGACAGCCCCCACCAAGAAGGAGCAGACCACACTTTAAGCACGACTGCTTTAGAAACATTACTGTTAAAGCCAGTAGCAAGACAAGGATAACCACAACCACTACTACCACAGTTAATTCTTCTAGGCTCTGTAAGGAATACGTAAATTAAAAAACAGAGAAAGAGGGATTTATATCATAAAAGAGAACACAAAATTCATTTGACCACTATTTACTAACAGCCATGGAGTTTGCCTTCTAGCAGGGGAGATACACAATAAGAAAAGAGGCTATGCTGGATGACTAAGTATTGTGAAGAAAGGTTGTGCAATGGGCTCTGAGTGGGGTGGTAAATGGAAGAGGTGTAGTTAGAGGTGGGTCTGGCCTAGGTCATACCAGGCCCTTAAAGGCGCAGTAAGGACTCCCTTTGCTACTCTCAGTATAATGGGGTCTCAAAGGGTATTGAAACAGGGGACTAACAATCTGACCGATGACTGTTATTCACTATTATTTTTTGACCCAGAAAATCCAATGAAAACTATGAAAACTAGTAATAAAGTTTTGTAACGTGGATGGTTAAATAAAACAAATCAGTAGTTTTTACAGCTCGTAAGTAGTTACATGCCAAACGAATGAATTATTTATACTATTTCTCAATAGCAAACCTTAGAGAAATATTGGATTTAATTTCAACAGTATTATTAAAATAGCACCATGGCAAGATCCTTTCTCATGTTAGGGACAAAATATTTAAAATAAGTCTCTATAACAATTTGACTTCCCCAAAAGACCAATTTTAAAAGTAAATAATTAAATAAAAGTCAAAATGAAATATTCCATTACAATTGCTGAATCATGATACGATACTCACAATTGTTTTTGTGACCAACTTTTAAAAAATCAGTTTTGAAAGTGTATAAATACCTCATCAGAACAGGAAACAGATCTGCTCGGTGGGCTGCTTTCACTACCGTATTATCTTCAGAAATGCTAAAATGCACTATCTCTTCCTTAAAGCTTCTGTCTTCAAGCAATCTTTGTAAGTTTTCCCTTTAAAAATAGAATTCAGCACAAATCATCACTTAATCAATAATACTTTTTTAAAAAATATAATTAATAGAGTACTATACATATATAAATGAAATAGGTATTAAGAATAGTTTATACTGTAGTTGACATCCATAAAGGAAAGTCTTCACACAAATACCTTCCAAAATGGCAAGTTTTCAAATTTTAAAAGGTAAAAGGGATTATAAGGGGTTAGTCAATAATTCAGCTGTTTATAAAAGCATAATATGAAAGCTTTCTTCAGTTCTTAGGATGTGATTATGATGACTCCCTAAGTAATCACCAAGATTTTATGACATTGTATAAGCAAGAAGAAATGATATAGCCACCTCAACACATACTTTTCAATTAATATTCTCTCTCCTACCTTATTATCTACAGAGAAGCACTCTTAACAAACAAATATACTTCCAGTTTTCGTTTCTTACCTGAAAATAGCATTATGATCACCTTAGAAAGGAGGGAATTTCCTAGGCCTTTATAAAATTACTTTATAAGAAGATATCTGGTAGAAAGATTAAAAATCAGCCCCCAAGTATTTCTTTAGCGTCAAATAACTTACCTGTAAGGGAGGATATGTGGATGTTTATATGTCATTATGCAATCCAGTGTTATTTTTTGCACCATTTGATCTTGGTGTAGTAACAACTAGGAATGATATTTTATAGAATAAATTAATGAAGTTAGATATACACATACCATGGGATCATAATTTACTTGTACTAATTTGCTCAATTAAAATTCTTAGAATCTAAATTCTTAGACATGGGTTAAGGATGATTTCCTGATAATAGCTTTACATTTTCCTGGTGGTAAAGGAAGACGAACAGAATATATGCAAAGAACAGAACAGAAACACAACTCTGACACCTGCCTCCCACATGCCAGATTCTCAGGTCTATCTGTCTTTTGCCCAAGGCCAATTCCCTACATGAGTCTAGATTTACACCAACTGGGCTGGTCCTGTGATGAGACAGAGCTCTTCTAATACCGTGAAGGTAAGAGCAGTCAGGAAGATGCCAGGAAAGAAGACCTGGCTCTGAAGCCTCTCTGATCAGTCAGTTCAGAATTTTGTTTCCTGTGGACAACTGAGAGTTTTGAGCTCTGGCTCTATAAACAAGTTATATCTGAATTACGGGCAAAACAAGGACAAATTCTGATGAAATAATATGTTTCATTTAAAAAACATCCAAATGAAAAGAGAAAATCCCGTTTCCCCAGATGGTTTAGAATGACATCCAATGCTTACTCTGCTTCTGACGTTAATTTTTTTCTGCAACGTTTTTTGGAACTCAAGGTCATATATTGTGATTTCCACTGACTATTATTCTCTCTTTTTTCATTCAGTCGAAAAGATCCTGGAACCCTGGCGCTCCATAAGGCTAACCTGCCTAGCAGTGAAAAGTAGCAGCTCTCTTGGCACAAACCCTCACTCCCTTCTAACAACGAATTCTCACAAGACAACTAACGCTTTGTTACACTCACTGTTAATACAGCCGATCAATGTTTAGTCACCGCAAATTTCTTTAAAAATCTGCTAAATTAGTACTGTCTAAAACTGTTTCTCAAGATACAGAAAATATCTGTTAATTAAAAAAAAATTAGACTTAAAGTATAGATATGGGCCCTATTCCAACAATTATTGAAAACCTAAAAGTTATTTTGGCAAAGAAAAAGGGAGAGGAAAGTTCACAAGTAACTGTAGTGGTAAGAATTTATTTTACTTACCTGAAGATACAGCTCATATAATTTGGATTCCAGATATAAGGCTCGTGGATTCGAAAACTTAGAGAAAACTTGCAAATGAGCAATTAACTGCCTAAAAAACAAACAAAAAAACCCCGAGAAAAACAGAAAAAAACAGAATTAAAGAACAGACGTTATTTTCTTGAGATGATAGTACCCACTAATTTTAGTCTGTGACAGGTACTCTGAACACCTTGACTATAGTTTCATTGTTAATTACACAGACAAGTTTTAATTATTTGCATTTAGGAAATCATTCTCCAGGAATTCCAAATCTCAGGCAGGTCCTCCCCTGAAATTCAGGCTCCCCACCCCAGAAAATCATTCAGGATGTCCTCAGAATAAACCATAAATTAAACCAAATGTAGAAAGAAAGTAATCAAAATGGTAATACATTCCAAGATTGAACACAGATAATTTTTGGAACGATTCCTTATCTAGTTCCTATGCAGTAGACAGGAAAGTGGAAAAATATACACTTCTTCACTTTTATATAACATAAAAACTGATGTCAGGCAACAGAGGTCCAAGTTTGGGTAACCATGGCTCTTGCTTACCAAGAAGGAGGAAGGAAGAGCAATGCTCTGTGGTAAAAGTTAAATCTGAAGATGGGGTTGCCTCGAACAAACCACATCATCCACCGAGACAGAACGAGAAGAGCGCTTCTACTGCATTTGCATGCTCAACTTTTAATTCATAGACTCTACAAGGCTTTAAAAATACTTAAGCAGGGAGAAGTGAAGAGAGGTGGAAACCAGCTGCATGTGTGGTTCTGCCATTCTGAGCTGTTGACTTTGGGGAAAGTCACTGAATGTCTCAGAGTCTCAGGTTCCTCATCTCGACAAAGACAAGACCTCCCAGATTTTCTGCGAGGACTGAATGCAAGACCACGAGTTGTGGTGCTTCAGCTCCCAAGGGTTTAGCAAACAACACATTTCTCTGTTTTAGGCAAAAGAAAGCAAAACTGTGAAAGCCCTACTAGTTAATATAGAGAAAAATGGCTGGAAATTATGACCTCTTTAAGATATTGTAGAGAAACAGGGGTAAGGGAAGCACTATTATTTATATTTAGCTGAAATGCCTGTGATAATTAGTCTTATGTGTCAACCTAAGTTGCAGTACCCAGTTATGTAACAAAACACTAATCTAGGAGTTGCAATGAAAATATTTTGTACATGTTGTTAACATCTACAACTAGTGGACTTTAAATAAAGGAGATTACCTTCAATAATGTGGATGGGCCTCATCCAATCAATTGAAAGCTATAAGAGCAAAAACTGATGTTTCTCAGAAAAGGAATTCTGCCGTAAGACTGTCACACAGAAATCCTACCCTTCGAACTTCACATTCAAGACTACAAGCATCAAATCCTGCCTGAGTTTCCAACCTGCTGTCTGCCCAACAAATTCTGGACTTGCTGGCTCCTATAATCACGTGAGCCAATTCCTTAAAACAGATCTCTCCACACACACACACACCCCCATATATATCTCCATTCTACTGGTTCTGTTTCTCTGGAAAGCTCTGACTGATACAATGTCTCTGTAATTACTTATCACTGAGCCTTTTCAGTTTTACAAATAAATTTTTAAAATCTATTGAAACATATACGCTTTCCCTCAACATTTATTATTTTTTATGTGCCATGTAGCCTTCAGGAGACAAAGAGAACAGGAGCTAATTTTCACGTTCTCATTAAACACTTGCCAGTGAGGAACGTGTTCCATGGATTATGACATTGGGCTATGAATATACCGAGATGGCCCCAAGAATGTGATTATCCATTTACTTACATTTTCAATGATGGGGAATGCTAGCAACATTCTAGGTTTGGCTACAGGGGGCAGGAAAATTAATTAAGACATGGAACTTATTTTTAAAGAGTTTTTAATTTACATAGATGATTTATAAAAAAATTAGTACCCAAGGCAAGGAGCAGCACCTGATTAGAGGTATGAACAGCTGTTATCAAAGCTTGACGGTGGGTAAGATAACTTCTAGTTTAAAAGACAGGAAAAGCTTCAGTGAAGAAGCAGAATGAGAACTGTGCCTTGAAGTACGACTAGAATTTCACTTGGCAGCAATGAGGCAAGGGGACTGCAGAAAGAAGGACATAGCAAAGGTCCAGGGGTGAGAATGGAAGAGGTATGAATGCATGAATAGCTTATTCGTTTATTCAACAAATAAACACAAGGACAAACCTTTGGATAGCTGTTATGCTGAAGGATACAAAGACGAAAAGAGCAATCTCTGTCTTAGAGGAAGTAGTAGGGGATAGAATGCTCAGAGTTGTGAGAAGGTAGGAGCAGAGAAGGAACTATGGTTCCATGAAGCTTAGCCATGATCTTAGTATGTAAACTCCTGTGCTTTATATACTATTTCCATTAGCTGGCAAGCCCTTCTGTGCTTGGCAAACTTTTGTCTTGCAGCTTCAAAGGTGCCCTCCCCTTTGTAAAAGTCTTCCCTTTGTGATAGAATTAAGTCATTTTTTTTTACTGTGCTCCTGTAACTCCTTTAAAAATACTTTGTTAAAATATTTCACCAGGCATTAGACTGAGCTTCTAGCTCTGCAGAAGCTAGGTACCATTCATCTCTGTTGCCCAGCACTTAGCAAAAGGACCTTGATACAGTTGCTGAATGATGAGCTAACAAATGGCTCATGGGAAAGACTCAACAAATATGCATATCAGATTGAGATGTAAAGTGTTAAAATAACACAGCAACGCCAGTCTGGTGGATCTCTGACACCCCAATTCAGACAATATTCAAGTAAGCTGGAGTACCTTCTGAAAGCAGAGTCACTTCTTTTTTCTAACGTTTCTAACAATTCAGGTAAATGAATAAACCAGAGAGTCAGAAAGAGAATGTAACAGCATGGAAAAAAAGAAAGCCAAAAGTAATCAGGAAAGAAGTCAAAAGGCAAAGTCAAGAGTGCTGATGCGCTTATTTATAAGGGAAAAGATGTTCCATTCTGTGTTGCCCCAGCACACGAACATAATGTCCCAATGCTATGAAAGTGAACGACAAAGGTCAAGGGCATTCAACTGCTCCAGGCCCCAGTGCTCTCATCTATAAAAAGGCGCTACAATCAGATGACTCCAAAGTCCCCAAACTCTTAACATTCTGTGGCTAAACAAGAAAAAATAAATAGTAAGCAAGCAAAGAAAAAACTCAGAACACTGGCAGTTTTCTTCAGGTTGTAAAAGAAAATCTCAGGAAGATTCAGCACTTTGGTAAATAATTATCTGAGTAATTCATCTTGTCCCAGACTATTTCACAGGAGGTCACAAGAGGTCTCTTCCCGCTCCTCCTGGATCTGTGGATCTGTAATCTTTCAGCAATGCTGAACTTACTTGGTCGCAGCTCTTCTTGTCTTTTTCTTTTGTGAGGGTTCATCCTGGGGCGCCAGCTCTTCCCCCAACTCTTCATCCTCTCCAGCAACAGGTTCCTCTTCTATTTCCTCTGCCCCCAGCCCTCTGCCTTTTCTTCGCAGATCCTGGGTTGGTGCAACTTGCAGATCTGCTGGGTAATACTCGTTGCTACAGTGGAAAGAGAGTAATATGAAACAGATGAAGCTAAATATCCTAAATGTTTATGACAGATGTATGTCCCCAGTCCACAGACTCACACACAGAAGAGACATCAGAGGCACCTTAGTCAAGCATCTTCTACAACATTTAAACTCAGCCCCTCTTAAGTACCTAATTTGACAAGTCAATCACTAACTGCAGAAGACAGCCACTTCATTGTTACACTGTTGAAAATATTTGAAATGTCTACTTTGGACTAAGCTGATATCAGCCTCCCTGTCTCTGGAACCACAACTTGGGGAGGAGGGGATAGGGGTAGATTATATTATAGTATTCAGTCCTCCAGGTATGAGCTGGTAAGACAGGCGGGACTATCAATTCATTGCTTTTGAGGGAAGTCACAACATGACACAGACTCAGACTAAATGTCCAGGCAATGAAAATCAGTCAGGCTTTATATTTTGGCTCCTCTAAACTAAGCTTGTGCAGTTGGTATTCACATTTGTTCTCACTGAATTCCATCCTTTTAATTTTGGTCCATTGCTGTAGGTAACTAATGCTATCTTGAAGGCTATCATTCAGTGCATTAGTTTTGTGTCACTTTGGTTCATTCATCCAACAATTATTACTTTGTTGTCTGTTTTGTGCGTGACACTGGGCTATAGATATAAGGAAACTGATCAGATAGACTTTAAAGTCCTCACTCAAAAATACAGATAGGGACTTTCCTCGTGGCACAGTGGTTAAGAATCCGCCTGCCAATGCAGGGGACATGGGTTTGAAACCTGGTCCGGGAAGATCCCACATGCCACGGAGCAACTAAGCCCGTGTGCCACAACTACTGAGCCTGCACTCTAGAGCTCGTGAGCCACCACTACTGAGCCGTCGTGCTACAACTACTGAAGCCTGCGTGCCTAGAGCCCATGCTCCACAACGAGAAGCCACTGCAATGAGAAGCCCGTGCACCACAACAAAGAAGAGCCCCCGCACGCAGCAACTAAGACCCAACGCAGCCAAAAATAAATAAATAAATAAATAAATTTAAAAATACACTGATGCAATACATATTTGAGGATAGCATCCTACCAGCACACCTGGAAGAAATACACTATAGGTTAATACACAACACTAAACCTAGAAGGCTGAGACCCTACCATACTCAATGCTGTACTCTTAGCTAGCAGGATCTTACCCTTAATAAATAAAAAATAAATGAATGAATGAAATGAGCAAAGTTGTCCTTTAAAAACTGCACCATTATCCATTTAAAAACGTGTGTACTATACTCTCAGCCCTCAATTAACCACATGACATATTAACCTTTACCTCCATGCACAGCATGTTCACTCATTCATTTATTACATAATTCATACAAAGCACTTATAAGAGTGTCTAACACACAGCAAGTACTATTAAATGTCACCTATCACTGAGATACTGTTGCTATTGTTAGTCATTCATTTCTGCTTCTGGTTTGGTTCTTCTCAGAGAATGTTTACAACGGATTCACAATTAGTCCTAATACCAAATTATATGAAACATATTTAGAAGTATAAATTTATAACCCCCCAAATTAAAAGCCCATAATATATTTCAAAGTCAGAATTAAAGGTGACCTTTGGGTTTTTCATTAGTTTGGATCATTTACAAAAGTATTAGTTATAGGTAATCAGTGCCAATTAATCTTCAACATTTTTAAAAAATTGTGTCTTTTCAGTCTTTAAGTTTTCTTAAACTCAGAGACTCACATCCTGTTACAGGCTCCGCCCTCCATCCACACCTCACAGCACCTTGTGCTACTAGAGGAAGGTCTTTACATTAAGCTAAGGAGTAATTTATTTCTTTGGGGAAAAACTTGAAAAATTAACATGATAGGAACTTCATATCCTACTAACACCTTTAATACCGGCTTGCATAGGTACAGCCCCTTGCAATTCACAAAACAACTGATAAACACTACATGATCTTCAAAACAAGGCAAGGAAGCTGAACGTCACTGCTCTTGTTTAGACATAAAGCCCAAAGACCTATGTGAAAAAAAGAGAAAATCATTACTCTTCCACCACCATATCTACTGACCTGTGTGCATCTTTGCTTGTAACCTTTCCCAGAATGAATTATCCAGGCAAACCTCTTCACTTATGCACAGAATCCTGTCTCCTCCTGCCTATTCAAAGTCAGGGCTCTCGCGATTTTATCCCCTCTCTTGCATTACCCATTTCCCCTCCCTTATGGATCATTCATGCTAGCATCGCCTACACACAGGCTGTTTAAGCTCAACGTCAACCCAGACAACAACGGCTCCCCTTCTGCTCCCACACCTCCTTCCACCTACGTCTACTTCCTTTTTTCAAGAACTGCCCACACTTGCTGTTTCCATTTTTCTTCTCCATCTTCTCTTAAGCCATTTTAATCAGAAGGTCATCCCTATCAGGTCAACCAAAACAACTCTTGTTAAGGTCACTTCCAAAGCCAATGGTCAATACTTTTTTTTTTTTTAAATCTATCATGACAAGTGAGGTTTATTCCAACGATACAAGAAAGGTTTAACTTTCTAAAGTCAATCAGTATAGTTACTTACATTAAGAGAATAAAGAAGAAAAAAGCATACAACTAACTTATTAGATACAGGAAAATAAGTGGAAAATTTTCTCACAAATTAATGATAACCATTTTTTTTTATACAGCAGCTTCTTATTAGTCATCAATTTTATACACATTACTGTATACATGTCAATCCCAATGGCCCAATTCATCACACCACCACTCCCACCCGCCTGCGGCTTTCCCCCCTTGGTGTCCATACGTTTGTTCTCTACATCTGTGTCTCAATTTCTGCCCTGCAAACCGGTTCATCTATACCATTTTTCTAGTTTCCACATACATGCGTTAATATATGATATTTGTTTTTCTCTTTCTGACTTACTTCACTCTGTATGACAGTCTCTAGATCGATCCACGTCTCAACCAATGACCCAATTTCGTTCCTTTTTATGTCTGAGTAATATTCCATTGTATATATGTACCACATATTCTTTATAAATTCATCTGTCGATGGGCATTTAGGTTGCTTCCATGACCTGGCTATTGTAAATAGTGCTGCAATGAACATTGGGGTGCATGTGTCTTTTTGAATTATGGTTTTCTCTGGGTATATGCCCAGTAGTGGGATTGCTGGATCATATTGTAATTCAATTTTTAGTTTTTTAAGGAACCTCCATACTGTTCTCCATAGTGGCGGTATCAATTTACATTCCCACCAACAGTGCAAGAGGGTTCCCTTTTCTCCACACCCTCTCCAGCATTTGTTGTTTGTAGATTTTCTGATGATGCCCATTCTAACTGGTGTGAGGTGATACCTCATTGTAGTTTTGGTTTGCATTTCTCTAATAATTAGTGATGTTGACCAGCTTTTCATGTGTTTCTTGGCCATCTGTATGTCTTCTTTGGAGAAATGTCTATTTAGGTCTTCAGCCCATTTTTGGATTGGGTTGTTTGTTTTTTAATATTGAGCTGCATGAGCTGTTTATATATTTTGGAGATTAACCCTTTGTCCGTTGATTCATTTGCAAATATTTTCTCCCATTCTGAGGGTTGTCTCTTCGTCTTGTTTATGGTTTCCTTTGCTGTGCAAAAGCTTTTAAGTTTCATTAGGTCCCATTTGTTTATTTTTGTTTCTATTTCCATTACTCTAGGAGGTGTACCAAAAAAGATCTTGCTGTGATTATGTCAAAGAGTGTTCTTCCTATGTTTTCCTCTAAGAGTTTTATAGTATCCACTCTTAATTTAGGTCTCTAATCCATTTTGAGTTTATTTTTGTGTATGGTGTTAGGGAGTGTTCTAATTTCATTCTTTTACATGTAGCTGTCCAGTTTTTCCCAGCACCACTTATTGAAGAGACCATCTTTTCTCCGTTGTATATCCTTGCCTCCTTTGTCATAGATTAGTTGACCATAGGTGCGTGGGTTTACCTCGGGGCTTTCTACCTTGTTCCATTGATCTATGTTTCTGTTTTTGTGCCAGTACCATGTTGTCTTGATTACTGTAGCTATGTAGTATAGTCTGAAGACAGGGAGTCTGATTCCTCCAGCTCTGTTTTTTTCCCTCAAGACTGCTTTGGCTATTCGGGGTCTTTTGTGTCTCCAAACAAATTTTAAGAGTTTTTGTTCTAGTTCCGTAAAAAATGCCATTGGTAATTTGATAGGGATTGCATTGAATCTGTAGATTGCTTTGGGTAGTATATTCATTTTCACAATATTGATTCTTCCAATCCAACAACATGGTATATCTCTCCATCTGTGGGTATCATCTTTAATTTCTTTCATCAGTGTCTTATAGTTTTCTGCATACAGGTCTTTTGTCTCCCTAGGTAGGTTTATTCCTAGGTATTTTATTCTTTTTGTTGCAATGGTAAATGGGAGTGTTTCATTAATTTCTCTTTCAGATTTTTCATCATTAGTGTATAGGAAAGCAAGAGATTTCTGTGTATTAATTTTGTACCCTGCAACTTTACCTAATGCATTGATTAGCTCTAGTAGTATTCTGGTGGCATCTTTAGGATTCTCTATGTATAGTATCATGTCATCTGCAAACAGTGACAGTTTCACTTCTTCTTTTCCAATTTGTATTCTTTTATTTCTTTTTCTTCTCTGATTGTCCAGGCTAGGACTTCCAAAACTATGTTGAATAACTGCGGTGAGAGTTGACATCCTTGTCTCGTTCCTGATCTTATAGGAAATGCTTTCAGTTTTTCACCATTGAGAATGACATTTGCTGTGGGTTTGTCATATATGGCCTTTATTATGTTCAGGTAGGCTCCCTCTATGCGCACTTTCTGGAGAGTTTTTACCATAAATGGGTGTTGATTTTTCTCAAAAGCTTTTTCTGCATCTATTGAGATGATCATATAGTTTTTATTCTTCAATTTGTTAATATGGTGTATCACACTGATTGATTTGCATATATTGAAGAATCCTTGCATCCCTGGGATAAATCCCACTTGATCATGGTGTATGATCCTTTTATATATGTTGTTGGATTCTGTTTGCTACTATTTTGTTGAGGATTTTTGAATCTATATTCATCAGTGACATTGGTCTGTAATTTTCTTTTTTTGTAGTATCTTTGTCTGGTTTTGGTATCAGGGTGATGGTAGCCTCATAGAATGAGTTTGGGAGTGTTCCTTCCTCTGTACTTTTTGGGAAGAGTTTGAGAAGGATGGGTGTTAGCTCTTCTCTAAATGTTTGATAGAATTCACCTGTGAAGCCATCTGGTCCTGGACTTTCGTTTGTTGGAAGATTTTTTCCTTTTCTTTTTTGTGGTACGCGGGCCTCTCACTGTTGTGGCCTCTCCCGTTGCGAAACACAGGCTCCTGCCGCGCAGGCTCAGTGGCCATGGCTCACAGGCCCAGCCGCTCCGCAGCATGTGGAATCTTCCCGGACCAGGGCACGAAGCTGTGTCCCCTGCATCAGCAGGCAGACTCTCAACCACTGCGCTACCAGGGAAGCCCTGTTGGAAATTTTTAATCACAGTTTCAATTTCATTACTTGTGATTGTTCTGTTCATATTTTCTATTTCTTCCTGGTTCAGTCTTGGAAGTTTATACCTTTCTAAGAACATGTTCATTTCTTCCAGGTTGTCCATTTTATTGGCATAGAGTTGCTTGTAGTAGTCCCTTAGGATGCTTTGTATTTCTGCAGTGTCTGTTGTAACTTCTCCTTTTACATTTCTAATTTTATTGAGTCCTCTCCCTCTTTTTCTTGATGAGTCTGGCTAATGGTTTATCAATTTTGTTTATCTTCTCAAAGAACCAGCTTTTAGTTTTATTGATCTTTCCTATTGTTTTCTTTGTTTCTATTTCATTTATTCCTGCTCTGATCTTTATTTCTTTCCTTCTGCTAACTTTGGGTTTTGTTTGTTTTCCCTTCTCTAGTTTCTTTAGGTGTAACATTAGATTGCTTATTTGAGATTGCTCGTTTCTTAAGGTAGGCTTGTATTGCTATAAAATTCCCTCTTAGAACTGCTTTTGCTGCATCCCATAGGTTTTGGATTGTCTGTCGTGTTTTCACTGACAGTTCTCTCTAGGTATTTTTTGATTTCCTCTTTGATTTCTTCAATGGTCTCTTGGTTATTTAGTAATGTAGTGTTTAGCCTCCATGTATTTGTGTTTTTTATGTTTTTTCCCCTTTAATTGGTTTCTAATCTCATAGCACTGTGGTCAGAAAAGATGCTTGATATGATTTCAACCTTCTTAAAGTTACTGAGGCTTGATGTGTGACCCAAGATGTGATCTATCCTGGAGAATGTTCCATGCACACTAGAGAAGAAAGTGTAATCTGCTGTTTTTGGATGGAATGTCCTATAAATATCAATGAAATCTATCTGGTCTATTGTGTCATTTAAAGCTTGTGTTTCCTTATTAATCTGTCCATTGGTGTAAGTGAGGTGTTAAAAGTCCCCCACTATTATTATGTTACTGTCGATATCCTCTTTTATAGCTGTTAGCAGTTGCCTCATGTATTGAGGTGCTCCTATGTTTGGTGCATATATATTTATAATTGTTATATCTTCTTCTTGGATTGATCCCTTGATCATTATGTAGTGTCCTTCCTTGTCTCTTGTAACACTCTTTATTTTAAAGTCTATTTTATGTGATATGAGTACAGCTACTCCAGCTTTCTTTTGATTTCCATTTGCATGGAATATCTTCTTCCATCCCCTCACTTTCAGTCTGGATGTATCCCTAGGTCTGAAGTGGGCGACTTGTAGACATCATATATATGGGTCTTATTTTTGTATCCATTCAGCAAGCCTGTGTCTTTTGGTTGGAGCATTTAATCCATTCACGTTTAAGGTAATTATCGAAATGTATGTTCCTATGACCATTTTCTTAATTGTCTTGGGTTTGTATTTGTAGGTCCTTTTCTTCTCTTGTGTTTCCCACTTAGAGAAGTTCCTTTAGCATTTGTTGTAGAGCTGGTTTGGTGGAGCTGAATTGTCTTAGCTTTTGCTTGTCTGTAAAGCTTTTGATATCTCCATTGAATATTAATGAGATCCTTGTGGGGTAGAGTAATCTTGGTTGTAGGTTCTTCCCTTTCATCACTTTAAGTATATCATGCCACTCCCTTCTGGTTTGTAGAGTTTCTGCTGAGAAATCAGCTGTCAACCTTATGGGAGTTCCCTTGTATGTTATTTGTCGTTTTTCCCTTGCTGCTTTCAGTAATTTTTCTTTGTCTTTAATTTTTGTCAATTTGATTACTATGTGTCTTGGTGTGTTTCTCCTTGGGCTTATCCTGTATGGGACTTGCTGTATTTCCTGGACTTGGGTGTCTATTTCCTCTCCCATGTTAGGGAAGTTTTCAACTATAATCTCTTCAAATATTTTCTCTGGTCCTGTGTCTCTCTCTTCTCCTTCTGGGACCCCTATAGTGAGAATGTCGTTGTGTTTAATGTTGTCCCAGAGGTCTCTTAGGCTGTCTTCATTTCTTTTCATTCTTTTCTCTTTATTCTGTTCCGCAGCAGTGAATTCCACCATTCTGCCTTCCAGGTCACTTATCCATTCTTCTGCCTCAGTTATTCTGCTATTGATTCCTTCTAGTGTAGTTTTCATTTCAGTTATTGTATTGGTCATCTCTGTTTGTTTGTTCTTTAATTCTTCTAGGTCTTTGTTAAACATTTCTTGCATCTTCTCGATCTTTGCCTCCATTCTTTTTCCGAGGTCCTGGATCATCTTCACTATCATTATTCTGAATTCTTTTTCTGGAAGGTTGCCTATTTCTACTTTAATTAGTTGTTTTTCTGGGTTTTTATCTTGTTCCTTCATCTGGCACATAGCCCTCTGCCTTTTCATCGTGTCTATCTTTCTGTGTCGGTTAATTCTTATTCTTCATCTGACTGATGTCTCAGACACATTTGATTCCACTGTTTACTCCCTCCTTGAAATACTTCCTTCAAGGGATATTAAGTGGTCTTGGTTCTTCTATCACTCTTTCCTGGCATCCTTGGCTGATTCCTTATCTTCCAACCTCTGAATATTGCTGTTAGTCCTTGGAAATTTTCCCTCTCTACATTTAAACCCCCAGGTGTGACTTCATTCCCTGTCTCATAATTTTAAAAACCATCCATATACTTACTGATGAGTCTGAAATTTACTATCTTTAAACCAAACCTTTCCCCTGAACTTTAAACTCTACACTCAACTGCCTACTTGAGATCTGTGCCTAGATGTCTATTCAGCATCCTAAACTTAACATGTTTTAAATAATGAACTCTTGATCTTCCTCACAAGTCAGCAAACTTCTGCATTTCTGTCAATCTCCGTAAATGGTAACTCTGTTCTTCCAGTTGCTCAGGCCAAAACCTTACAGACATCTTTGATTCCTCCCCTTCCTCCTTCGTGCACCCCCCAAACCCCCATCCCACGAGTGATCTGTTGGTAAGTCCCACAGGCTAATCTAGTTGCAATTCTTCAAAAATATATCTTTTTGAATTGAAATCCTTCAAAAGTTGTCAAGGATTCAACTACCTCTCATCATCTACACTATTCCCACCTTGGTCACCATCACTTCTTGCCCAGACTTTTGCAGTCTCCTCCCAACTCTACTCTGCAGTCCCTCTGCTCTCACCACTGCTGTCCTACAGTCCATTCTCAACATGGCAGCCAGAAAAATCCTCAAGAAAACTTAAGTCATGTCATCCTTCTGCTTAAACCTCCCAATGGCTTTCCATTTCACTGACAGTAAAAAACTTAAAGGCCCTACACATATTCAGTCTCCTGTTAAATTTTTGCCCTCACCTCCAACTACTTTCTTCCTGGATCACCCTGCTGTAGCCACAAGACTCTCTAGCTGTTCCTTGAACTAGCCTGGCTGGCTGTGGTCTGTAGCCTGCCTAACCTAACCCTACAGCATTTTCCCATGTAATGAAATGTTTCCAGAAAACATAACTTTTATTGATTGACTAGTACTGTTCTATATACCGCATCCCTTATCTTTAGAGTTTTAAAGCAATCTGACTCTCACACAGCATACCTAGTCAAAATAAAACAGTGCTCCAGAAAGTTCTTGTTATTCTTTGAGAGTACATTCCTCGGCATCATGGGAAACAGTCAAGAGGTTCAAAACAGAGTGGCTGAGGTTGAGTTACTGGAAAGTAATTTTCAGCCCCAGGCAGGCAAGAAAACAACAATAGGGCAAGAAATAACAAGGCCATTGTACACTGATCTAACTCGGTACGGCCTTTCTTACTTTGAAATCTGCAATTTTTTATTAATAGCGTTTGTGGGCTGGTTAAACTTTGGTTTATGTAAGATTAAGTGGTAAACAAAAGTTGTTTAGTTGTTATCTGATGGAGCCAGTGCTTTAGAGAGGTGCCAATGATTTGAAAAGATGACAGATTTAAGAAAAGAACTCAGCCAATCTGGGAATTTAATACTTTGCACCTTCTCTTCCTCACACCCTACCAAAGACATATTCCTAGGCAAGAACACTTACCTGATAAATCTCAAGAAAAGCGGGCAAAGCTCCCTGGACCGTGGCTCTACCCTTTCTGGGAATTTTGCCAGAGCTCGCCAGAGCAAAAACCGAAAATTGGTATGGTCCAGTCTTTCCTGAAGGTCGGTTTTCAATGCGAACTGCTCATGATAAAGAGTTCCAACGTTTCCTTCCTGAGTCTGCTCCCAACTTGCATCTCCAATGGACCTCTCCTCATCTCTTGTGTCATTTTGCAGCTCTTTCTCTGAAAGAAAAAAGGTCATCATCACCACTAGAGAAATGTTAACAACTACCCTATGTGTTTCTGCCAGTAATGGCATTCCTTTCTCTAGTAATACAAACAAATAATAACAGTATCCAAAGGTTATCAGAGATAATACATTTCTCATTTCTGCTTTCCAACTTTATGTGTAATTAAGCAATAGAAATTAAACAGTTAAACAACCATTTCCTCCCGCAGCCCCCTCCTTCATATCCCTTTACATACCAGCATGTGTAGCTGCTTTTTCTAGATGTTCATAGTAGACTTTCCAAAATTGCTTATTTTCCATTTCACGTGCATGAGAACTAAGAGTAAAGATCATAAAATAAAACCCGTGGTATGGACCCTATTTTGAGATATCTCATACAAAAAAAAAGTGAAAGGATATAACTAAAATACTAATTAAGTTATCCCTGAATGTGGGGTCGTAAACAACTTTTGTACTTTATTTTTCAAGATGCCTGTTCTGCTAAGGTCTAATATTTAGGGTTTTGAGAGGCCACACATAATATATTTCCAATCTGACAAAAAGCTAGAGTAGGCCCTCTGAAGACAAATGCCTGCAGAAGGACAGATTTCTATAAATGAAGCACAACATATGTATTTTTTATGTGATTATGAACGTCCTTTTTAGAGCTAAAGGGTTTTGGATACTAGACAGCAAGGGTTTTAAATTTAATTTTTAATTTTTAAATTAAAGTTTGGCTCAATGACTCAATATATATAAATAAAAGCATAAAATTATTATACAGTACTTATTACTGTAAAAAAATTCAATAATACAGGTGTATAATATAAAGTAAAAAGAGAAAGTCCTCCAAAGTTATTTCAAAGTACAGAGAAACATATACAAAACAACTGAATTGTCAAAAACTTGGCATCAGATAGAATAAGTAATGTTTACTTTTTCTTCATCTTGTCCCACAAAGGCTTTAAGGTAGCTATAAATACCATACACACCCATTCACTTAAATCACACCCCAGAGTATAATACTGGCTCCATCATCATTCTGCAGTAGTGAAAGCACAACAGCTTCATCCATTTCACCCAGGCTTACCTTATGAGTTCAATAACAGGATCCCAGAGAGCACTGAAGTTAACATATAACATGCCTAACAGATAACGAAGTGGCACCTGCAAGCATAGGAAATTAGTTTAGATCAGCACCAAAATGCAAGGATCCTGACTTGGACAACCTGAGGTTTGGAAAGAAGCTTCTGCTTTAAGAAAAAACTTGCAGGTGCCAATCCAAAATTCAGGTACAGTAATTTTCCTCCTCTTCCCAAAAGGTCACTCACTATTTAACAGAGAAGAATCACTTAAGAAAACACAGTATTCAAACTCACTCCAGATGTTCACAAATAAAGGATATATTTGAATAAACAGATTTGACTCATGATTAAATTCATTCCTAACAAATACTGCCATCACCTGACAAGACAAAACTTGAACGGTAATCAGTAAAGCACAGGTGTCAAAGAACCCAGCAAAGCACTATGTGAATGGCAGCTGAGGCTTTATGAGCAGATGTGTGAGTTCTCAAAACTAGCCATTAAGAGTTCAGTTGAGAGGGTCTGAAGTTTTCACAGTCGCCTTTTGGAATGACAGTCACTGTTACTAGCATCCCCGTGCACTCAGGAAACATCATGTAAAGTGGTAGTTCTATTATTATTTGGGGGTGGGGTGCTTGTGTCTACCTTAGCAGCAGAGTCCCTTTCCAAATGGAACATAATACAGGACGCTAATATACAGAACAGGTTAAGAACAGAACTGCTCTGCTTGAAAGGGGAATGCCTCCACTTGACCTTCTTCCCAAAGGGATAGTGATGTATCCTCAAGGGTCATGGACGGAAAATCCCTGATACAAAAGGTAGAGGGCTGACGTCCTGCAGCAGTGAACAAATCTGGAGAAGAGTATCAGGCTGTCAACTTGACCTTGTTCCTCCTGCTGCCACCTACTACCTACCCTCACATACTACACACATACTCAGGAGAAGGGAGGATAGTAAATTATTTCTACTGTTGAAAAGGCTGTGGAGCCATTTAACTCAAAGCATTGAACAGAACTGGGTATTTGCTTAGTTTTAAATTCTTTTTTTATAATTCTTGCTTTTAAAAATTCTTTCTCTCTCTCTCTTTTTTAAAACTTTTTGGTGACTATTTAGTATGCTTCTCTTTTCTCAAATGCCAGCTAAACAGATCTTAAAGTATAAACTGAGTTAAAAAAAAAAAAAACTCAAACACTGTTTTTACCTCCTGTAATGGCCCATCAGGGACTGCAGTCTGTACCACATCACGTCTTAGTTTTCTCAAATGAAGAAGCTTCTCTCTGTAATCATTCACAGTTGCTGGCACAAGTTCTGCCTGGCGTAATATAGCAAAGACAGACTGACGCTCTGAGAGCTCGTCATCCTGAACAACCAGAGGAAACCAGGAGGCAGGTCAGTATTTTGATTTTCCAAAAAGAACATTAAATGTGAACAGAAGTCTAAAAAAGAAAAACTGGCATATGTTAATGTTTTAAATTAAATAAGCAACATATTTTTTGAGTAAATGATTCATTCTTCCTCACATCATTTACTTTTTGGTAGATAATTTAGGTTTAGTGTCTAGCAGAGACATGACAAGTAAAAAACAGGAAAGTAATTCTCAAAATCACTCAAGTTGACTGGCAATAGTTTTTGAAATACAGAAAATGTACATATACTTTCACTGTACAATTCTACTTCTAAGTACAAGTAATTTCTACTTCTGGAAGTAGTCATTTGCATTATTGAAATGTTTCCCTGAACAAAGGTATCTGTGTAAGGATGTTCACGGCAGTATTATTAGAAATGCTGCAAAACTACCAACAACCCACCTAAGCGTCCATCAAGAGGGAACTGGTTAAATACAATATTTTAAACTGTGGGGCACTATTCAAACCTCAAAAGAAATGAGGTAGGGCTAGAGGTACGGATATGGAAAAACTTGCATGACACCATTTGTTTAAATTATGTGTGTATATACAAAAAGTCTGAAAGAATAGTCACCAACTAACTATGGATTTTCAGTGGTGGCCTTGCTGAGGGGATGGGAATAAGAATGGCAAAGTTTTTTTCAAACTTCGTGATAGATATTTACACGGTATTTGAATTTTTTGCAAAATTATCATTTTGGAAAACAATATGTCAAGTTACATTTTTTAAAAGTTACCCAAAATGAACAGTTAAAATACCTCCATTAATTCTGGAAGCCGAACCTCAAAGTGGTTTAGGATCCTTATTGTCAAAAGCCGAATCTAGAGAAATTAAAAGGCATGTTTCAAACTCCAACTATTTAAACATAAGAAACTGATTAAGAGTCAGTGAGACCTAAGTTTCATGGAATTATGAAAGATATACCACTTGTCAGAGTAATACATGTTTATTCTATTCCTTATTTCATATTCAACACCAACCAACACCTTATTCAAATGGTACTTGGAACAATTAATGACCAGACTAGACTGAGAAGATAAGGTTGCTCATAAAACGGTGCTGCTTCTTTGAACTATAACACTATAGGCATCTCTGTAAATAAGCGCAAAGAATCTGATTAAGCTTACAATTCCACTGAAATTAATGATTTTTATTTCTAAATAACATGTTCAGGTATTTCTATACACCTGAATGAGCAGCAGAATCACCTACAGAGCTTTGAAAAATCATGCAGATATGTCACTTCCACCCTATGCCTGCAGAATCAGAATTTGGGGGTGTTGGGACCCAGAATTTATATTTTTAGTAAGCGCCCCAATTAATCCTGCTGCAATCAGTTTGTAGGTCAGTGTTTAGGAATCACTGCTTTAAATAGAAACCACCCCAAAGCAGCATTTTCTGATTAAGGAGCTCTGACAACCACTGGCAATACACGCATAAAACAAAAGATGAGAGGCAGAGAACACACCACAAAACCGTAGTACCTTGGATATGCCAGTTGAAATGTTTGCTCGTAACTTGGGAAATAATTCCATTAGAGCTTCCTCTGAAAGTGGCCCCCTGCAGCCACATAAGGATAATCTCTGATAATAGAGATCAGCCAACAGCAACACAGACGGCTCCAAAGGAAACGCTCTGCAACGAGATATTAGATCCAAACCGTACCATACACCACAGAGAACTTAGGCTATACTAGAAACGACAGAAAATTATCACTGATGAAAGGAATGTAAGAGGGAACAAGTGAAAGTTTTACGTGGACATGTAGCATCACTTGAGACATGAAGCATCTGAGGTCCACCAACAGTGAGCCACACGCTCGAGTACAGACACACAGCCAGAGGCAGAGGCAGGATTATAATACGGTGTTTTGACTGAAGTCAAATGCTGTCTTTTCAATCCACATACTCATAAGTGACAGTGACATAAGGGGGGATATATACTATTCACTGAGTGTTTTCTATGTGCCAGGTACTGAGCTATTAGGCAAACAGTACAGAGCAGGGGGCCGGCACATCAGCTCTGGGGTAGGGCAGTCCAGGCTTGAAGCCAGCCCATCATCATCATCACCCACGTAACCCTGGACAAGCCACTTAACCACGATGTGCTATCCTCCAACAAATATTTACTGAGTATCTGCCATGTACCAGTGACTTTTCTAGATACTGGCTATAGCAGGAAACCAAGGAAAAAGTCCCTATCCTCCTGGAGCTTATATTCTAATAGGGGAAGGTCACCTCAGGAAAAGGAGGCTGGACTGAGAGACTGGTGCGTGGGGGAGAGGGCGAGGGGGTGAAGAGGAGTGCTGTCTGATATGGGGGTGGTCACAGAAGGCACAGACTGAAGGAAGTCAAGAAGAGAGCCAAAAGGCACCTGGAAGAAAAGCATTCCCGGCAGAGGGAGCAGCGACGCCAAGTCCCAGACAGGTGTGCTTGCCTATGTGAGGAGAATCGAGGAGACCAGTGCAGCTGGAACAGAGTGAACGAGGAGGAGTGGCTGGGGACGAGGTCAGAAGCCAGGGCCTAGATTACACAGAGCCCCGAGGAACATGATGAGGACTGCGGGTTTTATCCCGAGTAGGCTGGGTACCACGAGAGGAGGGTTTCTCAGCAGTGGCTCTGCTCACGCGGGCCAGGCGACTCTTTGTTGTGAGGCCGTCCAGTGCACAGCAGGGTGCTCCTTACCCACCACACCCCAGTAGCAGTCCCCAGCTGTGATGACCAAAAACGTCTCCAGAATGGCCCGTGGTTGAAAATCACTATTTCCGAGGGTTGTTGGCAAAAGAGTGACATGTTCTCTTTCACGGAAAAGAATCATCCTTGTTGTTGGGTACAAAACAGACAGCAGCAGGGCAAGGATGGAGGCAAGGAAACTCGTTAGGAGGCTACTGCAGTCATCCAGGTGAGAGATGGAGGTTGAGACCAGACTGGCAGCGGGTGCTGAGCAGCTGGGGTTCTGGATTTATTTAAGAATTCGAGTTCCCCCTTCTACAATGTTAACAGTACCTATACCTCAGGGAATTGTTGTGAGGATTACAATAATAATGTAATAATAATGTATGGAAAGTACTCAGAAGAGTGACCGGCACATAATAAAAATTCAATAAATGCAATTTGTGTATTGTTAACGCATAGTCTAATTCAATCTCCATGAGGGAAGTACTGCTACTCCCTTTTGAGAGAGAATAAAGTTGAGATTAACTAACTTACTCAAGGCTATCTAGCTAGTAAGTGATGAAGACAAGGTTCAAATCCAGGTTGTCTTGGCTGTGAAACCTCTGGCGTAACCAGTAGCTAGCGCAGCACCCAGCACTGAGGCCTGCATCTACAACTTTCACGAATGAAAACTTGCACTGCCACCCTCCAAGCTGATTCGCTCCTATTAGAGGTTTCTGGGCCTCCTAGGTTAAAAGCACCTGCCCGGGAGGCCAGCTGGCCTTCCACAAGGGACAGACAAATCCCACTCTGTTATGCGTGCTTTTCTGTTTTTAAAACCTCCACAGATGCCTTCAATTGTTCCCACCAAAGCATACAGTGTGAGAAGTTTAAATAGAATGACTTAAAAAAAAAAAAGGGGGCTTCCCTGGTGGCGCAGTGGTTGAGAGTCCGCCTGCCGATGCAGGGGACACGGGTTCGTGCCCCGGTCCAGGAGGATCCCACATGCCGCGGAGCGGCTGGGCCCGTGAGCCATGGCCGCTGAGCCTGCACGTCTGGAGCCTGTGCTCCGCAACGGGAGAGGCCACAACAGTGAGAGGCCTGCGTACCGCAAAAAAAAAAAAAGTAGGAAGACAACAAAGAAAAACTCCTCCTTAAAAAAATTTAAAGCAATTCAATTAACAATAGAGAGACAGTAGCCTTGCCCAGATTGGGGAATGTACAGAGCTTCTGGATTACTGCACTAAGTCTCTTAACTGGTCTCCTTTATCCTCTTTCAGTCTCTTCTCGATATAGCAGCTTAAGTGATCCTACTTTGGCCTACGCCACTCTCCTGCCAAAAACACCTCCTGTGGCTTCCCCTTTCACTCACAGTAAAAGCCAAGGCCCTACAATGGCCAAAGGTCAAACACTGCCTGCCACCACGCCCCCCGTATCCTCCTCTCCGCCTACCCTCTCCTCGCTCTACTCAGCTACGATAGTTCCTTGCTGCTCAAGCAAGGCACCCACACAGAGCCTCGGCACTCATACCTTCCCTGGGTTTGGGACAGAGCACCCCAGGTCCCAGATATCCCATCCCCAGGGCTTACTTCCTTGCTGCTTCTGGGTTTCTGCTCAAATATCTCCTCGGTGAGGCCTTCCCTAGTTAAAACTCCTATTTGTCCCCAGCCTCCAGACTCTCCCTGTCCCGACTTTACTACTGTCTAACATGCCATATATTTTACTTGTTTATTTTGTTTAGTATATCTTCTTGCTAGTGTGTTAGCTCCATGAAGGCAGGGAATTGTGTGTTTCATTTACTGTGTCCCCCAGTGCCAAGAACAGGGCCTGGTACATGAGAAAAGCAATGAATACTTATTGAATGAAGTAAATGAGCAAATCTGTTGTTAAAAGCATGTAAATAAAACGGACTAGACTCCAGAAACAGAAGCAAACTACTTTACAAGACTTTTAAAACGCCTGACCTTTAGAAAGGGTGCTAAGCTGAGCAATGAATGGCTCTCAGTAACGCCCTGTGCTATGATCCAAATCAAAATAAACTTAAAAAAACCCAAAACTGGATTGTTTTGGTATGTAGTAAAAGGACCACAGGAAAGTTTTCTGAAGGGCTAAGTGTGTCAAGCCGAGAAACACTGTGAAAGCAGAAACGTGTATGTTGGAGCCATGGTGCCATGTCATGTGACCAGCATTATACACCCACTTCACTCTGCAACACTCATTTACATACACAGTAAAATACCCTTTCACAAAGATGAATCTGTATTTAAAGACTGTATCCAAAAATGTTCTTATTTTAACTGGAGGATTTAAATCAATAATAAATTTCCTACGGGAATACAACTCAGGTAAAAAATAGATCCAAGATTTTGCCAACACAGAAGCCTTTATATTTCATTCATTATTAAGCTGAATGTAAGATATGTTTACTCACAATACTAAATTCTTCACACGTTCCACAGAAACCAGATGAAGAAGTTCAGAAGATTCTTCCAAACTTAGCAGAGTATTTACAGCTTGACAAAGAACAAATAAGTTTCCTTAAGGCAGAAAAACAGGAGAAAACACATTATTTCTTTGACACAATAACTATAGACATCTCATTTTACCTACCACTTGGTATTTATACAGAGTTCTTAAAGTGAATCTGTACCTTCTAAAGGATTATCTGTCAAATGTCAGAATATAACAGAAAGGAACTGAAAAGAGGTTCCAAGTCTTATATTTTAACTTTCTTAAGAGAAAAATATATTCAGAAATAGAGAATAAAAATGTATGTTCCCTTCAACTGAGATGAGGAGAAAATTCAATGGTTCTACCAACTGGTATTATCAAAATCAGAACTTTTGAGAATAGACTTAGACTTTTCAAAAGCTAAGAAATTATCTTTGTGTAAAACTCATGTTGATTTTATGACTCCAATTTATAAGAAATAACATATCCAATGGCTACTACATATAACGGACTCAATTTATATTAATTAGATAATCAATTTACTCCTAGACCAGAGGCTGGCAAACTATGGCCCACAAACTTGCGGGTAGTCTGTTTTTATATGGCCGGCAAACTAAGAATGCTTTTCACATTTTTAAAGGGTTGTTTAAAACAACAAACAAACAAACAGAATATGCCACAAGACTGAAGACTGAACGTGGCCCACAAAAGCTAAAATATTTACTGTATTGTCCTTTACACAAATATTTTGCCAACACCTGCTCTAGTTAGAAAAGGGCTATCCAGCAGAACTTCCTTTCTGCAGTGGTAGAAAGGCCCTATACTTCTGCCAAATGTCCTCACAATCCAATATGGTAGCCATTCGCCACACGTGGCTACTGAGCACTGGAAATGGGGCAGGTCTACTTTATTCTCTAACATGTCTGCTTGGTATCTAACACAGAACCTAGCAATTAATATTTAAATGAATGACTACTATACACATGTGTTAGGGAAAAAAATACCATGCTAGAATAAAACAAAATACCTACTATTATTTGCTTATTTTTGTAGCAAATTTTTTTTATTAATCTTATTTTGATCAAAATATGTACTTTCAAATTGCTGTTCTCAGCTAGTTGGGGGAGTTGGACAAGTATACAACAGGAAATGGTGTTTGGGGCAGGGCAGTCTACTTCTGCCTGGATGAGTCATGAAGACCTTTCTAGAGGTACTGTGTTTGAGCTGAGTTTTTTTTTTTTAATTTTATTTATTTTTGGCTGCATTGGGTCTTTGTTGCTGCGCGCGGGCCTTCTCTAGTTGCAGCGAGCGAGGGCTACTCTCTGTTGCAGTGCGCAGGCTTCCCATTGTGGTGGCTTCTCTTATTGCGGAGCATGGGCTCTAGGCACGCAGGCTTCAGTAGTTGTGGCTTGGGGGCTCTAGAGCGCAGGCTCAGTAGTTGTGGCGCACGGGCTTAGTTGCTCCGCGGCGTGTGGATCTTGCTGGACCAGGGCTCGAACCCGTGTCCCCTGCATTGGCAGGCGGATTCTTAACCACTGCACCACCAGGGAAGCCCTGAGCTGAGTTTTGAAAGCTAAGTACGAGTTCACCAAATGATGAAAGACCTAGAAAGGACTCCAGGCAGAAGGGACACATGTGCAATGGTAGCCAGAGGGACATACAAGAAAGTGTCTTGCTCTAGGTAAGCAAATGCCTGGAGCACAAGTGTATACCAGGGCTAGACTGGGCGTGGAAGACAGGAACAAGACAAGCTGGGACTTAAAGTTGAGTCTGATTTCTTTGACCATGGCAGCCTTCTACTACTACACCTTTGGACTCAGCAAATGTTCAAGCTGTCCTGACTTTGCCACCACATTATGAGGTACAAGGGTAACGCCTCCATCTCAGCCTCTTTTTTCCCTATTTACATACAGGGGGTTCTGCCAGAACACAACACAACGGCAGTACTATTCTCTGGTATCCATGTGTTTACAGTTACTCTGGGTGTGCCAGAAAAGACAGACAAGAGAACAAATGGTGACTGTAACTGACCTTTTCCAAAGCTCCCTCTGTCAACAGTCATGAAGAGTGACTCTATGAAGCAGGTGACTAGGGGTATCACCTTCTCTTTCTCCAGGGGTCTGTCCAAGAAGTGGGGAGAAAAAGGGAAATGCTCAAACTAGCATTCAATGGCTTTTTCATGAAATGGCAAAAAATGGCTAATAAGTGTTTTCATCAGCTTGCTAAAACACCTTTCACAATTAAACACAGTTGATTTTCTCACCTAATATGAGGTAACACGACAAGGGCCGCCCAAGAGCATGAAAGGTAAGTACTCTCTTTATTTGGGGGTAACTGAATTATAGATAAAAGATGATCTAATACTGAGATCTGTTCCTTTCCTCCCTTGGATCTGGTCTTCTTCTGCCTTATACTGGATCTGAAGGAAGAAAAGATAAACAAATAGTTAAAATAAGAGAGGATATAATCGCTGTAGCCCTCTGAAGTTTGAAATAAAATTGGTTCCTTTCCGTGCATGGAGCATTAGTGGGAAGGAAGGAACTGGTGGTGACAGTTGAATACAAATAACTAAACAAAAGTGACTCATTTACTGATTTTTCAGTGACAGATTTTTTCAACCCCATTGGTTCTATTTTCTTCTATTTTCTATTTTAACTTGCTTCATAACTTAAAGCAACTCTCTTCCAGTTTTAGGTATTATTTCTGAATTTTGTGCTGATGGACATGTGTTTAAGAACTGGAGAGGTAATTTATTGGCATGAACTGACTTCCTCCATCCCCCCTTTCCTTTCTGACATGAATTTTACTGCTTCACAAATGTGTAGAATGATGTTGCAAAGGAATCACAGTGAATTTGACAAATGTCACTAAAATGATTATGACTTAGAAGTAACTTTTGGACTTCCCTGGGGGTCCAGTTGTTAAGACTCCACTCTTCCACTGTAGGGAGCGCGGGTTCGATCCCTGGTTGGGGAACTAAGATCCCGCATGCCATGCGGCCAAAAGAAAAGCAAGAAGTAACTTTCTCTGAGGCTTTAATCTGATAAGTGGTTACCCAACATTATTTTCTAATATGACATTCAGTTTTAGGTATCTGTTACTTTGGCGGTATTCTTGTTTGCCTCTATTTTTGCCAATGAACTATACCTCAGTCCTATTTAAAAGACAGAAATCCAGTGGAAAGAAAAGTCACAGAAACAATAAGTAAATTGATCTGTTTTTATAATTAATCCTCCATGTCCAGTTTGGTTAACTTATTACAGAATAGAAGTAGAATATCAGGTTTTTATTCCTATACCTGTTAATCATTAAAGTTAACCAAAAAAGTTGCATTCTCTTTTGTTTCATACTTATCAGGATACTGAATGCTTGGAAATTATGAGAGATAACTAAGTGAATTTTACTGGTAATTTCTAAAAGTCACTGTACCTTGATATACAGTCTTTCTAGTATTAACCATGAATATACAATTGTTTTAAAATAAAAGGTTAAGAAAATTAATAGTGACTTCTTTCTTTCACTTACCACGCTCTTGAAGTTAAATAACCTGTTTCTGTACCCTTTTCACACGTGTTCCTATGCTTATATATACTTTTGGTTTTAACTTTGCAAAATGGGATCATGTACTCTTCTACAACTTGGTTTATTTATTTTTTTAAATTTATTTATCTATCTATCTTTGGCTGCATTGGGTCTTTGTTGCCGTGTGCAGGCTTTCTCTAGCTGCGGCAAGCAGGGGCTACTCTTCGTTGCGGTACGCAGGCTTCTCTTGTTGCAGAGCGCGGGCTCTAGGCATGCGGGCTTCAGTAGTTGTGGCATGTGGGCTCAGTAGCTGTGGCTCGTGGGCTCTAGAGAGCAGGCTCAGTAGTTGTGGTGCACGGGCTTAGCTGTTCCACGGCATGTGGGATCTTCCTGGACCAGGGCTCGAACCTGTGTCCCCTGCATTGGCAGGCGGATTCTTAACCACTGTGCCACCAGGAAAGTCCTACAACTTGCTTTTTTCACATAACAATGTATCACGGACATCTTTCCAGTTAATACATGTAGATCTTCCGTTTTTACAGTATTCTGAATGCATTATTTTTAAATGGGTAATCCTACCAAGAATACAGGGAATAAAGACTTAGAACTTACCCCACTGTCTGTTCTGAGAAAAGCAGAGGGTACTTCTCAATCGCCATGGAGCCAGTGGTGGGAGGTGCTGCTTTGTTCAGAATGAGTTTGGCCAAAATGGCCAGAGCTTCATCTTTGACTGCAGCGTCATCAGTCAGGAAGCAATTCTCAATATACAAGAGAAAGCTGGGTAGAAAAAGCTAAAAATAAGAAAGAAAATCACACTTATTAACAACAGATATAAATTTCAGAACACCTAATGAAGAGAAGATTCTAACACTTCCACAGAGAAAAAAAGAGATCATAAAGGCTCAGGAATCGTAATGACATCAGACCTCTGCAAAGGAACGGTGGAGGCCAGAAGACAATGGAGCAATGCCTGAAAAACTGAGGGAAAACGACAGCATCTAGAATACTGTACCCAGCGTACTGGTGATGTAGTTTGAGGAGAGAATGAAGACACTTACAGATGCACTAAATCTCAAAATTTTACTTCCATTCACCCTTTCTCAGGAACCTCTGGAGAATGTGTTTCATCAAAATAAGAGGGGAAACTACAGTAAGAGAAAGACACAGGACCCAGGAAGCAGGAGAGAGGCAAGTCCTAGTATGACATCTGTGCAGTGGGCAGAGAAAGCAACATGTTCAGACTTGAAAGGCTCTAGGAGGAATGTCTCCTAAAAAGAAAAGAGAAAAGCAAAGAGCTGCCAAAATTCTGCCCGTTTGCTGCGTGAAAGGCATTCTGTGATGCTGCTGGCAGACCCACCAGCAATTTCAAGTTTCTAAAGAATGAGGCAATTGGTAACTTCAGGAAAAACGAAAGGGTATACAAAAAAGGAAATGTAATTATAAAATACTCCTTGATTATAGGGATTAAGTGTTTGATGAATATGAATTCAACCAAAATTTATAATGTAACTCTGTTGAGCAGATGAGAAGCGTAAAAGAACTAGAAATCCACCTACCCAGGAGGAAGCCTACAGATGAGGACTAAAACTAATGAGTCAAGGAAAAGCAGTATGTTCAGATGATTTAAAAATATGAAGTAGGGCTTCCCTGGTGGCGCAGTGGTTGAGAGTCCGCCTGCCGATGCAGGGGACACGGGTTCGTGCCCCGGTCCGGGAAGATGCCACATGCCGCGGAGCAGCTGTGCCCGTGAGCCATGGCCGCTGAGCCTGCGCGTCCGGAGCCTGTTGCTCCGCAACGGGAAAGGCCACAACAGTGAGAGGCCCGCGTACCCCCCAAAACCCCCCCCCCAAAAAAAAACAAAAATATAAAGCAAATACTAGGAAAAAATAGCTAAAAATCATTAGATGTGCTTGTTGCTGGTAAGGAAGATGGGAATGGGAATGAAATGAGTGCCTTTTAGCCCCATGTAACCTTTTAAACAACATACATAGAGTACTCTGATAAAAATAAGTTTTTTAAAAAAAGACCACAGGGAACAGGGGAGACAGAAAAGAGGCAGCTGCTAAGAAAACCTGGGAGAAATAAAGAGCCCTCACTGGGCAGGAAGCAACAGGGCTAGGACATGTATAAAGAAGTATTTTTCTGAGACAAATGAAAATATATATTATTAAAGACTAAAGGGAAAAATGAGAGAAGAGATACAGAGATTTCCATGAAGTGTACTGTAGAATCACCAGTTGGAAGGAGTGGCAAATATTTGATGAGGGTGAGGGGCAAGGATAAAATAAACTCGGGATTTGATGAGAAAGATTTCTACCTCATTCTATCAGGTAGCAATTCATTCTGTAGCAATGAAATAAATTCATAACCCTCCTCCTATGCAAACTGTTTCAGAAACTATTTTCTATGCTTCAAATTCACAGTTTAAGTTCCTTAAGCCATTTTTTTTCAAATTTATCACATTGTTCTATAATTTCCTAAAAGATTATTAGAAAAACAAATTGGTTACCTAGTATCATTTAAAACGCTTAGCATGTGGAATAAAGTTTCACATATGACCTAGAACTGGAATATAATTGCTTTAAAAAAAAATACATGAACTAAAACATCAAATACTTATTCTATTCCTTTCAAAAAACAAAATCACAGGATTTTTAAATTGATTATTTTATCGTGACAGATTTAAAACAAAACAAATCCAAGACTTAATATCTCACTCACCTGCTCAAACTGCTTCATAGCAAACATGACTTCCGAAAAATCCAAAATTAAGCATCTTTCAAATCTGCTCTCAAAAATCTGTGGACCACAGGCAAAGAATAGTAATGTAAATACAAAGAGAGTACTTTCCCATTCCTGAAAATAAAAACATCCGAAACCTTTAAGATCCTCTAACTTGCAAGCAGGAAGTGTGGGATGCTTGATACAAGTTAAAATAGTCATGGAAGGCAAAAAGAACTGGATTGTTGAATTTGCCACTGTGCAGTTGGACACACCAGGTGTGAGACACAGGCACTGGGCCTTCCTCCTCGGGAAAGAAGCTACTAGAGTAAAGGTATGGTGGGCACACTTCAACCAGTATTCTAAGTGCTCGGCCTTCTCCAAAGAGACTTACAAATGCGAAGGGCTGTGTTTCTAGTGATTACCCAGGGCTTTGCCTAAGAGCTGCTCCATTCTTTCCCAGCTACAGAGAATTACAAAAGGGCAAGTAGCACGACTTTACACCTTCCTCTAAACTTTATACTGTTGCACTACACGAAGCTAGGAAGAACCTAACTGATCTATTTTCAATTCCACTTCCCTCCAATTCATCTTCTAAACTCACTAAAATGCCAATCTCATTAAATCATTTCCCTGCTTAACATTTTTCCAGGGCCCTCCACTACTTGGAGGATAAAATCCAACCTAACTTTTCAAAGCCAAGCAAAGCCTTGCTGATATACATCACACTTCATGTGTCCATGTGCCCAGCAACATAGATTTTTGAACACATTTTTGCCATTCTCTCTCCTAGAGTTTTTAACACCTTCTCTGACTGGCAGACTGCTATTTAACCTTCAACGACTATCCAAAATATTAGTCCTTTGAAAAGCTTTCTCTGTCCCTCAACCCCAGACAGAATTAACCTTTATGTTTCGACGTGACATAAATAGATTGATTCAACAGATTTTAACTACATACTCCCAGGGCCCCACTTCCCTAACAATAAAAAATCACAGGCAGGACTTCCCTGGTGGTGTGGTGGTTAAGAATCCGCCTGCCAACGCAGGGGACCTGGGTTCAAACCCTGGTCTGGGAAGATCCCATGTGCTGCAGAGCAACTAAGCCCGTGCGCCACAACTACCGAGCCTGAGCTCTAGAGCCCGTGAGCCTCAACTACCGAAGCCCGCGTGCCTAGAGCCCGTGCTCAGCAACGAGAGAAGCCACCGCAATGAGAAGCCCGCGCACCGCAACGAAGAGTAGTCCCCGCTCGCCATAACTAGAGAAAGCCTGCGCGCCGTAACGAAGACCCAACGCAGGCAAAAATAAAAATAAATAAATAAATAAATTTTTAAAAAATATTAATTAAAAAAAAATCACAGGCCAAAATAAATAAATAAATAAAATTAAAATGTCCACTCTACAATATCTAGTCCACAGCCCGAACTTGGTTAAGCCAATATTTGTTTGGTGAATATTTGCTGAACAGATTTAGCTTTTATCACATTTTGTTTTGCTTATTTCCATTAAAGCACGCGATTCACATCTCCTTAACAAGATTATAAATTCCCTGAAGACGGAGCCTTTCCCAAGCTTCATTTATATTCCCCAGAAGGCTTACTCAACGCTAAACATAGTATTAACTACTCAGTTAATATTTGCAAAAGTAAATTACTTTTTCTATGGTTTCTTTGATGAGGGTCACTGGCAAGGAAATATTTTCACCTAGGATCAAGGCAGAAATTACATCCAAGAGGGTCGCCCGGCAAGATCTGGAGAGATGGGCTATTTGTAATGTTTGAGACAACACCTGTAGAATAAAAGGAAAAACAACGCACGCTTAGCAATCAGCTTCTAATGAACAGGCTCTAGGCAAACTGAGCTGGGAACTCACTTTACAAACGTCAACAGGGTTGGTTATCTTTGATCCATTTCCATGTGTTACAAGTATCAGATATGTTTCTAACAACCTTTTAAACTGTTCAGAACTTTCCCCACAGTTAGTCTTGGTTACTTTTGTATGTAGATCCAGGAGTGATGCCTGCAAATGAAGAATTTACAAGAAAGAATAACTACCAAAGATCAAACTCATCTGTTAATTTAATAATGAAAATATTGTGTGAAGCAGTTCAAATTTTCACATTCTTTTTCTGTGAAAGAAAAAGACACATTTACTGGGAGTCACTAATGATAACCACTAACATTTCTGAACGCACTGTTGTAAGTTCTTTACGAGTATTTCCTCATAATCCTCACTGGCAGGGAATACTATTATCCCCATTTCCCAGATGAAAAAACTGAGGACCAGAGGCTTACATTTTCCCAAGGCACACTAGCAGTAAGTGACAAAGCCAGGATTCAAACAGAGGACTCTGGCTCCAAAGCCTGTGCTCTTAACCACTATGCTCTACTGCATCTCAAGATATCAAAGCAAGTAAAAATAGTACAGGGGATAGAGGTAAGGAAAATCCTAGTAAGTATATAAAAATATGATGACAACAATTATAAAATATAATATCCAGGTGTGATCTGCTTAATTAAGAACAACAATTAACTCTTAGACTCCTAATTACATACAAATACTTAAAAATCAGAACTCACTTGCAAACATTCAAAAAATATACCAAAATGTTCCTTGTAGATGTAGAACGCTGTGGATTTGACCATGTTTTTGAGTGTTTCTCCAACTAAAGTCCATGGAAGTTGAGTTTCTGTTTCAGTAACTGGTCCTAGCTTTTGCAAAATTAGCTTCACTGCCTGTGGGAATCCAAGAATCATGAAAATGAACATGCACACTCTTATTCTCAAGTATTACATTGGTATTTCCCTCTCTGATTATTCCCCACTCTGCTCAAGCTACCTTAAAATCCGATCCAGGATAATCAAGGATATGGCAGCTCTGGTGGTTAACTACATGTCCCAAAAGAATTTCCAAACTAGGATGGGGAATTTTATCACACAATATCCCCCGCCCCCCATCGATCAATTTATGTCACCTTCTAGCACCCAGGATGAAGAGAGCAGTGATTTTTTAAATTTTTTGATTGATGGATTGATTTTTTGGCTGTGCTGCATGGCAAGTGAGATCTTAGTTCCCCAACCAGGGATTAAACCCGTGCCCCCTGCGGTGGAAGCTCAGAGTCTTAACCACTGGACCACCACGGAAGCCCCAGCAGTGATTGCTTTTTAAATGAAAAATACCTAATGACCCAGGGCCTACAGTAGGTAAGCACTGTTTTTTAAAGCCCTAATGTGCCCCATTGAATGTTTTCTATTTATTCTAGGCAATCCTCTCTCCATGCTATCTGTGTAAATCTTATCTATTTTCTTTTAATCCCTTTCACATAGATTCAAGGAACTCCTCCCAGTTACTTACTGTCTCTGTACAGGAGTGAAACATATTTCTAACTCCTTTGCACATTTCAAAGAGCAACTGTCCAACTCCTTCTACTTTTTCCGGATGTTCATCAAGATCAAGAAACATTAAATTGAAAAGTGCATTTTTATCAGAAACCTAAAACACAAAATGCAAATGGAAAACTGTATTTACAACATAAACATATCCTAATGAATAATTATTATTTGCTATTCTAAAGATTCATATTTAAACGTAATTAGGATAAAAATTCTAAAAGGAATAGTGACACTTGCAATGATTTCAAACTGCTGCAAGAGTATATTATCACTTGTAATGTCACACACAAGAGTGATTAATTCATTGGTATAATATGAAGGTATGTACCAAGAAAAACTACCTAAGGCAACAGTCTATCTTTTAAAGTAAATAGTATGCTTATATTTTATGAGTATAAAAGAAATTTAATAGCAATGTTTTTGTTTTATTACAAAAACTCTATTAAAAACAAACACAAATGACACTATACAATCAGTTCCTTCCAGGAAATTTTTATAAAAATTTCTGTTAATCTCACTGTTCATGCATAGACTGACTTGAATTAGAGAATATATATATACACTAAGTAAGAATAAAAGAGTAACCCCAATTATTTCACATTAGTGAGCAAAAACCACCTTACGGTGAGATAAACTCAAAACAGTAACAGGTTTCTCTTTCTATAAAAAATATTAGTCCATAATAACTATACTATAAAAGATATCTGCTTCTGTTCATCAGATTCTTGAGGATTAATGAGCAATAAACACATAAATGATCAAACTAACCTTTCTCATCAAAAAAGTAAAGCTTTCAGCAGCAAAATTTCTTATATGTAGTTTTCTATGAGCCAGGAGTGTACTATACATGCTATAAATGAGAAAATAAGACATGTTTAATTAATCATCATTTTAATAAAGATGTACTACATGTTAACTATATGCCCAACACTGTGCAAGGTATGCAAGAAAGATGTAGCAGGTATAATAACATTAGCAGTTTAAAATCTCATTCGATTACCATCACACCCACATGTCAAACAGAAGACTGAAGATCATAGACATTAAGAACCCTAGGATTGGTGGCACTGGTCATATAAGAAAGACTATGAAAAGATGAAACTTGTAGTGATCCCTGAATGACAGGAAGAATCCAGGTGGGGAATGGAGTGCATATTGCCAGAGATCAAAGCAAGAGCAAACACAGGGTGGGCAGAAGTGATCACAGTCAAGGGATAACAGAGAGGGACTTCCCTGGTGGCGCAGTGGTTAAGAATCCACCTGCCAATGCAGGGGACACGGGTTCGAGCCCTGGGCCGGGAAGATCCCACATGCCACGAAGCAACTAAGCCCGTGCACCACAACTACTGAGCCTGCGCTCTAGAGCCCACAAGCCTCAACTACTGAGCCCGCGTGCCACAACTACTCAGACCCGCGCCTAGAGCCCGTGCTCTGCAACAAGAGAAGCACCGCAAGGAGAAGCCCAGGCACCACACTGAAGAGTAGCCCCCGCCCGCTGCAACTAGAGAAAGCTCGTGCACGAAGACCCAACACAGCCAAAAATAAATAAATAAAAAAGAGAGAGAGCTATCAGAGAGGCTGGTCTGTCTAAAGGAAGTAGGATGATATGGGTAGGGAAGGCAGCTCCAGATAAAGCTATTCAAGTCAACAGGTGGCTCTGAACACTAAGCAAAGGAGTGGGGACTCTAGCTTACATTTAAGTAAGCACTTACTATGTTACTTCATCTAATCAGCACAACGACTCTGTGGTGTAGGAACTATTATCCCCATCCTATATAGATAACGAAATAGGGGCAGAAAGGCTACGCAACATACTCAAGGTCGTACAGCCATGCAGCTATAACTAAATAATGACACATATAATCACATTGTTTAAACTGGTTTCCCAAATGAAAGAAGAGCATGGAATATATCTCTCCTATTTCTGCCATATCCCCAGCACCTAATTGTTCCTTGGTCATAGCAGGTACTAATAAGTGTTGGCTGAATAAGAAATGAATAGTTTCAGAAAGAGAAATTGGGCACCAGTATAGGGTGATATAAAGGAAGAAAGAAGAGGCTGGCAGTCCAACTAGGAAGTTAGTCAAGTCATAAAAGTTTGGGCAAACAAGGGCATGAAAGAGGGCCAGTGGCAGAAGGAAATGGCAATGGATGAACCCAAGAGACATTTCAAGAGTCCCTGCAATGAAACCAAAGATCTTATAGTATCCACAAGGCCCTTTATGGTCAGGTCCCCTACTACCACATCTCTGACATCACCTGATTACTCTCCCCCTATAAACGCTGCTGCACCACCCAGGCTTCCACACTGTTCCTCGTTCATGCCAGCCCCACGCCCAAGATGTTCTCCCCCTGATAAAATGTAAACTTCATAAGAGGGATTTTTATCTGGTTTATTTGTGAGTGCATCTCAAGCCTGATACACAGTGTACAATAAGTAGTCACTGGATTGAGTAGGTGAATAGCAGAATCAAAAAGATGTAAAGTCCTTGAAGACAACTGGGTCAAAGATGCCTCTAAGTGGCCAAATCTCAGTGATGGGAAGAATGATGGTATCATCGTTAGAAACTGGGCAAACAAACAAAGCCTGGCATTGAGTACATATTTACTGAACACACAAATGAATGAGAAGAGCTGGCTTGAACAGGAATGTGTAGACTTTGATTTCAACAACAGTCAAGTGAAAATATCCAGGCTGTTGAAGATGTCATACAGAAAGCGAATAAATTTATAACTGGAGAGCCTGACTCAGGAGATATAAAAGTAACAGCAGAAGTCATGAGACCAAATAAACTATATATACCCCAAGATCTTGCTGGTCTTTAATGAAGTAATCTCGGTTTCTAATACGTTTTACCAAAATCTTCACAGAGAACTAGTAAAGGTCAGAAAAATATTTCTTTCTCATTCCGTGTTCAAAGGAGGGTAGAGTGAAGGGAGGTGGTACAAAAACAAAATCGACAGTCCTATCCCATATCCATACTTATACTGGGTTGGGGTAAAAGGTTAATCTTACGTGTTCCTGTGCCAACTGAAGTATGTAGAAGTAATCAGGACACCAAGTAGAAATTCCATTAAGTCCCAGATTGAAATAGATTACAAACAATCTTTGCCTTACTTTAAACAAAAAGCTGGTACAGAATTCATTCTCTTTCCCTGTCCACAGCTACTTACAAATACTGAGTGTCTCTTTTGTCTTAATCAGTATTTTAGGAGCTAGGAAAATTCAGATATTTAAGATGGGGTTCTTGAAGAGTTTATAGGTTTGTAGAGACACCATTACATTAGAAGAAACGATTATAACAGAAGTTGTGTGACATAAGTGGTATGGGATGCCAGACGTGTTCAGAGTACAAAGCTCTGATTTCTGGACAAGGTGCCCGGGCACGTATGTGGAAGCTATGGATTCAAGTCAGACTTTGATGGTGGGGGGTCTGATTTCAATAGCTGGAGATAAGAGAAGGTCAGGTCAATGCAGACTGATGGAACAGACTACAGACCACTTTGGCTGGAGAACCAACGTTTTATAAGAAAATAATTAGAGACTGAGATGGAAAGGAAGTTTGGCGTCAGACTGAAGACAGGGAAAAGGCCAATTAAAGAACATATTAAAGTTAGGTAGCCACGTCAGCAGGTGCAAGTGACAGGTATTATACATGTTTTCATTAAATACAGATGGGAGTCAGAAAGTATCTGCTTGTTGTCAGTATCCATAAAAACTGCCCTTGACCGAAAAATAAAAAATTTAAAAATTAAATGCTAGAAAATATCATTGTAGAAGAGGATCATTCTCCTTAGGGGCTTCAAGCACACAGGTGTTTCCCCAGAGGAAATCCTGACTATTCGATATATGTATATTGCTTTTGCTTTCAAAACTGATGCAGACGGGGAGCAGAATTGACTGCAAAAGGGCATGAGAAATCTCTTGGAGATGATGGAAACGTTCTTCAACTGGATTGTGGTGATGGTTGCATAACTATAAATTTACTAAATAGCACTGAATCATATATAAAATTTTAAAGCAAAAAAAAAAAAGAAGAAGAAGAAGAAAAGAAAAACCCATGTGAGAGGGAGAAATGGTCACCTGTATATATTGGACATGTCCTTCACCATCAGTCTCCACAGGTACTTGTACAGATAGGACAGTGAGGTGAAAGCCCATTCTAACAACTCCGTGTCCTGGGTCTCCAGGATTGAAGTGATAGTCAGGAAAAAGTCCTGAAAATGGGGATAGAAGTCCGTCTGCAGATCTCGTGCCAACTGTACAACTAAACTGGATGAAAAAAATAAGGAAAGGTAACTGATTCTGATACATGTAGATCAAAAACCAAATACTACAAATCTGTTTCACAAATGATAACCTATCGCCTATGATGAAAGGATTAATTAAAGCTACTAAACCAAGTCTCAAGAGAGGTATAAAATTTTTCACGTTTTAAGAGTTGAGCAAAGAAATCAGGCTAGAGCTTGTACCTTCCATCACAAGTTATATTCAGTCATTCCTATAGGGTCAAAGAAAAATCAGGTTCTTGTAAAAGTATAAAAAGCAAAAAAGTATACCCCTAAGATTCTGCTTTACAGTAATGTACTAATATTTTCATCTAACAAAAAAAGGTAAATTCTTGTTTCTAAATTACAAACACCAGATCTAAAGCATATGTAGCTATAAAACAACCTTTCTTAAAATTCAGATAAATGTTGTTGCCTTTCTTTCAACATGCTACTTACTCCAAAAGGGGTTGATAGGCATAACTGTTCTTGACTTGCAGGTGAGTCTTCAAACTCTGAACTATCTCATTTTGATGATAGACTAGCTGATTGAAAGACTGGCATTTGTCAATAACTTCTTTGTAAAATTTCCCTGGGTAAGGGAAAAAAAAAAAAAAAGAATAAGTTCTGCTTTTCCATCACACCAATATTTAGCTGTTTTGACCATATATAGTACAAATTATGGGTGAATAAAATAGAAACAAAATAGAAAATACCAAAGTGCTCCGTAAGGTTCAGTTCTCTCCACTTCAGTAGACCCTCAAAAAAGTAGGTTTCAACTTCCTGCCAAGATTAAAGCAGTCCATTAATCAGACAACTCAAAGAAAAACTATAATCAAAGTAAATAAGAATAATGATATATTAATACGTTAAGACAGTGATGATAGTCAAGAGTTGAAAAACTCCTCTTAGTTTTTTTTTAATCAGGGCATTAACTAACACACCTAAAAAAGCAATCAGGTATAAAATATGGGCAGAAGAAAAACTAAGTAATAGTCACGCTAAAAAAAAATTTTTTTCTGTTTTTCACAATTTTACGCCAAGAAAAATGTTGACTCTTACAGTTCTTTCATCCTGCTTTTGGAAATATGAATTGCTACAACCTTATAGAGAAGTAATCTGGCATTTCTATTAACATTAAAAACAGGTATGTCCTTTGATCCAGCAATTCCCTTTTTGGAGATATTTCTTAGAAAATTTGTAAATATACAAGTATAAAGACATTCATTCAGCTTTATTGTAGTGGGGGGGGAAACATAAAAAAGCCTAAATATCCAACAAAAGGAAAATGGTTGGTATATATATTATGGTCTGTACATAATAAGGTATATTATGTTGCTATTAAAAAGAATTATATCTATTATTAAATTAGAAGGATGTTGATAGTATACTTTCAAAGTGAGAAAAGCAAGTTTCAAAGTGAAGTATATGGTAGGAACCAATTTTTCTTTAAAAAAAAAAAAAAGACCTCTATAAGTGTTTGTACATATTTATATGAGAGAAAAGTTCTTACTTAGATGACTACCGAATCATCACAACTGGTTACCCTGACTCCAGAGCAACTGGTTGTTCTTTCCTCCACAATAAAGCCAGAGAGATCTAAAATTTACAACTGATCATGTCACACATTCCCCTGCCTTATAATCCTAGAATGACTTCCCATAGCTTCAGGATAAATCCAAACTTAGCTTGACATATGAAGCCCTTCATGGTCCTTGATTATCTCTTCAGCTTTATCTCTCACCAGCTACCCCCTTCACCCATCTGCAGTCACCATCAACATAAACAAACATCCCACAGGCAATTATAAGCATACTGAAATGGTTGGGAGTTTCTTGAATGTGACATGCTCTCTTTAGCCTCTGTTCCTTTATAAAGGCTTCTTCCTCAGCCTGAAACAGCCTTTCCTGTTCTCTTTGCCATGCTAAAACCTATACAAACAAGACTCAATTCAGGTATCACCTAGTCCACTTCACCTTTTTTGACCTCACCTTATACCCTCACAGAATCTAGGTTAGGATCACTTCACGGTGAGTTCCCAAAGCATTATGTGCCTACCTAGATAACATAATTAGCACACTGAATTCACATATTGGAGACATTCAAAGACATTCAAAGACATTCAAAGAGATAGTGAGCAGAGTCTGACTAGAGTCAAGTGAAAAACAGTAAAAACTGACATTGAATCCCTAATTTAAAGGCACGTTATACAGGACCTTAAAAGGCTGTCAGAGAAATAATGACTTGATGCAGCGAAAACAAGATTTTTGAGTAGAGGTGTGACTGAGTTACAGCATGGTTAGAACTGGAAAAAATTATGTGGTTTAGCTCCCCCATGTTTATTAATAAAGGAGGAAACTGAGCCCCAGGAAAGTGACTTGCTCAAAACCTCTTTAAAATTGTAGTTTCAGGAACATGGATCTGTAGCAGTGCTCGGAATGCACATGGGAAGGGAGTGGCTGGAATCAGAAGCCACCTGAGAATCAAGTAAATTTTCTAACACCACATCACCCGATAGAACTTTCAGCAATGATGGAAAACGTTCCATATCCGCACTTGGTCAGTATGGTAGCAACTAGCCACATATGGCTACTGAGCATTAGAATTTTTAATTTATTTTATATCTAATTTGTTATGTGTGGCTACTGTTTGAGACAGCACAGGTCTAATGCATTTCATGTTCATAAAAGAATGGCTTGAGAAATTCACTTCAAAGAGAATCTAAAAAACCAACTATGAATACTTGAAGATCAGCTCATTTAACATTCTCTTACCTCATCATAGCTTGCAGTTCTATCAATCCGGTGAATAATATCGATATTCACATTTCCCAATCGTTCAGCAAACGTAAGAAACTGCAGGGGAGAAGTATATTTACAACACATCCACATTTTATACTTATCACAATCATATGTGGACAATTTCCTCGTGGAAGTATAAAGTTTAAAGGTTCAATGTGCCTCCTTACGTTCTATCATTAGAAATAATGTTACGCTTCGCTTTCAATTTCAGAGTTGTATTTTCAATCAATCATAAAATGTATAACTGAGTTTTACAACTAGAAGTAGACATCACTGACAAATCACAGAAGATAACTTTAAAAACAAACTGAAAGACAAATGCACTGCACTACTGTACGAAGATAATGAAATATTTCTATGGATATATTTGCAAAATATCATTTCCAACAAAATTTCCATGCTAGACTGGTGGATTGACCTAGGTAAAAGCTAGCAACGTGGCCTCGCCAGATCTACTGCTAGGTTTCATACCCTGCTGAAAATACAGGATCTGGCTAAGTCGTGGCAACAACAGTGTTTTTAAACATATACAGACCTACGGCTGTAGAGTAACAAAGAAACCCTCAAGAAGCAAACCGGGAAAGTGGTGTAGTAGCCAGTAGCTGGAATCACTCACCTCCTCCCACCGGCCCGCCCCCCATTCGGTCTTCAAGGATAAAAAAGCAGGAAAGAATTCCTAAGCAGTTCGTTTGTGACACACTGAATTTAACTCTGGCCTGAAGAGAAGTCTCAGCCAGGCCAGACGCCGCAATACATGGGCGAAATCTGCAGTTGAAGCTTCCTCCCCCATCCCATATTTACTACACCCGGAGAGAGAGAGGCTCTTTTGCTAGAGCCTCCGGACAAATGACTTTCGCTCGGTCCAGAGCACTGTAGCCTCGGGAGCTCCGCTGAGAACTAGTCCCACGGCCGAGTTTCTTCACTCACCCGGTAAGTGTTCTCGATCTTGTGGGAAACTGGCTTTGGCTTCATGGCTGCAGAGGGGCGGCGGCCCGCGAGGATCTCGGGAAGGGTTGAAGGGATGCTACTGACTGTAGACAAGGGAAACTGGCTCCCACACTTGCACTCCCACGTACTCAGACTCTTTCTCACGTGCGGCTTGAGCCCCTGGGCGCCGCCATGTTGGAGACGGGTAGCCGGCAGAGTGAGTCACGTGGGCGGAAGAAGCGGACGGAGCAGGCGCGCCCGACCCCTGCAGCCGGCTGGAGACTGGGAGGCTCTGGCTGAGTGGGTATGTGGGGGCGGAGTATTTTGAACTCTCTTCAGTAAAGGTTTATAAGAAAAATGTGTATTTTTATCATAAAAGAAAACATGCCTGTCATCATTAACAGCCAATAACGACTACCTCGCACTATGTATACTGCATCAGGCAAAGCTCTTTACATTCATAATTTCACAGTAAAGCGCATTGTGAACGTTGCATGACTACAGATGAGGTACGTATTTCTAAGTCCCTTTGGCATACGGAGAAAGCAAGGATGTGCAGCCGGTAAGTGGCAGTCTGGCAGAGGTCAGAGTTCCAATGTCTGATATTCTTTTTTTTTTTTAACATCTTTATTGGAGTATAATTGCTTTACAATGGTGTGTTAGTTTCTGCTTTATAACAAAGTGAATCAGTTATACGTATACATATGTTCCCATATCTCTTGCCTCTTGCGTCTCCCTCCCTCCCACCCTCCCTATCCCACCCCTGCAATGTCTGATTTTTTTTGTTTGTTTGTTTTTTGCGGTACGCGGGCCTCTCACTCTTGTGGCCTCTCCCGTTGTGGAGCACAGGCTCCGGACGCGCAAGCTCAGCGGCCATGGCTCACGGGCCCAGCCGCTCCGCGGCATGTGGGATCTTCCCGGACCGGGTCACGAACCCGTGTCCCCTGCATCGGCAGGCGGACTCTCAACCACTGCGCCACCTGGGAAGCCCAATGTCTGATATTCTTAACCACTATTTTTCCATTTAAAATTGGAAAGGACTTTTAAAGAAAACTCATGGTTTCGTGCACAACCAGTTAACGTTTTGGTATTTTCCTACCATTCTTACGTCCTGTTGTTAAACGTAATTATACAAACAGGTGTGTGTGTGTGTATGTTTTTTCACTTACTCATTAAACAAATATTTCTTGACAGTCTGCTATGGGCCATGCTCTGTTATGTGAGCTGAAAAAGAGACACATAATATTAATAATTTTGTTTGGAAATGTTTAGTCTGAGGTGCTTACATCTTAGATAGCCAAGAAGAGATATTCAGTAGACAAATTGAATATATTCCTGCCTAGAGCTCAGTGAAGAGGTCAGGGCTGGAGGTGTGACTTAAATACACTTTACAGAAAGTGTGAAGTTATTTAAAGCCATGGAACTGGATGAGATGTTTTAGGGAGAGAGTGATGAAAGGGAGGACAAAGAAAAGAAGAGGACCCAAGTTGAACGTTGGAATGCTCCACCATTTAGCAGTGACCAGAAAGGTGACTGGGAAAGAGAGCCAGTGAGGTAGAAACAGACTAGTCCTGGCCTGGAAGCAGAGCCAGTGGCCAGCTATAGTGAAAACTGAGGAGAGAGAAGTAGCTGCTGAACCTGACAAGGTGATGGTCACTGATGACCTTGACAAGTATGGTCCGGTGTAGAGGAAAGGAAGCGAAATATGTATGGATTGAGGAGGCAATCAGGTGAAGAAGTAAAGTAGATAAAACACTTTCGTATTGTTACTGGCATTACGACATCAATGTTTTTATGTTGTCACAGGGTTGCTGTAAATATTTTTAATGGATTCATAGCATTTATGGATTTTATTTTTTAATAATAAAATATAGAAATGCCCAATGTTTGACTGGCTTCCAGTAAGCTAATTGGCTTTTTTTTTTTTTTCTTTAGGTGGTTCTTCACCTTGTTGGGTCACAGAGCCTTCAAGGAGTCTAAGAAAGCTGTAGACCTTCTCTTCAGAAAAATACTAATAAGCTCATTCACACTAAAATGTATAGATGATTTCAAAGAGAAGTCTGCAGTTACCTGAGGGTAAGAGCCCCTACTCTAAGCAATGTTCCCAACCTATTGCTAAAATTACCCCCAGATAATTGTGTCCTTTTGCTTCTCTGTCATTTATTTTTGGTAATGGAGTTAATGGGACAATAAGGAGTAGAGAAAAACATGAAAATCAAAAAAGTGACACAAGTTATATATTGCATTGTTACTCATTATATGATCCGTATAATATTGACAGCTCTGGTTGAACAATTTATCAATACAACATGGTGGTTAAGAGCATAGATGCTAGAACCAGATTGCCTGGGTTTGAATCCTACCTCTGCCATTTATTACTGGTGTAGTCTTGGGGAAGTTACTTACCCTCTCTGAGCCTCAATTCCTTTTCTGTAAAACGGAGCTAATGAAAGCACCTACGTTATAGGGCGTTGTTGTGCAGAGTAAAGAAGCTAATGGATGAAAGGTGCCAGGTACCATAACTGCACAACCTTTGACAAGTTACCTAACCTTTCTGAGACCCAACTTCCTGATCTATTAAAAGAAGTGATAATAATACCAGTTTTTCAAGGAATTGTATTGGCGCACAGAGAATGGTATAAATGTTTGCTGAATGAATAAGCAGTCTACTGTCTGGCTACCTGACAAGTTCCTTAAGGGCAGAAACCATGTACTTTTTCAACTTTGTATCACCAGCGTATCCCGTGAACTTAAGAGTTTAATGAATGTTTGTTGAATTAACAAAGCGTACAGTACTTTGTTTAACCCTGACAAACTCAAGACTAATGTAACTCCTGCACTGGATGAGGGTTGTGCCACAGGATTGTTAAGGTTTCTTCCAAAGCTGTTTCTCAGGTTCTGTGGAATGTCCAAAGCAGCCACGAAGAACACCACTGTTTACTTATGAATCTTCTTGCCCCCCAGCTTTTGCCCTCCATGCCAAGGCCTTAAATACCCCTTGCAATCCTCTGTTTCTTTTTACCGCAATCGTTCTGCCTGCCCCATCCATTCCAGCTAGTTCACTTAGACACATAATTCTTTCTTTCCTTCCTTCTTAAGCTTGATTGGGAAGTTTTGCTTTTTAATCTTTGTTTCCTTAGTGCACACTCTAATTTAAAGCCCAAGGGACTACAAGAACACATGAGAAGTTTGCCTAGCCTAGACATGGAAGGCTTCTAGCTGGAGGTGACATCTAAGCTGAGATCTGGAAGATGGATAGAAGAAAACCAGGCAAGGGAGGAGCATGGACACAAATGGTGTTATCTAGGTAGAGGGAACAAGGGAAGGAGCAGTATATGCAAGGGTTCAAAGTAGTCAAATACAAATTTTTTTTTTTTTGCGGTATGCGGGCCTCTCACTGTTGTGGCCTCTCCCGTTGCGGAGCAAGGCTCCAGACGCGCAGGCTCAGTGGCCATGGCTCACGGGCCCAGCCGCTCCGTGGCATGTGGGATCTTCCCGGACCAGGGCACGAACCCGTGTCCCCTGCATCGGCAGGTGGACTCTCAACCACTGTGCCACCAGGGAAGCCCAATTTGGTTGTTTTTAGCTCTTAATCCAAAGCCACATCCTCTCAAGTTAGCACTGGGCACTGGTATCACCCTTAGTATCCTTGGGCTAATAAAAAGTAAAACAAAGAACAGGGTGAAACTCAGAGGTAGGGAGAGGCTCAGTTTCCTTAAGCGTAAGGTGGGGGCAACAGTAATCCAAGGCTCTTGAAAGGTTAGTAAGATATTGTACGTGATGTCAGGAAGGGGGCAGGTCTGCATGGCGGGGCTCAAAAGTTGCAATATATCAAACGGGAAATGGTTCTGACTCAGAACAAGGGACCAAGGAAGTGAGATCTCAAACCAGTAGAGGGGAGTGAAGGGAAAAGAAGAAAGCCAAGGAAGATATTTTAGTAACTCTTAATTACGGTAGTTAAGAGAAGCTGACCCAAAGATCGTTCCCTTCTTGTGAGAACCATGTTCACTGTTGTATATAAATCGGGAGGCAGCAAGAGCATGGAGTTTGGATTCAGAAGAACATTTGGATCCCAGTTCTAGGATCTTCCATGTATTAGCTGATGATTGGACCAGTGACTTAATCTCTCAGCCTCAGTTTCCTCACCTTTAAGTAATAACCAAGTCTGCCTTTTTACTTGCTGGTTAGTAAGGAGATCCTTTGACATAAAGCAGGTCAAAGTCTCTTGTAACTTATACATGCCTATATGAACAGTCTTTCTTATTTTTATTGTTTCTTTTTCAACCATATGATCGCTTTTTAGCACTGAGACCATTGAGCTTCTATTCTCCTTTCCTGGTTTATGCCTCAGGCATCAGAGACATTAGACCAGAAATTGCAAAGTGGTAGGCTTCACCAGCCCAGTGTAGCACACAGATATATTTGGCTCACCAAAAATGTTCGTGAAATCTTTTAATTTGTAAAAAATCTGGAGATTTCAAGTGAAAATCCAGATTTCTAGCTTCTCTTGAAAAATTAAAAAAATCCACAACACTGGGCCCACATTTGGAAGAGCAGCAATCACTCCCTGTAGTCCAAGCCCTGACCCCCTCGCTGGTTTATGTCTGAGGTACCCACCTGGCCCCCTCAGGCATTTCATTGTGCAGCATCTGCTCAAGAAGAAGGCTGTTGTCTTCGGTTTTGAATATGTCTCTTCCAGAGAGCAGATCATTGACGCTGCTGCCATTTTTACTGTTTAATACAGTGAGTGACTCAGCATTTTACAGGGGAGCTGGTGCAGTCTTTCCGTCGGTGTTAAAATATTTGGAACACCCTTCCCCACCTCCTGAAACACACATACAGACATGCACACACGCTACTGCCTTCTGTGTTCAGCTTGTTTTCCTTCCCCACTTTCACTCACCGTTGGCATTTCTGTCGTGAACTTTAAATTCCTTATTTTCTTTTAAGAGATGTCAGAGGATAACCTAAATTAACCTGCTTTTTGAACAATTTAAACACCTACATATTTTTACATACCCACTTTCATGATTTCTACTCTCTATTTTTATCCTTAACTTGACATCTTCTGTAGGAAGGATAAGGGTCTCAGTTTGGATTTATCTCCCCTTCTCCATTTTCCCACCCTCCCCTTGGTTATATCTCTGCATGCGAATTGGCTTTTGTCCTATTACATCTTAGTTGCTTCTTTGAAGGAGAGGAGAGCTTGGACTCTGCTACCAGGTGTCCCAGGCTCACACCCTTGTCACTGCTATGTGAACCTCAGTTTACTCACCACCAAATTTGGGGTAATACTGGTGCCCCTCATGGAGCTGTTCCAAAGAGTCACTAACCTAATACTTTGGTTATCAAAGTGTGGTCCCCAAGCAGCAGCAGCAGCACCCAAGGGGAACTTGTTAGACATGTGAATTCTCAGGCTTCACCCCAAGCCTGTTGAATCAGAAACTCTGGGGATGGGGCCCAGTAATCCGTACTTTCACAAGCCTTCCAGGTGATTCTGCTGCAGGCTCAAGTTTGGGAATCACTGACCTCCTGTATGTTAAAGCACTTAGAACGTTGTCTGGCACATCCCATGTGCTATAGAATGTGTTTACTATTATTACTATTTAGTCTTTTATAAGTATTTGCTATTATCATTATTTTGTTCTCCTATCCACATTTGCAAGGTAGGTTGTATTATCCTCACTTTAAAGATAACGAATCTGAAGATCGGAGAACTTCTAAGTGGTGGAAGGACTTGAATTCAGGTCTTCTAATATCAGTTTGCCTTTTTGCCACCCCACAGCTTAAGAATGTGAACTAGAAGGGCCAGGTTTAGAGAAATAAATGCTTGGATGTTATGGTAGACATTTGTTGATTTCTTGACAGTGTTTGTTCTCTCTTCCTCTGGAAGCAGCATCCTTATTTTCCTTTGAGGAATCACTCTTCCCTCGTTCTTAGTGTCTGAAGTTCAGACTAGACACCTAGGAGGGCCTGTGTCCTAAGTTGTATTTCTTTGGCCAACTAACTGGTTCAGAGGTAAGCATGTGTCCCAAGCTGGGCCAGGGACCCTATCTGGAAGTTTTTTGAGCTATTGGGAAAAAGATGCTTCTTTTTCTTGAAGTTTTGCAAGATGATAGGAGCCTGAAGCTGTTGGTGGCCATTGTGTCACTTCATGGAGAGGTCTGCCTGTGAATGAACTCTGTGCAAAGTAGATGAGAGACAGGGAGGGAGAGAGATTGATTGAGATGAGCTTATGTGAGCCAATGGATCCATCCACCCAGTCCTTGGACTTTTCAGTCACCTTAGTTCACTAATTCCACTTTTGTATGCTTAAGCCAATTTTAATTGGGTTCTTTCACTTTCATCCAAAATAACACTTATACAGCTGACTTAATATTTTTGTGTTGGGGCTTTCCTAGTGGCGCAGTGGTTAAGAATCCGCCTGCCAATGAAGGGGATACGGGTTTGAGCCCTGGTCCAGGAAGATCCCACATGCCATGGAGCAGGTAAGCCTGTGCACCACAACTACTGAGCCTGCGTTCTAGAGCCTGTGAGCCACAGCTGCTGAGCCCATGTGCCACAACTACTGAAATCCATGCACCTACGGCTCGTGCTCCGCAACAAGAGAAGCCACCGCAATGAGAAGTCCGCACAACGCAACGAAGAGTAGCCCCCACTGGCCGCAACTAGAGAAAGCCTGCACGCAGCAATGAAGACCCAACACAGCCAAAAATAAAAATAAAACAAAATAAATAAATTTATTTAAAAAAAGATACATCTTAAGAGAATGGAAAGAAGCCACAGACTGGGAAAGATACTTGCAAAACACATATCTGATAAAAGATGTGTATCCAAAACGTGCAAAGAACTCTTAAAATTCAACGATAAAAAGAACTCAATTTAAAAAGGGCAAAAGATCTGAACAGACACCTCACCGAAGAGGATATACAGATGGCAAATGAGCACATGAAAGATGCTCAACATTGTATGTCATTAGAGAGTTGCAAATTGAAAAACATTAAGATACCACTACATACATGTTAGAATGGCTAAGCTCTAAAATACTGACAACACTAAATGCTGGAGAGGATGTGGAACAACAGGAACTCTCATTCATTGCTGGTGGGAATGCAAAATGGTACAGCCACTTTGGAAGACAGTTACCTATTTCTCATAAAGCGAAACATTGGCTTATCATATGAGCCACCTGTCACTCTCCGAGGTATTTATCTAAATGAATTGAAAACTTATGTCCACACAAAAACCTGCACATGGATGTTTATAACAGCTTTACTCATAATTGCCAAAACTTGGAAGCAACCAGGATGTCCTTCAATAGGTGAATGGATAAACTATGGTACATCCATACAATAGAATATTATTCATTGATAACATGAAATTAATCTGAAAAAGAATGGTTGTATGTATATGTATAACTGAACCACTTTGCTGTACACCTGAAACTAACACAATGTTGTAAATCAACTATACCCCAATATAAAATAAAAATTAAATTAAAAAAAGTGAAATGCGCTATCAAGTTTCAGAAAAACATAGAAGAAGCTTAAATGCATATCACTAAGTGAAAGAAGCCCATCTGAAAAAGCTACATACTGTAGACTCCAACTTTATGACATTTTGGAAAAGGCAAAACTATGGAGACAACAAAAAGATCAGTGGTTGCCAGGGGCTGGGAGGAGGGGACAAATAGGTGAAGCACAGGGGGTTTTTAGGGCAGTGAAACTATTCTGTGTGATAGTTTGTGTAATGGTGGATACGTGATTTTATGCATTTGTCAGTACTTATAAAACAGGGGCTTCTCTGGTGGCGCAGTGGTTGAGAGTCTGCCTGCCGATGCAGGGGACACGGGTTTGTGCCCTGGTCCGGGAGGATCCCACATGCTGTGGGGCGGCTGGGCACGTGGGCCATGGCCGCTGGGCTTGCGCATCTGGAGCCTGTGCTCCGCAATGGGAGAGGCTGCAACAGTGAGAGGCCCACGTACCACAAAAAAAAAAAAAAGAAAGAAAACAGTACAACACAAAGAGTAAACCCTAATTTAAACACAGACCTTAGTTAGTAATAATGTATCAACATTGGTCCATCCATTGTAACAAGTATACCACAGTAATGCAAGATATTAATAATGGGGGAAATTGTATGGGAAGGGGAAGGGGGTATACAGGAATTCACTATACTTTCTGTTCAATTCTTCTGTAAACTTAAAACTGCTCCAAAAATAAAGCCTATTAATTTTTTAAAATTACATCTCCTCCTAACTCCTCCTTGTAAACCCAAAAGTTCTTTGGAGAAGATCATGGCTACTTGAGATGGGATCTAGAAAGACAACACCCTGCTCTTGAATCCTGGGAGCTCCAAGAGGAAGTAGGACCAGAATCTCATTAACACTAGAAACCAAGAAAATTTGGACCTGTGTGATTCAGAGTGAATCAGAAAGAGAAGTGAGTGACTCAGAACAGCAGCTAGGAAGAAAAAAGATGTATTTACATACTCAATGAATTTTTATTGAGTGACTACTGTGTGTCAGGCACTGATCTAAAGGCTTAAGAGACAACAGTAAACAAATGAATTCCCTGCCTTCATGGGGCTCATATTCTAGTGTGGGGAAACAAAAAATAAATATGTAAATCTCTAGTAGACCATCAGATGGCAATAAGTGCTATGGAGATAAATACAGCAGGTAGATAGAGAGTGTGACAGAAGCTTAATTATTCCACAGAATTCATTCCCCTTTTCATTTTTTAGAAAAAGAACCCCTATCTCAACTGCTTATACAAGTCAACATCAAAAAAATAAACAACACACACACACACAGTGGAATACTACTCAGCCATAAAAAAGAATGAAATTTTGCCATCTGCAGCAATATGGTTGGACTTGGAGGGCATTATGCTAAGTGAAATAAGTCAGACACAGAAAGACAAATAATGTATCATATCACTTAATAAAAAATGCAACAAACTAGCAAATATAACAAAAAGAAGCAGAATCACAAATATAGAGAACAGACTAGTGGTTACCAGTGAGGAGAGGCAGGGAGAGGTAACATTGGAGGGGAAGTGGTAGGTACAAACAATTGGGTGTAATATAGATTATGAGGATGTATTGTACAACACAGGGAATATAGCCAATATTTTGTAATAACTGTAAATGGAGCGTAACCTTTAAAAATTGTGTAAAAATTTTTTTTAGAAAGAACCCCTATCTCAACTTTTAGCTGGTAACATGACCATGCATTAGAGACTACATTTCCCTCCCACCCTCCATTTTGCACCTGGATATAGTGTTGTGACCAAGTTCAGTCCAAGGGGAAATGAGTGGAAATGTTTTGTGTAACTTTCAGTCAGGTCATTAGCAGAAGGATAAAGCCACTTGCTTTGTACCCTTTCTTTCTCCTTCCAACTGGCTAAGAGATGGCATTGACTGGAGCATCCTTGGAAGCCAAGTGTGGAAGATGACAGAGCCCCCAGCTTTGGACTGCTCAATTCTTGACAGTTACACAAGAGGGAAATAAACGTCTATCTAGTATAAGCCACTTTGGGTTTGGATTTCTTTATTATTGCAGCTTAGCTGGTACTTAATTCAGGGAGCACCAGAGCAAAGTGAGAAGGGTTTGCTATGTTATATAAGGTAATCAGGGAAGCAGAAACATGAAGGAAGGGAGGGAGGGACCTCTGGAGATGAAGATAATTCCAGGCAGAAGAACAGCAAGTGCAAAGGTCCTGAGGCAGGATTGAGCTTCAGTCTGGTCCAGGAATAGCCAGGAGCCCAGCATATCAGGAACACAGCAAGTAGGAGGGGAAGTCAGAGGGCTGGGGAGCAGATCACATAGGGCTTAATAGACCATACTAGGAAATTGCTGAAACAGCCTCTTAGAAAGAGCTGCTGTGGTCCCAAGGCAAGGACAGTGGAGGAAGGTCCATGGAAGAGGACATCACCAGATGCCTTGTGGGACCAGAGACAGGAAGATTGCGATCCTCTTCTTGGTCATCTGTAAGATGATTTTTGCTTATATTCATGGGAAATTCTAGAGACAAAGACATTGTCATTTCAACATATACTCTTGGATGTATTCTCTTAAGCAAATACTGTATTTGTAATAAAATACTGTCTGGGCAGATGTGTTTTCCAGAATTTCAGTGGGGATTTAACCTAAGTTATGAGTAATCCTCCTCCAAGAATGACCACATCCCAATGCCCAGGAACATCTCTGTCACAAGAGCTATGCAGTCACAACATTATAAGCATTCCCCATTTTACAGACTAGGGAAACCCAGAGAAATCAATTGACTCACTTGCGATGACACAATAAATTAACAGCAGAAGTGGGAACTAGAATCCAGGTGTCCTGACCACCAATTTAATACCCTTTCCATTACAATGAACTTTACGTCAGGCTAGGTATAAAAGGTGATGGTGAATATTAAGTCACAAAACAATCCCTAAGGACATTTGCACCGGGTTTGGTTGGGGTATCCATTATTTGTCAGCAGCAGGGTTTTTTCCCTAATGATTCTTTGCGCAAAGCAGTGCGGGATGAAAAACTGCACTGATTGCACACAGTCAGATAATCTAGATGGAGGTAATTAGTGTTAATAAGGCCTTTTATTTATAAAGGACTTGGAGGTTTCTAAAGGATTTAGCACCCGTCAACTCCTCTGATCCTTATGGCATCCCTGCAAGGTAAGCAGGGTAGATATAATTTCCGCCACATTATAGATAAAGTAATCCCAGAGGCAAGAAGTGACTCCGCTGGGGTCACGCACCTTTGATTGATGGTGCCAGACTTTCTTACTCTAGGTTCAAAAGACTTGTTGCCACACGTGTCTGCTCAGACGATTAATAGCTGACACTTTATAGCTCTTACTATGTACCGGATACTGTTCTAAGTGCTTTGCATATGATGACTCATTTACTCTTTCTACAAGGTAAATTCTGTTATTATCCCCATTTACTGATGGGAAAACTGAGACTGAGTTACCCAAAGTCACATAGTTTCATTAAGCAGTCAGAGCTGGAACCCAGATATCCATAGACTGTATCCAGAACCTGTGCTTTTGGCCACTGCACTGTGCTACCTCTCCAGTTAGGACTTGCAAGCAATTTTACGATTCATGGGCACACATCAAGAGTCTCTGAGATCAAGTTCAGATGCCTCATGATTCTAATGACTATCCTAAGACCTTCCTTAATGTGTATGGGCACTTGATATTATCTACTTACATGACAGAGAGATGTGATCAAGATTTGATTTTTAGACATTCATCTGGTGGGGTGGAAGAAAGTTGTGCATAACAATAGTTACTTTGGCATGAATGTTGAAGTTTTTACAGGTAGCAGTGAACAGCCTACTGTTCTGCAGAAGAATCAATGCTGAGAAGATTGCTTCACTCTCTTTTTCTTTAATTCATTAGTAATATGGAGGACTATAGAAGACACGCGTAGTTTCCATATATTCTTTTGGTAGCACTACTTTTATTTTCTTTTAGGGAATCCCCTCTTTATTTATTCTCAGTGCATGTGGTTTTAATTCCAACCCATCTCCTATCTCCAGGGTTGGATGCATGATCCAGACCCAGGCCCAGTGTATCTCCCTGAAAAAACAAAGTGATTGGTTTGGGGATAGGTCTGCGATCCTAGTCAGTCCAGTGAATGTCGTCACTAGGACTTTTTTTTTTTTTGCGCTACGTGGGCCTCTCACTGTTGTGGCCTCTCCCGTTGCGGAGCACAGGCTCCGGACGCGCAGGCTCAGCGGCCATGGCTCACGGGCCCAGCTGCTCCGTGGCACGTGGGATCTTCCCGGACCGGGGCACGAACCCGTGTCCCCTGCATCGGCAGGCGGACTCTCAACCACTGCGCCACCAGGGAAGCCCCTCCCTAGGACTTTTACTTGAACTGTTGGGAAACAGAAACCCTCTTTCTATTTAATGGTTAAACACAATAGAGCATAAACTGGAGGCTACTGGTGGCTATCCTGACCTGTGAGGGAATATTTGCATTAGAATGAAGCTAAGACAGATAAAAATAGAATGAAGAGATAGAATCAGGTTCCTAATGATAAATTTGGAGCATCGAAATCTAGCTGTGTCTACCCTTGGACTTTTCAATAATATGAACCAATACATTCCCTTGTGTGTTTAAGCAAATCTGAGTCAGATTTCTGTTGCTTGCAACCTAGATTAATTTTCCTGATTGCTTAATTAATTGTTCTGATTAATACAGGTATAATTCATATGCCAGACTTTCTGCTTTGCCTGAAAGTGAACTGTATCAGTTATCACCACAATAAAGCTGCATAAAAAACAACCACAGTGACGTGCAACAAGTCTGTGGCTGGCTGGTTCTGATGTTCTGGGTTTGTCTTGGTTGATCTTGCTGGGCTTGCTGGCATCTGTGGTTTGCTGACCGAGTGGTTGGGGGCTGGCTAATCTTGCGTGGCCTTGGCTTGGATTACTTGGCTACATAGCTCTGCTTTGTGTGGTCTCTCATCATCCAGCAGGCTAGCCTGAGCTTTTCTCATGGACAGGTAGAGGCCTGAGACAGCCTGGAAGAGAGCAAGACCTAGGCTCAGGACGGTCACACACCACTTTGACCTTATTCTATTTGGCAAAGCAATTACAAGAATAGCCCCTATTCAGTGGGTGGGGAAATGGTCTCCATCTCTTGATGGGAAGAGCTGCCAGTTCTCATTGCAAAGGGCATAACTAAAGGGAGGAGTGGAGAACTAGAACCACTTTTGTAATCAGTCCACCACACTCCTCCTTGTTACATTTATAAAACAGTGGTGGTAAAGAGAGAAAATAAGCAAATGGATGCTGGAAATTACCAGTTGCTTACCAAAGGTAGCACGTTCCTTCAGTGCAGGATATGATGCTTACCTGTCCTTATTTCACCCATTTGACATGTGTGATTTTTCTTTAAGTTGGAAAGAGTTATAGAAACTCTGTTCCAAAAAGAGACTTTGAAGGTCATCTGGCCCAACCGCCACATTTTTCAGAAGAAGAGACCAGACCCCAAAGTTAGGGAACTTTCCCAGGGCCATGCAGAGGTGGATCTGGACCCTTACCTGGTGACAGCAGGCTTTCCATCATCTTGTGCTGTTCCCTTCCCACGCCAAGGCAGTACACGCTTGAACTTTGGAGTCAGTCAGCCTGGGTTCTAGTCCAGGCCTTATCACTTATGAGCTATGAGACTTTGGACAAATTATTTAACCCCTCTCTGGATGATGACAGTAGCACTTATCACATAGGGTTGTTGTGAGGGTTCAATGAGAGAAGGTAAATAAAGCACATAGTAAGTGTTCAATAAATTTTGCCTGTCATTGTTTCTTAAAACACAGCATTTTTCTGTTTGGCTTACTCCTGTCTACATTTAGTCTGGGTTTAGGAGTTTAGGGGAACTGAACGTATCACAACTCCTAATACTTAGATATCAGGGAGTAAATTAATCTTTTAAAATTATACTAGATTACAATTCCACATTTTCTTATAAGAAGAGATGCTTGTAGCCTAGTTCATCTGCTTATGTACTAACAAACGTTTCCTGAGGGTGTACTCAGAGTCAGGCATTGTATTCATTTGCTATTGCTGCAACATATTACCACAGACGTAGTGCCTTAAAGCAGTATGGTAAAGCAATTCAGTCCTGGAGGTCACAAGGACCTCCAGGCTGCATTCTTTCTGGAGGCTCTAGGGACAATCTGTTACCTTGCCTTTTCCAGTTTCTTGAGGCTCCCAGCATTCCTTGGCTCGTGGCCCGCACCACTCCACCCTCTGCTTCTATCATCACATCTCCTTCTGTCCCTCTGCTTCCATTGTCTCATTGCCTTCTCTGAACCTCCTGCCTCCCCTTCAGACCTCTCCATGTGGCTTGTGCTTCCATACAGCATGGTAGCCTGGAGTAGACAAGAGTTCTTACATGGCAGCTCTGAGCTCCTAGATGAGCATTCTCAACAAGCAAGACAGAATCTTCAAGGCCACTTATGAGCTAACCTTAGAAGTCACATAGCTTCATTTCGCCATGCTCCTTTGGTTGAAGTAGTCCGAGGCTTACCTAGACTCAAGGGAAGGGATCACATGCCTTGGTGGAAAGAATTTCAAAGAATTTGTAGTTACATTCTTAAAAATGGACTGGACTTCCCAAACAGGAGTTTTTTTCGGTAGCCACTGCGTTTCACCTGCCTTGGACTGTGGAGGCCTCTGAAGTTGGCAATGGTTTCCTGCACACTGCTGAGTCGGACGGCAGCAGATCTCTGGCTCAGAGGCAATGAAGCTGAAATCTAGTGGGGGTCCCCCTGAATTTTGCTTCTCAGGTCTTTCTACCAGTTCTGTGAGCACCTAATTTCCTGTATTAAATACCCTTCTACTTGAAATACCTAGAGTGATATCTGTTTTCCCTATAGGAATCTGACTGATACACACTTCAAAATCTTCTCTCTTAACTGCTGTCTCTCACATTATTAACCTTCACCGCTTTTCTTATGCTCCCAGCCTGCTCCCCAACAGCCCACCCACATGCCCACACACCCAGCATGCCCCTAGGAAGACGATTCTGCTTCTTATTGCTCAGAAAAAAGAATACATTGGGTATGACCTCCCTCAGCTATCCTCTCTACCCAACTGGAGCTATAGCTACCCTTTTTGTTTCCTTCTGCTCCACCTTAAAAGAATTCTTCTGTACTTCTAGAAAAAAAAAGAAGATAAGACTTTTTTATGTGGTACATGACACCTTTTATTTACCTTTTCAACCTAATTTTCTGCCACTTCCTCATATGTTCCTGTACTAATTACAGTAAACTAACTTCCTTGATAAATAAAAAAGGTGGAAATGTTGCTGTAACAAAAAACCCGAAAATCTATGGTGGCTCAAACACAATCAAAGTTTATTTCTTGCTCAAAGAACAGTGCTGGACAGGTGAATAATCAATGGGGCAAGCCCTCCTCTTTTTAGGTACCCAGATTGATGGAGACCCAACCGTTTTCAACATATGCTTTCCAAGCTCACCTTTCCAGACATCCAGGAGGGGAAAAGCATATGGGGGGATATACATAGAGGGTTTTTATGGGGCAGGCCTAGAAATGTCTTTTCTGCTCCCATTCCATTAGCTAGAATTCAGTCACATGGCTACATCTAACTGCAAAGGAGGTTGGGAAATGTAGTCTAGCTATGTGCCCAGGAGGAAGGAAAAAAATGGGTTTTGGTGAATATCAGTCTGTGCCGATGTGCCTTAAACCTTGGAAAACTTAATTATTCAACAGTTTAGCTTTGTCACTTCTAAATTAAGGATAATAATAGCACCTCCTTAGGGCTGTTATAAAGATTAAATGTACTGTACTATAAACCAACCTTAGAACATGGCCTGGCACATAATCAGCCTCCATCCATAACTGTCAAAGTTATCTGTTGTTGTTGTTATTATCATTACATCATCATCATCATCCTTAGAGACTCAGCTTAAGTATTACTTCCCATGTAAAGCCTCGGTTCTCCCTTTCCCCTCCTGCCCATTTCTCTCCCAGAGTTATATTGTATTATAACTGTCGTAGGATTGGTCCCTCCTCTACATGCTACTTGAGGGCAAGGAGTGGGTTTAATTATTTTTGTATCTCAAGTACCTAGCATAGTCCCTGGGATATGATAGATGTTCACTAAATATTTATTGAAGGAGGAAAAAGGGAAGTTATGGAGGAAAGAAGGGGACTTCCCTGGTGGTCCAGTGGTTAAGACTCCGCGCTTCCAACGCAGGGGGCATGGGTTCGATCCCTGGTCGGGGAAGTTCTGCATGTCATTAAAAAAAAAAAAAATCTGTGGAGGAAAGAAGGAAGGGAAAAAAGGAAGGAGGGAGGGAGGAAGGAAAACCATGTAAGGGTCAACATCTTGTCATGGGTAGATTCATGAAAGGGCCACCTGGTAAACTTCATAGTGGCTTCAGTCATCGCCATACCCCAGCTCCCAGGGGGTCTGAGCGCGTCCCAGCTCAGGGGCCAAGGCTGTTTGCGTGCCCTTCACACCCTGCATTGGCTGCCCTTGTGCACCGCCTCACATCCTCTCAGCCTAGCTTTACTCCAGCCATTGATGCAGCCTCTGGCTGCCAGAGGTGTGAGCCTACGGTCCCTCACCTCAGGGGCCCGCGTCTCATTCTGCCCTGGGGCTGCTCTCACTCCACTTCTTTGGGCACCTGCAGAAATGTGTTTTGACTTTCACATATGCAAACACGAGAGTGCAAGGAGTTGGCATCTGGTGGGGCAACTGAACCAGTGAAGGACAGGAGTTAGTGGATAAAAGTTCCTTTTTTCCAGCTCTTGGGTAGATGATTCTGGTAGGGTGACCAACCCATCCTGGTTTTCCTGGGACTTTCCTGGTCTTTACGCCGAGAGTCCCACATTGCAGGAACCCCCTAAATTCTGAAAGGCATTCTACAAGACTTCTCATGAGGTTCCAGTGGGGGTCAAGTCCCAGATGCCCAGAGCTTAATAACACACCAGGATTGCCTTTCCCTACCTACTTCCACGCAAGCCCCTGTCTCAAGCTCCGCTTTCTGTTGGTCTTTGAATTGGGAAGCTCTGAGCTTCCCTGTGCAGGGATGAGTGTTTCCAGCTCTAGAAAACTAAAAAACGCAGAGGCAGGGGAAATGAGGCAGGGCCCCAAAGAGCCAAATTATCACTTTCCTGATGTTGCTACAAAATTAATCTGGAAGATATGGTATCATTTAAAGGTATTATCAGGAAATGTATCCACAGTACCAGCTAGACAAGATTTTAGGGCCAAGAAGATTTGCCTTTAACTTTTAAGAAAGATCTTCATAAAACTGAAGAACTTGAAGCCGTGACATGACAGCCAGTGGCGTGCCTGCTTGTGAGAGCTGATTGCTAAATAAATAGTCAGGAATTCTGCCAAACAACCATTGGTAGCTTGAAACCAGCCTTGGGAAGAGGACTGACAACATAGAAATTGGAAAACGCTGAAACTGGGGCTCCCTCTACCGCCGGAGCTGGTTTACCAGCCCATCACTACTTCCAGCTTTGATCACTGGTAGCTTCTCATCCAGGACTGTGGCTAAATTAGGTATGTGTGTCTTAAAAAGAATTTTTTTTTCTCCCCTGCTTTTTAGATTGTGGACACAACAATCAGTCATTAAAACCTGTCTTTCTGTCTCCCTCCACAGAGGTTTTCTTTACAGAGTCTATGAATCTGAAAGATGCAAATTCCTGTAGAGGTCTTTGGCAGGATTACACACCCCCAAGTCCTGCAGGTCCTGCCAGGGGCTGGGCCCTGCCCAGAAGCTCTCAGAACCACATCAAGGTGTCACGCTGCTGTTTCAAGGGAGTTTGTCTTCATGAACTGCCTCTCTGGGGACTTTGGGCAATTCTGGAAGGATTTTGGAAGCCTGGTTGGACTCCTTGCTGTGTCACTTGGTAGCTCTGTCACTGGGCAAGTCACCTAACCTCACTGAGCTTCCTTATATGTAGACTGAATAATACCTACTTGAGTTTAACTTCTGGGTTTAACCAGAAGCTAAGGAAATTTAAGCGTTAAGGCACCTCACTTGTATGAGCCCCTCATGGCCGGGGAGGGGGGCTTAGGCATGTTTCATTTCTAATTTTATAATCTAAACTTCACCCCTCACCCCCACCACAAAGTATATAATCTTCAGAGACTCAGACAACTCGGATCAGCTCCTGCTTGCGGGAATGAATCATAACACATGCAAAACGCTTAGCCCAGGGTCTGGCCCATTGTAAGAGCTTCATAAATAGTCCCTGTTGTAATGCAGGTAATTTCCCTCCCTCACCACAGGTCCCACATCATTTTCCTCCACTCTCTAAGTGTCAGCACTTGTCCATGTTCTGTTCATAGTTTGCTTCTCCTCCACCTACCACACTGGCTTCTTGCCAATCACTTGCCACTTGGCCAAATTTATTCCAAGAGGTGCAGCACGCAGTGCCTCACTGCCTTGATTTTAATGATGGGAAAACAGTGTTTAGCAATTATGATCTTCATCTCCTTGTGATGTGACAGCAAGGAGAGACTGTAAATAAATTGCCCGAAGCTCCTTGGTGTGACGGGGAATCAAGGTCATATTAACACTTAACAAAACATCCAACAGGAGAGGAAAACAAAGGGCAGTTGAGGCAACGCTGTGCAGCTTTGCCAGTTGTTAAAATAAAAGGCCAATTGTCCATCAACCATGATGTAGAGATACTTCCCTTAAGAGCATATGTATCTCAGAATTATCAAAAGGCTCTGTCACCCTAATAATGGGTTTTTAGCACAGGCAGAGGGAATGTAAGCCACATTTAGTGCACTTGGCACTGCAGTTGTAACAAGAATTTCAGAGCCATTCGTCTTTACTCAGGGTGAGTTAAGGGAGTGAATGGCATGCCTGGGAGCCGGACGTGCACTCCTTCCCTGAGCTGTAAGAAAAGACCTTGACTCAGATGCAACTTAGGTGCAGCCCTTACTGACAGAATGTTGTATACAAGGCACCCCGAGTGGTGATGAGTTAAACCATTTCTCTGGTGCGTTCTTTTTTTTTATTTTTTTAAACATCTTTATTGGAGTATAATTGCTTTACAATGTTGTGTTAGTTTCTGCTGTATAACAAAGTGAATCGGCTATACATATACGTATATCCCCATATCCCCTCCATCTTGAGTCCCCCTCCCACCCTCCCTGCCCCACCCCTCTAGGCGGTCACAAAGCATCTCTGGTGCTTTCTAGTACGCAGTGCTGGAAGCTGTCCAGTCAGGTGGAAGGAGTGAGGCCATTGGGATCAGATGAATCTGATTTAATCGTGGCTCTGCTTTGTACTGGTGTATGACTTAGACTATTTATGCAACCTCTGATCCTCAGGTGTCCTCATCTATAAAATGGGAATAATGCCACTCACCTGCAGGATTGCTGAAACGTAGCAAGTACATAATATGTGTTCATTTTCTTACCCTATTCTGAAAGCGTAGAATCCAAGTGCAATTCTGGTATTCTTAGAAACTGTTTATGTAGCTTTTCTGAATCTTGCATTATTTTAGTAGTTGAAACATTTTGTCTTATTACAAAAGCAATATATCATTTTATAAATTTATTTATTTATTTATTTTTGGCTGCACCGGGTCTTCCTTGCTGTGTGTGGGCTTTCTGTAGTTGTGGCGAGTGGGGGCTACTCTTCGTTGCAGTGCACGGGCTTCTCATTGAGGTGGCTTCTCTTGTTGTGGAGCATGGGCTGTAGGCGCGCAGGCTTCAGTAGTTGTGGCTTGCGGGCTTCAGTAGTTGTGGCTCATGGGCTCTAGAGCACAGGCTCAGTAGTTGTGGCACACAGGCTTAGTTGCTGCCTGGCATGTGGGATCTTCCTGGATCAGGGCTCGAACCTGTGTCCCCTGCATTGGCAGGCGGATTCTTAACCACTGTGCCACCAGGGAAGTCCCACAAAAGCAATGCATTTTTGTAGCACAAGAATTAGAATATTTAGGTAAGCAAAAAGAAAAAACTAAAAAGATTACACATAATTCCAATATGTAGTTATAGCTCCTGTTAAAACCCTTGGAGGTATCCTTCCAGAACATTTTTTATAAATACTTTTATTATTAAAATATAATTATACGATACATATTATTTTATAACCTGCTTTTCAAAAAGACAATAGATCTTATTTATAGGAACCCTTGGGAAAAATCTCTTTCCTGACAAGCCAGGCAACAACTCTTCCTTGTCATGGGAAGCAGTTGAGATTAACACACTATTACAATTGTCTATTGTTATTAAATAAGTTATACCAAAACTTCAGTGGCTTTTTCCCAGAGAAAGGCCAGATAGCTGCTATAACGAAGGAAAAGCAAATGACATTTACAGATACCATTTTTGAAGCTCCTTTTTTTAGAAATCATGTTTGTTTTCTTTTTTTTTTTTTTTTTTTGCGTTACACGGCCCTCTCACTCTTGTGGCCTCTCGCGTTGCGGAGCACAGGCTCCGGACGCGCAGGCTCAGCGGCCATGGCTCATGGGCCCAGCCGCTCTGCGGCATGTGGCATCTTCCCGGACCGGGGCATGAACCCGCATCCCCTGCATCGGCAGGCGGACTCCCAACCACTTTGCCACCAGGGAAGCCCCATGTTTGTTTTCTTTTAATAGTTTTATAAAAACTAGAAAGAAGCTTATCCCTTTGTATTCAAAATAGGGCAAAAAGAGATTTGTGATTGGATATTGTCTTAGATTGAGCTGCTATAAGAAAATACCATGGACTGGGAGACTTAAACAACAGACACTTAGTTTCTCACAGTTCTGGAGGATGGAGGTCTGAGTTCAGGGTACTAGCAGATTTGGTTCCTGGTGAGAACGCCATTCCTGGCTTGCAGATGGCTGGCTGTCTTACAGCTGTGTCCCTACATGGTGGAGAGAGAGTGAGCTCTGGTCTATTCTACTTATAAGGACATTAATCTTATTATGAGGCTCTACCCTCATGACCTCATCTAAACTTAATTGCCTCCCAAGGCCCACCTTCAACATGTGAATAATGGAGGGAGGGTAGAAACATTCAGACCATAACAAATATTGTTACAGGCCCATAACATCTGCCCTAGAAAAGATAATAAAAGGGGGCAAAAGGGCTTCCCTGGTGGCGCAGTGGTTGAGAGTCCGCCCGCCGATGCAGGGGACACGGGTTTGTGCCCCGGTCTGGGAAGATCCCACGTGCTGCGGGGCGGCTGTGCCCGTGAGCCAGGGCCGCTGAGCCTGCGTGTCCGGAGCCTGTGCTCCGCAACGGGAGAGGACACAAGAGTGAGAGGCCCGCATACTGCAAAAAAAAAAAAGGGGGGGGGTGCAAAATACCGCTACCTTCCATGATCCATCTTGTTGGAAAAAATAATTGAATTGAACAGGCAACCAGGCTACTATTTAGATGGTTGAGGAATCTCACCCCTGGCTGAGAGATGGAAGCAGTACAGGTTACATCTGTATACTAGTGAAGCATTTTGTAGGGAACCAAGGTAGAATGGTGCCTGGTGGTCCACCTACTATCTCTTGTATCCTCAATACCTTTCTTATTAAAGAAAACAAGAATCAGAATAAAATCCTGCCAAGAGAGGGGCTATATCCCTAATTTGGGCAAGCCTTAGACTAACCCAGACCATCTTTCTATAACAATAGATACAATATAATATTTGCATAGTATGCAGTTGTATACATTGTTTCTCAATTTCTCAGATGGAGATGGGGATTAAGAGACAGAGCCAACTATTTATGAAAGGCCTACTCCAGGTATTACCTCTTACTATCATTCAACAAGTATTGTTTGAGCTCCTACTATGTTCAAGGCACTGTTTTCTGTGCTAGGGGTACTATGGTAAACAAGACAGGACTTCCCTGGCGGTCCCATGGTTAAGTCTCAGCACGTCCACTGCAGGGGGCATGGGTTTGATCTCTGGTCGGGGAACTAAGATCCCACATGCCACGCCACGTGGCCAAAAGAATAAAAAAAAAACAAGACAGGCAGGGTTTGTCTTCCCATGCACCTTATATCCTGCTGTTTGCTGACGTAAACCACCATAAAAAACGTTTATAAACCTATTGCTGATGACTCTAAGACTTCCACTTGGTGATGCATCAGAAGGTCAATTTCACTTGAGAATTTAAAGGGGAAAGAACATCACTTTTTAAAATGAAAACAAACCATAAACATTTTGTGAAGTTGAAGCATTTTTAACGAAATTATAGAGGAAACACGAGGCCGCACGAATATTTCTTGTTTGCAGCATCTGCTCACACCTACAGCCCCGATCACACAGGGTTGAGAGCTGGCTCTCCTCTGCATGTTAAGGGCATTTTGGTGGAATTGCTTGAGAAGAATTGCTCTTCAATGTATATCTCCTTCATCGAGTTGTTGAGAGAATTAGATGAGGTGACCCATGTGAGATGCCTAACACTTAGCACTTAGAACACTTAGCACTTAGCTCCATGCATGTTAGAGTCACCACCCTCGTTCCTCACGACAGTGATAAGAAACTTCCACAGGCTTTGGAGTCAGACAGTGGCTTATCACTTATTTGTTGGAGCATCTCCAAGCCTCATTTTATGTATGAGGATGTCCTTTCCTGGGGTAGGGTGCCCATCCACACTTCTTTTAGGGTTCTGGCTCCTACCTCTAGGATTTAGAAGAGGGAGGAGGGACAGAGAGAGCGAGCGAGCAAGCTGTTGTTAAGAAGAGGAGAAAAAATTCAGACCATTTGCATACCAGGGCATCTGAGTAGGCCAATACGAGCAGGCAATCGATTTGCTCGTGAACGTTTCTCTCTGAGGCTGGGGATGTTTCCTTCCTCCCCATCACCTAAGCAGAGGTCTTGAAGCCCCTTTCCTTCCTCACGCCAAGACTGCCCCTGGCTCTGCCCGAGGGAAACTGGATGGCTCCAATTTACTCTTCGCCTCACTCACAGTCTAGAAAGTGAGGCCTTGAAGTAGAGCAGAGGGACAAAAAGATTGATGAGACTTTGGGAGGAGGAGGAGAGAAGACATCCAGGAGGAAGGGATTCCCTGATCCCAGTTCACGAGGATGCGGTGTGGACTAATAGATGGCTCAAGGGAAAACCTCTGTGCCTGCTCGGTGGACAGTACCCCAAGTGAAGAACCCGGTGAAGAGGTGGGTGGTCATACTAACCCGCTCCCTCTCCACTCATCTCCCTTCTTAAAGGTTTAAGACCTAAGCGCTGAGAATGCTAGGTTGCCACACCACCCACCTGCCTGCCACTTCTGTAACTGTGACTGGTTTACTGAATGAGCTGAATTCAGTGGCATAAAACTTCTAGCCAGTGCCATGTTCTGGTACATTTAGTAATAATTATGACTGCCCTGAACATGCTTTCCTTTACCTGGAATGTTTTCTTATCCTCCTTTTCTTGGTGAGCTCTTACCAATCCCTCTAAAGTCAGATGGGACATCATCTCCAGGAAACCTTCCTTGAGCTTCCATAAGACGTCCCTGCCTTGTGACTGTGTGAGTATGTTAGGCTCCTTGAAGGGGAGGAATGGTCTTATTCATCTTTTATCCCCCAGGATCTAGTCCAGGCCCTGCCTAACAAATAGTAGCTGTTATGATTTTGGTTTTTATTACCCCTCTTATCTTTGGTCAAAAATGACAGTAGAAGCACCTCCGACTACGCATATTTGTAGATTGAGTTCCCTGGGAAGCAGGCTCTGAGATGGAGTTTTGTGTGTAAGCAATTTACTGGGCAGGTCTGTCAGGATCAACACCTCTAGAGTACTGAATGAAGCAAGATGCGGCAGAGGAAAAAGTTGGGCTGCAAGGGTGCCACAACGAAGGCCTAAGCTAATCCCTTTGAAAGAAGAATGGCCCTGCAGAGTGGTTCTGAGTTGTCTTGAATTGGAGCAAAGGACCAAGCCTTTTCACCACAGTATCAATCAGTCAAAACACGCAGGCTGCCCCTGAGAAGGGGGCGTGATCTTTGATGAAGAGGCTCTTTTCAGCTGAGGACAGTGTGAGCTCTTGGGCATCCTGGCCTCCACAGCTGAGGGAACACTTGCTTCAGTCCTGAGACTGACTGGGGCGTGCCGTGTCTATCATCGTCCACACCTGGCTGCTTTGCATGTGGATTCACCTGCTTCGTATAAAGGGGTTCTCCTGAGTAGCAAATGTGAGTACAGTCTGTCCTGAAAGGTCTGTACACCAACATGGGTAAAGAGCTCGACATTCTGGTTTATACATCAGTTTTCATTAGCTTGGTGAGCATGAGTTTTGTCTAGGTAGATTTCTGAACCTAAAATTAATGGAGGACAAGACTGGAATCTTAGAGAGCCTGCCAAGGTATTTAGAAGCCCTTGGAAAAGCTCTCCGTTCAACTATCTCTCCATAAATTTGACATTTCCTGAGCCATAGAAATTTCTTAGAAATGTAGTTAATCTGCAGAGAAAATTTTCAATGAATATGCAAAAATCTGAGGTTGCAAGTTTTGTTATTTCAACCCCTGCAAAGCAGATCCTAGACTAAGGACCCCCTTCTACCCCTGGCCCTAAAGTAACTTCCAAAGTCCTGCCTAAACAACAAGCAGCCTCTCCTTCATTGATAATATTCAATAGTTTGAAAATAATTGATATCTAAAATAGTTGTAAAATCGAAGATGGTGACCTAAGCAAAGTGAAACTTTGTGAGTTTAGAAACGGAGCCTCGGAGGCCTGAGGGGGTATTTGAAGAACACTGATGTTTCAGTGGGTGATGAGAGAAGCAGGGAGGTTTAAACCAAGTTTCTGTGCTTAGCTCTTTAGTGAAATTAGAGTTGGCACAGTTTTCTTTGGCCCTGAGTCCCAGCTGTATTCTGAAAACAAGGTGGGGGACATTGCCAAAAATAACCTGCCCTTTGTTTGACCGTTGCATATAAGGTAACTTAATACATTTTAAAAGTCACAGGACTTCTCGTCTCAGATGGGCCTCCTACTTTTATAGGTTGAATTGTGTCCCCCTAAAAACGTACATGTTGAATATGTTGAAGTTCTAATCCTCAGTGTCTCAGAATGTGACCTCATATAGAGATAGCGTCTTTACAGAGGGGATCATGTCAAAGTGAGGTCATTAGGGTGGACCCTAATCCAGTATGACTCATGTCCTTGTATAAAGTTTGCAGATTTGGAGACAGACATGTATACAGAGAGAACACCAAATGCACATGCAAGTGGCCATCTACAGGCCAAGGAGAGAAACCTGGAACAGATCTTCCCTCACAGCCCTCAGAAGGACCGTCCCTGCCAACATTTTGATTTTGGACTGCTATCCTCACCCGGTTTGTGGTACTTTGTTACAGCAGCCCTAACAAACTAGTATACCTACCTAGACGGACTCTTTCCCATTCCCCACAGAGGCAATGATAGACTGTATGGGAGGGGTCTACTGATAGCAGGTAATAGAACTTAGGTAAAAAGTGGGAGTCTGTTGTAATGGCAGATGGTCATCTTAGAAACCCAAGGGCAAAGGTATGGGCTGGGCCTCAACCAGGGACAAATTGGAACCAGAGACCCATTTATTATCAGAGCTGGTCATATCTCTGCAGATGGATTGGCTTTGAGTCTCCAGACCTTATAGTAGGACAGACAGATAGGTTCCCAAGTTTACATAGTTGAGGTCCAGTTACTTGCGAATGACCAAAACAAACTGGGGGAAGGGACATTGGCTCAGCTGCCATCGCTAGTTTTACTCCTGCCTCAGAGCAATCATATACCAGCATCTCTCCAGAAAGCATCCTCTGTAACCATGGAGGTCGTGGAGGGAAAGAGTTAGGCCAATTAGTTTACTATGGTGTAATTTCCTAGGGCTGCTGTAACAAATGATCACAAGCAGAAAGTTATTCTTTCACAGTTCTGGAGGCTAGAAGTCCAAGATCAAGGTGTCCGCAGGGCTATGCTCCCTCTGAATGTTCTAGAGAAGAATCCTTCATTACCTTTTCCTAGCTTCTGCTGGTGGTCAGCAATCCTGGCGTTCTTTGCCTTGTAGCTGCAGCACTCTAATCTTTGCCTACAACTTTACATGGCATTCTCCTCTGTGTCTCTGTGTTCAAATTTCCTTCTCCTTATAAGGATAACAGTCATTGGATTAGGGCTCACCCTCATCCAGTATCACTTAATCTTAACTTGGTTACATCTGCAAAAGCCCTATTTCCCAATAAGGTCACACTCACAGGTTCTGAGGCTTAGGACTTGAAAATATCTTTTGCGGGGGGTGGGGGGGTGGGTAGGACACAATTCAACCCACAACCAATCAGTATCCACTACACAAACTTCTAACAATTTTACTAGTTCTCTTCCTTCTTTGACTTTTCTACCTCCTGAGATTCACCAGAGACCTTCGTGAGTCAGCAGCCTAACTTTTCATAACTCCACTCTCTGTTATGTATTGTCAGTCACCTCTGCCTTCCTCCTTCTTATCTTGGAAGAAATGTCTGGATAGGATTGTCGGATAAAATATAGGACACGTGTTTAAATTTGAATTTCAGATAAACAATAAATTTGTAGTGTATTTCCTAAATATTGCATGATGTCCTGAATTTTGATTTGCTAAATCTGGCAACCCAAGCTCCTGTGTCTGTCTTAAAGATCTGGAAGTTCTTTAGATGAGGCGTGTGTTCCCCAGTTTGCCACCACGCTGAAATATCTACACCTGACCTATTTCATTTAGTTATGCGCCTGGCACCTGTAGGCATTTCAGTTTGTAACACCTATTCTGGAGTTGGAGGCCAGTTAGAAGGTCGAAAGTCAGGTGAAAGATGAGCAGAGACTGAACTAAGGCAAAAACATAGAAGTGAAGAGGAGAGGGGTGGATTTGAGAGCTGATAGGATGCAGAATAAAGTATTTGGCATCTGTTTGAATGACTCTAGTTTTATAGCCTGGGCTATCAAATGAAACTGGTAACTGAAATAGGAATACAGGAGGAAAGGGGAAAGTAGTAGCTTTGTACTTAGACATGCTGGGTTTGGGATGTCCTTTAGATGGTTGGATATGCGATGCTCAGTAAAGAGGTAGGAGCTGAAGATGTAAATTCAGAGCTATAATCACGTGGGTAGTAGTTGAGATATGAAAGTAGTTGGGACTTCCTAAAGAGAAACAATAGTAGTAAAAGAAAATAAAACCCTGTGGAAGACCAGTATTTCAAGTGAAGAGTGGAAGGAATCCAGCAAGGAAACAGACATGGTTAGGAAGTAAATGAATCAGAGTCAGCCATTTGGGCTGGGTTCTGTGGGGCGGTGCTTTTGCTGGCCTCGCCTGGGCTTATTGCATCTGCAGTCAGCTGCAGGCAGCCGCGCTGATTCTCCAAGTGCTTTACAAGCGTCTGTCACTTGATGTTGTGTCACATTTGCCTTTGTTGCATTGGCCAAAGTAAGTCACATAGCCAACCCAGACTTGAGGGGTGGAGAAACAGGTTCCACATCTGTGTAAAGGCATACATAGATGGAGGAAGGGGAAGAATTCGTGGCCATCTTTACAATCTGCAAGATGGTTTTATTACCTCCATTTTATAGAAGGGAAAACTGAAGCTCGGAGAATTTAAATAACTTGCTATGCTTACAGGGCTCCAAAGTGGCAGATCCAGGATTTGAACTCAGGTAGTCTATCTCTGGTCTATACCCTTAACTATGTTACACCACCTCTCATAATAAACACCTTGCAATAATAGACACTCAACAAAAATTGGCTCTTCTTTTTTTAACGGTATAAAGGGCCTCAGAAACCATTATTAATAGAAATGCTTGTGGCAAAATATTATGCATCCTAATCAGTGGTGATTGTCATTGATTGATATTGATGTTTTTTAAGAACCAGGGTTAATCGTTATGAACTTTATTTAGTCAGAGGCATAGAGCAACAAATGTTGCTCTCAGAACCACAAGAGGTGGATAAGAATATAGAACCTAAATTGAAACCAATGCTAAATTGAGGAAAACACAACCAGTAACATTTTGAAGGTAAGTTGGTCGTTTATTTATCTAATGATCATTTGTGAGCTAGCCCTCATACATTAACTTGGAACTTGCAAACTGGCCAAATTGTAAATCAGTTAATGTGAAATTAAAACCTTAAATAAATGCCACGTCCTAAGACTTACGGCATACGGCTCAGAGTTCAGATATGTATTTCACTTCTAAGTCACAGCAAAACAGTGAGAGGTAAGCAGTGCTCTAAGTGAATCTATGGAAGATAAATACCATTCAGGGATTCAGAGGAGGGAGCTCATGCCCTCAAAGGGGCTTCAAGTATACAGGCGGGACTAGCAACGGTGGGCACTTTGTGTGCATATGAATTATGACTTGAGTGGGAGGCACTTGTCTAGAATGCAGGTTCCAAGGCCCCATTCCTGCATATTTTGATTCATCAGGCCTGGAATGGGCTCCAGCAAGCCACATTTTCTTATCCTTACCCCCATGGGATTCTGATACGGGTAAGCCACAGAGCACATTTTAAGAAACAGATGGCAGTAGACCCTCAGCCTTGGGGAGAGTTGAACAGAAAGGAAGGTAAAGATAAGGCCATTCTAGATGGGTCCCTGATCACAAAGTTCTTTCAGTATGTTTCCTATACGTTATCAAATGTAATTCTTTCTTTGCATGGAGGTCTTTGTTTATTAGCCACTAATATTCTTCCGTAAGGTTTCCTTACACAAGTAAAATGATGATTGGCATGTTTGTACGTTTGTACGTTTGTATGTTTGTACGTAACATTGTAGGAAATAAGAAAATTATCGGATAGACAAATATTCATCAATAGGGCACTGGCCAAATATATTTTCCAACAAGCATACAATGGAATACTTTCCCACTGTTCAATGAGGAAGCTTTTTATGTACTGATACGGAGGAAACTCAAAGACATATTAAGTGAAGAACGCAAGGTATAGAGGGATGTCTATAGTATGTTGTGAATTTAGGTATAAAGGAGGGGAGATATATATTGGTATTCACTTGTATATATAGAAAAACAATCTCTGGAATGTTATTCAAGGGACTAGTGAGAGTGGTATTTATTGGGGGAAGGTGGGAGCTGACTGGATGAGGGGGGCAGAGGTGGGAGAGAGAATTTTGACTGTAATTATTTTTAGGCTTTTAGATTTTTTGTTCCAGTGAACACATAATGATATATAATCTCTTTGAAATGTTAAATGAATAGAAGGCAGGAAGAAAGAGCCATGCGTAGATTCCAGCAGGGTCTGCTACACCGTACTAGGAAGGCCATTTGGCTCAGGGCATGACACTCAAAAAGAGTCTCAAAATTCTACCTCCAAATGAGATTTTATGCCCATTCACAAAGACTGCGTTTACTAGCAACTTTAAACTGTGCCTCATTACCAAGTCACATCTTCTGTAGTATATTTCGAATTAATGTTTTTATAAATTGCAACTACCTTTTTTTTTTTTTGCGGTACGCGGGCTCCCCACTGCTGTGGCCTCTCCCGCCACGGAGCTCAGGCTCCGGACGCACAGGCTCAGCGGCCATGGCTACGGGCCCAGCCGCTCCGCGGACCGGGGCACAAACCGGGGCACGAACCCACGTCCCCTGCATCGGCAGGCGGACTCTCAACCACTGCGCTGCCAGGGAAGCCCTTTTTTTAAAAAAAAATTATTAATTAATTAATTAATTTTTTGGCTGTGTTGGGTCTTTGTTTCTGTGCGAGGGCTTTCTCCAGTTGCGGCAAGTGGGGACCACTCTTCATTGCAGTGCGCGGGCCTCTCACTATCGCGGCCTCTCTTGTTGCAGAGCACAGGCTCCAGACGCGCAGACTCAGTAGTTGGGGCTCACGGGCCTAGTTGCTCCGTGGCATGGGGATCTTCCCAGACCAGGGCTCGAACCCGTGTCCCCTGCATTGGCAGGCAGATTCTCAACCACTGCGCCACCAGGGAAGCCCACCTTTTTTTTTTTTTGGCTCTACTGGGTCTTCGTTTTCTTCTTTGTTGCAGCATGCGGGCTTCTCTAGGTGTGGCGTGCGGGCTTTCTCTAGCTGTGGTGCTCGGGCTCCAGAGCATGTGGGCTCAGTAGTTGTGGTACGTGGGCTTAGTCGCCCTGCGGCATGTGGGATCCTAGTTCCCCGACCATGGATCGAACCCGAGTCCCCTGCATTGTAAGGCAGCTTCTTAATCACTGGACCACCAGGGAAGTCCCCTAACTACCTTTTAAATAGCACAATTTGTACTCCATATTATGTTCTGTTTAAAAATTAACTTGTTAACTTATTAACTTATAAATAAGAAAACCTACACATCAAGTAACCATGTGTTTGCATTTCTTTACTTTTTTATACTGTCGGGAGCCTCACGATGTATTGTAGTAACCTGGACTTCTTTCTATATGGCTCTGTATCAGCCCTGACCTGTTTGGAGCTAACGACTGCACTCAGGAAGGCAGTCTGGGGTCTTCTCTAAGTTAAATATATGATTATTCTTCACAGTGGGATCTCAAACCAAAGTCTGGGTCGTGAATTTCTATGTGTGGTTAGTATGTAAAGGTGTGTGTTTGCAAACTATTACTTAGTTTGGACTGTGAGGTTTTTCTTCCTAATCCAGTTGAAAGAGACTATATATTTGTAAGTTCTGCAACCCTCACTGGATTGAAGAGAGTTCAGGATTTCAGACTGTGCCACCTTCACAGGATGTGGGTGTGTGTTTACTGAAACACACATGGCCATACATATGTTCAAGTGTCTCTTTGTAAGAAGGGTACAGTATAAACGGAACCTTTGCTTCTGCTAGATATGTCAGGTACTATGATAGGCCCTGGGCAACTAGAAAATGCCCATTTTCCATTTCCTTAAAAAAGAAAAGCTGACCCTTCCTGTTTTCTCAACCTTTGTGACTAGGAATTCCCTGTAACTAGAGTGGGAATCCTGGGAATGTGACCATGCTCTGTGGCTCACCTGCAAAGAACTCTTGTCATTTAGCAAGAATCGGTCACGTGGGGATTGTATTGGGATTGCCCAATGCCAGCTCTTCCTAAATCTGCATCTGTATCAGCCCTGCTGCAGCCAGAGCTGCCCACACTGGCAGTGTGTGGGGACATCATGTTGGGGCTTGGTGTGTGGGGACAGGACACACAGTTCCTGGAATTTGCCCTGTTGGCCTCCCATGAGGTGGCCTCTGTCCTACTTTCCCAAAACTTTCCTCCAGCTAGTCTAAAGCTGGGATAATGAGGCTACAAATTATTTACTCTGAAAATTCTGACTCTCTTCCAGTTAAATCTTTAGTACATGTTAAATGATTTGCGTTATTAGGAGAGCCAAGGGACTCTAGCAGTGCATTTCTGTTTGTTTTTTTTTAGAACAGTTTTTATTTTTTAATTTTTTTAACATCTTTATTGGAGTATAATTGCTTTACAGTGGTGTGTTAGTTTCTGCTTTACAACAAAGTGAATCAGCTATACATATACATATATCCCCATATCCCCTCCCTCATGCATCTCCCTCCCACCCTCCCTATCCCACTCCTCTAGGTGGATACAAAGCACAGAGCTGATCTTCCTGTGCTATGTGGCTGCTTCCCACTAGCTATCTATTTTACATTTGGTAGTGTATATAAGTCCATGCCACTCTCTCAGCAGTGCATTTCTTTTAATTTTACTTAAGAGGAATTCATGGGGCCCCTTCACTTTGCATTAAGGATGAGAATGTGGAAAGGGGAGAGTGGGTAAGAGAACTAGCATTTATTTAGCACTTGCTCTATGCCAGGAAGTTTATATATGTTGTCTTTTGGGGAACCTAGACTCGACTGAGGTCTGTGAGGCCAGGGGCCATGCCTTACATATCTGCTAGCACAGTGCCTTATCTGTAGCAGGTATCTTATGTTATTGAATGAAATGAATATATATATGTATATGTTATGCGCCCATGTCTGTCTGTCTGTCTATCTGCCTATCTATCTAATCTTTGCCAAAGCTCAGGTCATTTAAAATTACATTGACCTTTGTCAACTGAAAAAAAAGTGCACAACGAGAGCTGTGAGTTCAGTTTTATTTGGGGCTTACTGAGGACTATAGCCCGAGGGACAGCCTCTCAGATAGCTCTGAGAACTGCTGCACAAAGAGGTGTGGAGAGGGGGAGGTCAGTATGTATAGATGACTTTGGTGAAGTGGGTCTATGCAGTCAAGCATACATCTTGGTAGAAGGTTGCTGCTAGTCACGAGGAGCAGACGTCTCCATTAATGATTTTAGTGCCTTTCTAGGAATGAGAAGATGCAAGAAATTGGATTCATGAAATTTTCTCCTGAAAATATCTAACTCTCTGAAGACCTGTTCTGTCCGTCTTTCCCAAAGCACAGAGGGCCTCATTCCTGATCTCTGCCCTGAACTCCTTTCAGGGTGCGTTAAGGGTCAGCAACCGCAGTGGCTAGTGGCTTCATTCTTTTAGAACCGGATGGCGAGCGACATTCTTTAGTTTGCACTTTGGTCTGAGTTGAAGACCATCCCATTATTTCTTTATGCAATAGTTGATTTTATACTTAATTTCATGTAACTGCAGAGCTAATTAACTTATTATTATAGTCTTTTGAACCTGAAGATGTTTTCAGAAGTGTAAATTGAATACATCTCTGGGTTTGATGAAACTATTACTTTTTAATTAAAAATGGTTACATTGACTTTATTTTCATTACCCATAAAACAGGACTCTCCAGTCTTCTTATGGTGAAATTTTGGCATTAAGAGCAGTTGAAGATGAAGCATTCATATTGGAAAGTTGAATGTGGAGGGAGAGAAAAAGTGGAGTCACAGGAGGGAGCAAATAGGCTCAGCTTTCACCCCTCCCTACACTTCTTAGATATTTCGGTCACGATTTAGAATTAAGATGAACTAATTGGAGATATCATTCTGGGAATTCTTTATGCCTTATAATACTTTAAATATAGTAGGTCAGTGATTGATTCCCAAAGTTTAGTCATTCTGCACTGCAGGATGACTAAATTCACATTTGCTATACCTTTCTACCTGTATGTGTATTGATTTGATTTTTAAATCAACTCACTTAAAATTAAATTTTTTTTGGAAAGGGGACTTCATATTGTTACCATAAAATTGGAGACAGGCATCACTTGCTAAAAATTGAATGTAACTATAAAATTAAATCTAATGAAAACAAAACGTTAGAAAAAATTCTAAATAAACCTGTCTTTCCTGTTCTCTAAGCCCGAGGCTTGCCCCTTATTTAGAGAGCTGCTAAAAGGCCAGCAGCAAGCTGAGAGTTTACCCTGGAAGTGATCAGAAGGAATGAGGAGAATTTTGAAAGAAATAACTTAATTTAATTAAGTTAAATTAAATTTTAACTTAATTAAAAATTTTAATGCCTATCTGAGCCACACCTAAAATTATCTCCAGTAATATACATCATCCCACACATTGCAAAATGTTTTATCACAGAAGAAACTTCTCACGATTTTGACGTTTGCTGCATATACACAGGTTTTTTTGTTAGAAACACCAGTCATGAAAAATGGAAGAAGTAGTCTTCCATGTAGAGGTTTAGATGTTTCAATTTAATGTGTCTGGTAGAAATTTTCCAGTTAAAAGTACGTTGGCCACAATGTCTCATCTTCCTTCTGTCTCTTAGAAGGGAAGAAAGGCAATACTAGTCAATGGGAATAAGGGACCAATGGCCCATTGTAGTCCTAATATCGCTACTGGTTTAGGAGGAAGTCCTCTTTCATAGAGGTACCTCTCACCTCTTAAGGGGAAAGAGCGGGAATGGTTAAATTGATCTCTTCTATACGTCGGCTCACAATTCTGATGATGTTTCTGCCCTTGAGGGTTCTTCTTCCTAAAGGTTTTGCCAGCTGTGGTCTGTGTCTGTTAGTACCTTCTCCAGATAGGTCCTGGTAGTTCTCACTGGTGCAGCTCAGGTCTCTCATCTCTCCCTGCAGTTCACGGATACTTAAAGTCAAGGGCTGCAGGCATTCACTTGATAAAGGATTACAGATTAGCTGCAACCACATACTTAATAGTGGAGCTGCATTAAATGCGTATTTAACTTTTGCATGAGAGAGTACAAATCGGAAACTTGCCCCAATTGCCGTGCTTGGTCTTTATAAAGGCTTCTTCCAAGGCTGCCCTCACCTTCTCCTCCTAAGTTCCATCCTGTGGACAGTTTGTTAGAGTGTTGTGTGTGTGTGTGCGTGAATCTCTGTCACTGACTTCTCCCCCAGCTGGGGTGACTTGAACCTTATTCCAGCTCCATCGTTTTACTGTCATTGGAATCCTGGTGGGAGGTCTCCATTCCTGAACAGACTGCATTTCTATCTGTGCTGATGATGCCAGCCCCCCCAACATATTCTCCAGTTTATTACCACTGGAGAATATGTATATGTATATACATAAATGTATATTCAATATATATCTATACCTGAGCTCATAAATGTGACATCTAGGAATCAGAATTGTTTTTCTTAAATGGGCTTATAAGTGGATTGGGTACGTATCATATTCTAAGTAAATGCTTCTTGGTGCAATTTTAGATATCAACTATGGATTTTCTTTCATGTGCAAAAATTAAAACATTGATTACACACTAGCAGAAATGATAATAAACGCTGTTTATCACTTAGAAAGTACTTACTATGTCCTAAGTTGCTTTATAATTATTAACTCATTTTGACTTTATCATAACTTTATGAGCACCCACTCTGTGATTGTAAAGTACTGTACTTTATTACATTACCTCTAATTCTCACAATAATCCTTGAAGGTAGTTAGTATTGTTCCCGTTGTTGTGACTACTCCTGAGAAATGGCCAAAATTTGGTCTGGATGTCAACACTGATGATGTCGCACACACACCAAGAGGGTATGAAAACGCTTATTACTCACATAATGAGGCTTTCTGGGGAGAGCAGAGTGGCTCCCAAACAGAGCAAAAACTGGCTTGAGAGAGGGTAAGGAAAGGAGGCTGGCTTGAGAGAGGGTAAGGAAAGGAGGCTGGCTTGAGAGAGGGTAAGGAAAGGAGGCTGGCTTGAGAGAGGGTAAGGAAAGGAGACTGGCTTGGGATTTTTTGGTGGTTAGGGGTTGGGATCAGGGTGAGGGTTCCCACACGTGGTTTGAACCTCCCACCAACACCAAGGAGGGGCACCTGGGCTTTCTGATCCATTTCCCCAGATGCAGGGCAGAAGGGAAAGAGGAAGAGGTGAGGTTTAAAAGCTGTCAGTAGTCAAACATCAGAAAATGGAGTCAGACTCTTTATTATACCCATTTTACTAATGAAGAAATTGAGAATCTCTGATCTTATGCTTTGAATTAGGCATAACTTTGGATCATGTGTAATTTAGTCCACATTGTTCTGTGGTCACCTACTAGGCACCCCTCTTGAAAATGCACACCCCTGATCATTTAGGGAAGTGAGAGACAGAGTAAAGCCAAAATACCATCGCAATCTGTCTATACTAGAGAGACTAGAAAAGCAGTGTAGCCTGGCATGGTGGAAGGCTCGTGGCCTTTAGAACCAGAGGTGACTGCTTATTATTTAGCTTTACCACTGACCGCTTGTGGGTCTTGGGCAACTTACTTAGCCTTTTTGAGTCTTAGTGAAACAGAACATCAGAACATCTCTAGTGATGTGAACTTTATGAGACACCCCATTGCATATTGGGGAACTCTGTTGGAAAATTGTTTCTTAGATAGTGGATTTCACTATGCTGAGTTTGTTTCTCTGAACAATGGCAATATCAAGGCAGGTTATCAGGAATTCTAGAGTACAAAGACACAACTGGCCATCTGGAAAAATTATTAAAAAGGACTTTGGAAAGTAGGGATTAGGTCCAGGGACGTAAGGTCCAGCTCCTTAGCAAAGGTGAGATGAAGGTCATCCTCAGCCTTTGGGGGAATCCAAAGGACACTACCCTAAGTGAGGAGAACGTTGAAGTGCCTAGGCCATTCATTCATTACTGGCAATAATTTTGGTACAACACTGGGGTTTGCTCCTCAAATATTGCTTCAACCCTGTCCCAGGAGAGTTTAATTCTCAGGCTGGTTCTACATCCTACCGTTTTTGTTGTTGTTGTTGTTGTTTTGTGGTACGCGGGCCTCTCACTGTTGTGGCCTCTCCCGTTGCGGAGCACAGGCTCCGGACGCTCAGGCTCAGCGGCCATGGCTCACGGGCCCAGTCGCTCCACGGCATGCGGGATCATCCCGGACCGGGACATGAACCCGTGTCCCCTGCATCGGCAGGCGGACTCTCAACCACTGCGCCACCAGGGAAGCTCGGTCCTGTCTTTCTATAGAACCCCTAAATGCCAGTGTTCTCTTGGGCTGGTTGGTTTCTCCAGAAAGGAATCCTCTCCAGTCCTGCCTGAAAGAGTATAAAAATCTGGCAGTCAGCATACTGGGATCCAAATAGTGGAAAGGATGGGGAGGGTGTCTCATCATTCTTTAGGCAAACATTTTCTAATCCCTGTTTTCTAGGAAAACACCCCACTCCAGGCCTTAGCTGTGACTGGTTCCTCAGCCAGAGGTTCTTTAGTTTAACCTTTCCAGGAAGGGTATTTTTAGTTTTCTGACAAGAAAATGGAGAGGGAGTTACCTGGCTGCCCAGAAAAGCCTTCTAGTTTTTCATTCTACCTCCCATCCTTACCTTTAAAGGTATACGGCACCTCTGTTTCTGACTCTTCCTGGGGGGTGCTGTGCTACAATCTGTTTTGTTCTTGTTGGCCTCCTTCCCTTAAGGTATTTAATAGGTGAAGAAATCTAAAACCCAAGTCAATTTCCACTTGTTTATCTGCATTCATTCTTTCAAAATTGTCCTAACTCTTTATTGGCAGTCATATCTTCTCACCTTCTCTTTGTTTATTGTTTTCTTTAATTCCTTTGATGCCATTTTAGTTATCTTAGTGCTGTTTCAGGAAGTAGTGGAGTATGTGCAATCAACATATTTTATTAGACGTTGTTCCTTCTTTGTGCTTAACTTTCTATACCCAAAAGAGGAGTTGAGATTGCTTGCAATAAAAGATACATAGGCAAAAAAGATTGAAATCTGGGGAAAACAACAGAAGTCAAGCAGCAAAAGAAGGGAAATATCTGTGCCAGAAAACCAGGCTAAGGATGTGGGCTGTGATAGCACAAGAGCTGGCCTTACTGAGCTACCATAGCAGTTCTGCTAAAAACAGTAACGTAAGGAGTTTCGTAGCCCTCATTCCCTAACAGGAAGCACACTAGGGCATCAGATAAAACGCCTCCTACTAAATGTATTGAGCTGGTTGATCCCATTACCTAATAAAGTACCTAATACTGCAACTCAGAATTGATTACACTGAGTTGGTTAGAGTGAGACTCAGATAAGAAAACAAAATAAAAGAAGCCCTGCGGGAGTAGTTCTGAGTCATTTACACCTCTCCCAACTCCAGCCCTGTGGTGACCCTGGGGATGATGAATGTCATCTAGCACATCAGTAAACAAAGGGTGTAGCAAGTCATCTGTCACTGAAGCCACCCCCAACCGTGCACCCTGAGGGGATTCAGGATGGAGGAAAACAGGATACTGGCCCTAGGTAGTTAAGGTGTATATACCGAAGGAGTGACTTCAGTAAGCCCAGACTCTTGCATCTTCCCAGATATAGCAAAGCACTAAATGCATTAACTTGGGATGTCTGGGTTTCTTTAATTAACAGTAATCTTTTGATGTTCTGACTACTTGGTTTTTGTTGCAAAGACTCCTATATATCCTGGTTCCTCCCTTACCTCTTCAGAGCAGTTCCTCAGAGCTATCTGAGAGACTATCTCCCAGGCTTAAGTCCTCAGTATGTCCGCTGAATAAAACATAATTCTCAGCTTTCAGATTGTGCATTTTTTTTTAGTCTACAACACTGACTCTTGTAACTGCTTTAAATTCCCAACTTTACTCAGTGTTCCTAGGTGGAAGTGTAACGGAGCAGGACACTGTGGGGCCTTCCCAGGACAGGCCCTTCCCCCATAGCCTCTGCTTTAGCTCCTCTCCAAAGTACCTAGATAACAGTATTCGATGCACGTTTCCTGAGTTGTTTTACAGATGTGAAACCCCCCTCACCAAATGGAAGACGTTAACTACTTGATGACCATAAGCTCATAGCCCCAGGCCTCCTGGAGCCTAAGGACTGATAATGTGAACCCCTGAGATACCACCCTGTTCCCTCACCATCCGCTAATCAGAGGATTGTGCATGAGCTGATCACATACCCTGTGATGCCCCGCCCCCCCACCTGGGGAGCTCGGGGCTTTTTAGGGCATGAGCCACCCGTCTCCTTGCTTGGCCCTGCAATAAACCTTTCTTTGCTCCAAACTCCAACGTTTCGGTTTGTTTGTTTGGCCTCACTGTGCGTCGGGCGCACAGACTTGCGCTAACAATTTTGGCGAAGCCAGCCGAGGAGTCTGTGCCTGTGGCAGGTCGACCCCAGCAGGGGGTAGCCCCTTCCCTGAGCCTCCAGCAGCTGCCAGAGCCCATTTCGCTCTGGAAATCTTGGAGGCACTGTCCCCAATAGGCGCCGGCCGCCCATGGCACGAGGCTGTTTGGAGCCGAGAAACGTCTGTCTGGAGCCGTGGTCCACATTCGGTGTCATTGGGTGAGTCACTCCAGCTTGCGCAGGCTGGGAATTCTCTCCACCGCATCTGGGCTGCTTCCCTTGCGGGAAGTGAGCCACTGGGTCCACTTTCTTTTGAGAGCCGGGCCAATCTGTTTGCAGGCCTCCGTCTGGGAGTGGAAGCAGAATTTTAGACTATACCTCTTCAGGTTTTCTGTCTTTGTGACCGTAGCTTAGTTGTGTGTGGTTTTGTGTGTATCATTTTGGGGTGAGCCACTCATGGTCCATTCTCCTTCAGGAGCCAGGCTGCTCTGGAGCCTCCGTCTGGGAAAGAAAGTGGAATTTCTGGACCGTGGCTCGTCTGATCCTTTGTTTGTGGGACCATATGTTTGTGTGTTAGTACTTGCATTGACCAGTTGAGACGTCTTTGGAGAATAATGGGGTTCATGTGTGATGACACCAGGGTATCCGTCCCTGTTGCATTAGTTTCACCTGAGGCAGAGCATTGGTTGGGATTTTCCCTTTTGAACTAGACTTGGTCATTCATTTAGCTTCATCTCCGATGGGGCATTGGTTGGGGTTCTCTCCTTTTGGACTGATGGGGCATCGGTTGGGAATCTTCTCTTTGGGGCTAGGGAACTGTGACCCTGAGAGACCGATTTGAATTGCTGTTTGCTTGCTATTTGATAACACTGGCCGTGAGTAACTAAGTATGGGTGATCAGAGCTCTGTTCCATCTTACAGTCCCCTGGGGTATATTTGCAAAACTAGGAGATCTTTAGCTATGCTCCCTAAATGAAAGAAAATGCCTCAATACTCTCTGAGATCTGGAGAGCAAAAGCCCTTAACGGTTCGGCTATTACATCAAAGTTGGTCTTTTGCAATTGCTTTTATCTTGGGGGGGTGTGTGTGTATGTGAATGAGTGTCTCGGTACTTGAGTTCAAATCCCTTTTTCGCTTCCTGGTTTTGCTGAAAGTGGGGCATGCGAATGTGAGCAGATGATATGTATTATTGTCTATTACTGTTATTTGTTTAAACTGAAGTGGATATTTGGGACCTGGAAAAAAAAAGAAAGTTCCCTGAAAATAGCCCAAGATGGCTAGGTTTTGTATAAGTAATTAAAGGAGGAATTTGCATTTCTCTTCCTGTGCCTTTGAGATGTAAATGATCTACCTGGGATCTCTGGAGTTTATCTAATCAAACTATATTGCTTGGAACTGAAGAAAAAAAGGGATGCAGGAATAACATTAAAAAAAAAACCAACCCTCAAAACTGCTAGGAATGCTTCCTCAGCCAAACTTTAATTCATAAGCTTCATAAGGGATCATCAAGAACAAATAGTAAAGCCTTAGTCATCTGAGCAGGCAACTTTAATGTATTCCAACTGTTCTTTGTAAGCTAGTAAGTTTGTATTGTAATACCGCATTCATAACTGAGTTTTTTTAAGTGACGCTATGAGATCTCTAGTATTGTTTGTTTATATGTCTGTGTACACATTATCCATATGAGATATCTCTGCCTTTGGAAAGTATTATCAAAATTGAATTTGTAGGGCTTCCCTGGTGGCGCAGTGGTTGAGGGTCCGCCTGCTGATGCAGGGGACACGGGTTCCTCCTGCCCGGGTCCAGGAAGATCCCACATGCTGCGGAGTGGCTGGGCCCGTGGGCCATGGCCGCTGAGCCTGTGTGTCCGGAGCCTGTGCTCCGCAGAGGGAGAGGCCACAACTGTGAGAAGCCCGCGTACCGCAAAAAAACCCAAAAAAACCCTGAATTTGTAAAGAGCTCTATTTAATTGACTTTAAGTGCTTACAAAGTAAATATAAGAGAAGCTAGACAAAATGAGTTTCAAGTTCACATGAACAGGGAAATACTCTATTAAGTTAATACCTGATATTAAGGTTAGTTTAAGTTTGTTGATCTAATTAATATAGATGTGTCTTTAGAGTCATCAACATTAAGTATAATATGTTTACCGCACCTAGGTTTAATAGAAGTTAAATGAAATCTTGTTATATCTGTTGCAAATCTGTCAGCAAGAAAAATAACTTGGTATGATGATTTCAACATCCAATTAGGTCACTCTCAGGTTTCCAAACTTCACTTTTAGAAATTCTTGGGAAATTCTTTTATTTATTTATTTATTTTTGAGTGGCTTAAAAGAACAAACATTTATTATCTTACAGTTCTGCAGGTCAGAAGTCTGACATGGGTCTTACTGGGTTAAAATCAGGGTGTTGTTACAGCCGCTCCTCTTATCCAGAGAACCTGTTTTCTTGCCCTTTCCAGCTCCTAGGGGCAGCCTGTTTTCCTTGGCTCGTGGCTTCTTCCTCCGTCTTGAAAGCAGGCAAAAATCTTAATGCCGACAAGCACGGTAAAGTAGGGTCAATACAACAGCATGTTTAGCACTTCTTTTAGGCAACAAATAGTGCTGGGTTCTGGGGACTTATGACGATGAGCAAGCCCAGTCCCTTTTCCCAAGGAGCTTGTTTTACTCTCACAGGAGATAACAAAATGGCATAGATGTTTGATAGAGGAGGCACCTTTCAGAGCATCTCACCAGCTCACCACCTCCCACATGGGAAACTAGTCCCCCTTCCCCACTCTCAGGGTGAATCTGTGCAGCCACAATGGGAACCCTGCCCTTCCGGCCACTGCTGATGGGATTGGGGTCCAGAGACATGGGACCTAAGCTGCACCAATCATATTTCCTCTCCAAGGGATTGAGAATTAAGATTCAAAGGTGCTAATCAACCTCTGTTGTTTACTGAATTAAGGGCATATAAGCACTGGCTTGGACATTTCTGGCCCTATAACTGTGGCAGTGCAGAGAAAACCCATCTGGAGAGAGAGGGGAAAATGGAGCAGGTATGTAGAGTGGCTTTCTAGTTCCTGCTTTTGGACTCATGGAATCTATGAGATTATCCTGCATTAACAGCCTTGATTAAAACGACTGCAAGACCATACCAGTATGAAGGCCAAAAATGCAGTACAAACATGGTAAAAGTGCTCAAGGCAGGGAGAGAGTACATCTGGTTGTGGGCTGGTAGGATTAGGAATAGTGAACTATTTCATGAAGAATGTTGAAAATTGAGTCCACCTTTAATGATGGGTGAGACTCTATCACCCATCTCACCCAGGAGGAGGTGGGGGTGAGAGCATTTATACAGAACCATAGATGGGAGAGAAAACTAGGGGGGAGGCATGTGCCAAGGTGAGTGGGGATGGTTGTCTTCTTGTGAAGGTTTGAGTTCCTCGCGTGAGCTATGACCCGTGTCAGCGCATTCTAGGTCCTTTTTCCACTTGAGCATAATTACCAGCAAGTGTCAGTCTGTTCCCATTGACCTCCCTAGCTACTCTGCTTTAAAAAAAATTAAAGAGGCCATTCAGAAAAACTCTTATATTTCTACAGAAGACAAAAACATGTGTGAAGCAACTAATAATACAGTGCTGTAATTTTCAATATAAATTTCTTATTTCCTTGTTTCAGGATAAATGGTAAATAGACATGTTCCCAGCAGTGTGAGGTGAGTAATAGGAATACCAAACATCATTTCACTCCAAGGAAACCTGTTTGGCTCTGTTAGCCATCTATATCTAGAGCCTTCAGATGTAGTAGGCCACCAATTTTCAGGGCCACCGATTACTTTTCTGGGGAAAAGTTTATTTTGAAATATTTTTAAAACATACCATAAATGGGACTGGGAAAAAGGTGTAATATAAACCTATTGTGGTTTAAGTTGCTGTTTTTCACAAAATATTAAATGTGAATATACTTCTAAAACCTGAATAAACTGTGCAGTTATAAGGCATTGCATGAATAAGCTTATTATATATTTTTATATGTTTATAAGTACACTGATTAGTGAGAGGGATAAAAGTGAACTCAGTAGGAAAGCTCTGGAGAGAAACAAAAAAAGTGAGACCTTCTACCCTATAGCTAATATTATTTACCTTATTTAGGGAGGGACCTGGTTTATAAACTAAAGTAACTTTTAGGCCATAAGCCAATGATGTTTTAAACTTGAAGGCAGCTCATGTAACTTTCTTAACTGCTGACTTGTTAATAATTTTAAATATTATTTGTTCCCAAACCAATCTTTTTTTTTTTAATTAATTTATTTATTTTTTGGCTGCATTGGGTCTTGGTTGCTACGCGCAGGCTTTCTCTAGTTGCAGTGAGCGGGGGCTACTCTTCCTTGAGGTGTATGGGCTTCTCATTGCAGTGGCTTCTCTTTGTTGTGGTTCACGGGTTCTAGGCATGCGGGCTTCAGCAGTTGCAGCACGTGGGCTCAGTAGTTGCAGCTCGTGGGCTCTAGAGTGCAGGCTCAGTAGTTGTGGTGCACGGGCTTAGTTGCTCCGCGGCATGTGGGATCTTCCCAGACCAGGGCTTGAACCCATGTCCCCTGCATTGGCAGGCAGATTCTTAACCACTGTACCACCAGGGAAGTCCCCCAAACCAATCTTTATCATAGCCTTGTATTTAGAATTTCTGTGAGCTTGAAATCCTGTCCTTCCTTCACCAAGTGTCTGACACAAATATAATCCCATTACAACGGATGTCATTGCAACATTTTGTGTATCACGGGAAGTGTTTCCTATTACCACCATGACTCTTCCTTAAAAGAATGTAGTCTGTATAACAAGACAGTTGGGGATAGTGCCTGTACCTAATCTTAATGAACTTTGACTTTACAACATCCTGTGTACTAAGTGTGTTCCTAAAATCAATGCACATTGATTATAAAACCAGCAGATCACATGTCAAAATGCACTTGAGAAATCACAAGGGCTGTGAGTGACTGAGTAAGGGGTAGCCCGCTGTGACCGGGCACCGCAGCGTCCCTCTGTGTCCCCCATTCTGCGTCAGCCACTTCACTCGCGCTCCTGTCTGCTTCTGTGTGGCCCTAGTGTTAGGGGTCTTCTGAGTGGTTTCTTGAGGAGAGAATAGCTGTTTGTCAAAACAAGAGGAAAAACCAGAGACTATCAACTTTAAGTAGAGAAGGGTAAGGTAGGAACTAGTCATTGGCACAGTTGATTTGTGTTTTTAAACCTGAAGACTTCTAACTTTGTCAGCTAAGGATGACCCATGGGGAAATAATAAACATTCCTGGCAAACTCTGAGAAAGAAGTTTGTTTGGTGAAGGTTGTGGTTAAGTTAGATGTGGCAGAGACTGCTGGCCATCCCCAGTGTCTATTCTCCTCTTCTTCTTTAGAAGTAGGGCCCCCAAATTTAGTTTGGCCCATGGCCCCTTAGCACAAAGACTTCATTTCCCAGTCTCTCTGGCAACTAGATGTGACCATGGGACTAAGTTCTATTCAATGAGATATAAGTGGAACTGTCACATAAAATTGACGGGAAATGTCCTTGAAGGATGTGGACATACCCTAAGCAGCCCTTTCCTTCCTCTTGCTGAGATGGAAATCAAATCTGAGGATGGTAGAACTGTAAGAGAGGAGTTTGGATCCCAAATCATTTCATGTAGCCTCACCCCTCTCCCCACCTCAATCCTTAGCTACTTATCTTTGGACATCTTTAAGTGTGAAAGAGAAGTAAACATTTATCTTGCTTACACCATCGTTATTTTGGTTCCTGTCGTTCTCAGCCAAATGCAATATTAATTGATAAAATGGGTAAAAAAAAATCATAAAGATAACTGCTGTAGGTCTAAATGTAGCTTTAAAATAAAAAGTAGTTCCTGATGTAGCTTCACTCATTTTTCCTCCAAAATGTCTATGAAACACAGAAAAAAGATGAAATTTGCAACATTAAAACCCAAGACTGAGTCAATTTATTTGAGAGAATTTCCTAATAATCCCTTCCTTTGTCTATTCACATAGTCAACAAATATTTTTTAAAATAACTACCATGTACCAGGTTTTAGACCCAGGGAGTATAGTGATGAACGAAAGAGAGAGAAAGTCCCTGCCTTCATGGGGCTTCTATTCCAGTGGGAGAAGACAGACTACAAACAAGATAAACAAAGAACTATGTCAGATTGTATTTGTATATTAAAAAAAACAAAAAACAAGGTAAGGGAGTAGAAAGCGATAGATGGAATGGGCAGGGAAGGTTTTTGGAGGAGATGACATTTGACCTGAATGAAGTGAAGGTCAGAGTCATGGTGATATCTGGAAGAAGAGCATTCAAGGCAGAGGATGCAACACATGCAAAGGCCCTGAGACAGAAACAGGCTTGGCATGTTCCAGGAACAGTGAGAAGATAATGTGGCTGGAGTAGAGTAAATGGAGAAAAGAAGTGGTAGGAAAAGGTGTCTGAGAGCTGGTCAAGGGCCAGAAAATGTAGGATGAATTGCTAGGAAGTCACATTTAACTGGACTAAAAACATGCATCGTGGTGCATTTTGAAAAGGAAATGTCTCCCTAAAAGTAGGTGGGAAGACCTCTTGTCCTCCCCACAACTACTACTACTATGCTGGGTTCAAAGTCATAACATCTCCCATCATCAGAGAATTGGACAGCCAACACTCTGTTGTCTGGGTGTTTTCCACCAAAATGCCTCTCTCTCCATACAATCAGAGGCCATAATCTCCGGAGAACATATCATCTCACTTAATCCTCTGGCAGGACGCTAATGGGGGTAGAGTACACTGGCAGCGCACAGTGAATCTTGGGAGGGGTCGTAAAGTAAAGCACTATAGTTTGTGTGGAGATGGAAGAACCCCAGATGTAGTGGATGCTATAACTTTTATGGTGCTGTTTCATGGTGAGAGTTTGAGCTCCAGGCGGTGACAATAGGAGAAAATACTGTCTCTGTCCAAGAGAGTCATAATATTATAGTGCAAACATAGTAAATTTCACACAGTTGGGACATAATTCCAAACCATGTCGTTGTTTAAATAATTAAATTACTTGGATTTAGCTTATATTTCCTTTCAAAAGTGTTATACACATAACGTCAGTTTACAAAAAAACAGTCTGATACAGCTTTCTTCACATACTAGGCTGGGCTAAATGCATTCTGTGGATTGCTTACCAAGGGTCAACTGCTAAATCATAAAGATGTATGAAGATGAACAAGGATGGCTTGAAATACACCTATGCCAGGGCTTATTTGGCCAGAGGGCCTCTTAGAAGAAAAACCTGAGGATCACATTGCTTTACAGGCATGACTCGTGTTGTCAGTAATATTTCAAGGCAAGCCACTTAAAATACTGAGTGCTACTACCGGAAATGATCTTGTCTTCCATATGCTTTCAGGTATCTTCATTTAGGTGTACATCTTTGTGCCTACATTTAACATGTGTCTACATTTGTACTCTACAAAGGTATAGCATTGTGATTAAGAGAACAAATTCTGTAACAGACCTGGATTAAAAATCTTAATCTCTACCGTTTCCTTGGGAAAGTGTTTTGGCCAGCTTCCTTTTTTGAAAAATGGAGATGATTTCTATATCAAGGGTAATAGTAAGAATTACACTAGTTAATGTACAAGGTGCCAAGCATGTTATATGTCACATGGTAAGGCTTATTAAATAGTAGGCTTATTAAATATTTCTGGTATTATAACAACTATCATTTGTAGGAGAGACTGTTGGGAATCAAAATTGTTTGTTGAATGAAAGCGCAGGCAACCAGTAGCACAGACTTGTTCCTCTCCTTTATAACTGCTTACGTGCCTAAGGACCGGGTCCTCAGCTCACTGCACACTGTCACCCGAATCGCCCATCAATTTATCACGTAAGGCAATCGAAAAATTCCAGGTGTATCTTCCCGTAAGGACCCGGTCTATTGAACTGGAAAGCTAAAAGTAAAGGCGTGTTAGCAAACGGTATTTGTAGGGGTGGGATAGCAGGATGGGAGGGAGATGCAAGAGGGAGGAGATATGGGGATATATGTATAAGTATAGCTGATTCACTTTGTTATAAAGCAGAAAGTAACACACCATAGTAAAGCAATTATACTGCAATGAAGATGTTAAAAAAAATAAAGGCGTGACAATTGCCCTTCGACCCACCTCTCCCATAGGTCGCCTGCTCATTTAAATAGTGCGTTCCCTCGGGTGCCACTTGATAAAATTGTCTGGGCGCTCCTTGAGGATTCGCCAGAGGCGGCTGGAAGCTCCAAGTTCACCTGCCCAGGTGTCCGCGGCCCTCGGGGAGCCACCCTGGCCTGGCACCTGGGGGTCGGGTCCCCGAAGTCCCATTTCGGGGGGCTCTGCTGGCTGCGGTGGGCGCAGGGGCTGCTGCCAGAGCGTACTCTCCTTTCCCTTTCGCGAGACGCTGGGTGCCGGCGGGGACCGACACCTGCCTGACGCCTCTAATCCCCTTAGGGCGCCACGCCCGCCGCGCGCGGCTCGGGAATAAGTGAGCGCAGGGCGCGCAGGTGAAGTTCCGGCTCTGGCTGCAAGCTGCGGAGCCTCCAGTTTACGCGCAGGGCCCCGGCAACCGCGCGGCCATGGTCTCGCCGCGGGGCATCGGCACCTTCGTGGTGTGGGACTACTTAGTGTTCGCCGGGATGCTGCTCATCTCGGCCGCCATCGGCATCTACTACGCCTTCGCGGGGGGCGGCCAGCAGACCTCCAAGGACTTCTTGATGGGCGGCCGCAGTATGACAGCCGTGCCCGTGGCGATGTCCCTCACCGCCAGCTTCATGTCGGCTGTCACGGTCCTGGGCACCCCCTCCGAAGTCTACCGTTTTGGGGCCATATTCAGCATCTTTGCCATCACCTACTTCTTTGTGGTGGTCCTCAGCGCGGAGGTCTTTCTCCCGGTATTCTACAAACTGGGAATTACCAGCACCAACGAGGTACAGGGTGAGGGAGGGCCCGGGGAGAGGTGATGGGGTGAGGGGAGTACCTTTCAGCTCCTGGAGGGATTTTCCTGGGGGCAGGCTCACCACCACATCCAAGTCTCTCTCCGTTCATATCCATCACCTCTTCTGCCCGCCCCTTTTAGGGAGAGGTGTCCTGTAAAGGCGAAAAATAATCTCGGGACTTAACATTCATGAGCTCAGGGGAAGAGAGAGGCTCCCAGGGTAAACGGAGTTATTTGGACTAGTGCTCAGTAAGGCCATTTCTGCTTTAACATCTTTGATTCCAAGTCAAGGGGAAAGATTTTTCAACTTGTTATCTTGGGGAAGGGTAAGTCTCAGCTCCTCCTCCTTGAAAGGAATCCCCTCATTCCAGGTCCTCGGTCCACTCACTTTTCCAGGAAGTACGGGTACTCCCCCCTCCATCCCTCTCGCAAACATGGCTTCCGCGGAGAGTCAGGCACTCACATGGTTAAGGTTCCGAATCTCGTGTTTGAGACCAGATTCTATGCTTACTAGCTGGGTAACCTTGGCTGACTTAATTAACCTTTTGTGCCTCTTTCTAAGTCTCAAAATGGGAATAATTATACCACCTACCTCATCTGGTTGTTGGGGGGATTAAATGAGATGATGCAAGGGCAGCATTTAGAATAGTGTCTGGCACAGGGTAAGTGCTGAGTAAATCTTGACCGTAAGTATTGGGGTGATGGTGGTAGAGATTGTTCCCTTGGGATCACTAGGAAAATTTGGCTGCAGAGTTCTTAAGCATCTCCGCCTTCTCTCTCTGTGGAGAGATGATTAAGGGAAACCATCTTTCTAATTGCACAGGTCCCCTGGTTATAAATTTTCTCAAATCGTCTGCCAGAAAGGGCTTTGCAAAGATAGTGTGAATGTTTGGTTTAGTTTAAAGAGCTGTTGAATGGGAGTGTCAGGGGAGGATAAAAGTTTAGGGGAGTGGTCGGGCCCAGTTCCATGAGTTCCATGGACAAACCTGCAGAAGTGGTCTCTCTGACAGACCATTATCCAGGGACCCCGAGCCTCATTCTCAGCAGCCACCTTGTCCTCGAGTCCATGTAGTGTTTGCCCCAACCCAGAGCCACTGGATGGTGGTTTCTTAGTGAGGCTGGTTCAACTGGTGCTGGGGATGGGCCCCAATGGCACAACAAGTGTTGGTGACACACTGCCTGGGCTCTAGTGAACTCATTGCAGGGTGAGGTGCCCCTGGTGCAGCACTGCCTTCTTTGCACTCTGGTCATGGTGTTTGAGAGCGTTTAGTCATCGCCCCAGAAGTGAGCAGGGTAGAGTTTCTTTGTTTTGCTCAAAAGTGACAAACTGATTACCCCAGACAAACTCAGTTTTAGGTCTTTTTTGTTGCTGTTGACCCTTATAATGTTTTGAAAAAAAATTAATTTAGCATTTAATGATGAGAAGTCAAAGAAAATTCCAGATTCTGACTTCTTCTGGAACTTAAAAGACTAGTGACACTGGGCCCACATTCCCTGTGGCAACAGGAACCCCACTTTACAGCCGTTTCTCTCATTCCCTATTAATTTCTATATTGAGGTCTCTTCATTGTATCTGCATGGTTACTTTCTTATGGTAGAGAAATCTATCTGCATTTAGGTCTTTATCAAAAATGCAAAAGGGGGCTTCCCTGGTGGCGCAGTGGTAGAGAGTCCGCCTGCCGATGCTGGGGACATGGGTTTGTGCCCCGGTCCAGGAAGATCCCACATGCCATGGAGCAGCTGGGCCGGTGAGCCATGGCTGCTGAGCCTGCGCGTCCAGAGCCTGTGCTCCACAACGGGAGAGGCCACAACAGTGAGAGGCCCGCATACCGCAAAAACAAAACAAAACAAAACAAAAATGCAAAAGGGAAAATGGAAAGGACTGAAGGGAGTTCTTGCTTTGAGGGAGATGTCAGAGGACATATTTCTTAATGGATATGAGGAATATTTCAACCTGGTAATATATGAACGCCTGGCTGATCCAGTTGGTGTATTTTACCTGATGAGATCTGTAGGCATTTCGAGTCCGTGAGCTCTGATCTGTAGTTAACCAACTCCAAAACCCAGAAAGGGTTTGAAGAACCTGGCAAGAGGACTTCAGTCCCCATAGGTGAATGCTCCTCTCATAATCACTGACCTGTGCCTCTTCGGGTGAGCAAACGTTAACTCAACCAGAAGCAGATTTCCCACACATTTGCAGCGGTGGAGGCTAAGTTAGCAGAGTTCCAGCTAAAAATGGCAAAAAGCAAACGTTTACTGAATGCTTAATACAGGCTGGGCACTGGGTTGCCTGTTTGACATACATTATCTGACTCAATGCTCAAAATAATTCTTATACTGTGAGAGCCCCATTTTGCAGACAGAGATTCCGAGTAAGTTAAGCTACACAAGAGAGCCTGAAGCAAAGTGGACACATGCCTAGAGGCTGTGCAGTGGTGCATACTGGCTGCTTCTGAAGGCTCCGGTGAGTGTTATAACCCTGCGTGGAGTTTAGAATGGTGCAGGCAAAATGGGCTGTGGACACACTGGGGGTGTCCACGCCTAGTGGATGCCAGGCCACCGGGGACAGGGAAGTTAGGTAACATGCTATGTCCCTGGCAGTTGGTCATGGAAAACACTTTCTTGTGGCATATTTTGTTTGTTTTATGCTGAGAGGTGGAATCAACTATACAGAATAAGAAGTCCAGCATTGAGATACCCTGGCATTCTTGTGCAAGTATGAAATCTTTCCCTAGTTCCAGATTGTTAGCTACAATTGGCTGTTCAGAAGCATTTGTGATATCTATTTATCACTGCCTTCAAGATGTAGTCCTGGTAGGTGTATAGCGACTTCCAGATTCACAGAGAAGAAATATGCAGGAGCCCAACTGCATTCACCATCTCTTCAGGATGTTTCTGGATCCAGCAAAATCAATGTGTTTGAACTACGTTGCCCAAACTCTCTCTCTCTCTCTCTCTCTCTCTTTAAAAAAAATCAGTAGAAATCTTAGTGTCCCTAAGTTATTCAAAGTCCTGAGGACTATGAGAGATCTCAACTGACTATAGGTGTGACTGAACCAAACTTGGGTCCGCTCGTCCATGCGCAGTAAAGCCAATCTACTGACACCAGGTTGCGGTGGAGGAAAGTGCAGCTTTTATTATTAGTCTGGGGCAGCTAATGATAAAAAAATCCTCAACTCCCCAGTGGGTTTTAGGGAAGCATTTTTAAAGGCAAGGTGAGGGAGGGGAGTCACAGTATGTGACCACCTTGTGCGCGATTCTCTGATAGATTGGTGGGGAGGTGATAGGGCAGTGTCACAGGGGTTAACATTTTCAATCCTCAGGCTCCAGTAGGTCTGGGGCTACATGCTCATGGTCATCAATTAATTAACTTCTTCCATCTGATGGAGGTTTTAGCATCTGTAAAACAACTCAGGAAATGTGCATCAGATACTGTTATCTTGGTACTTTGGGGAGGAACTAAAGATTCTGTGACTGCCATATTGCTGATTTACTGTTTGAATTGTTACTAGTTCTCCTGGCCCATCTGCTCCTTTGTCACTACATGCTCACACCCTTTCAATCATTAATTCTTGAGCCAGGCTTTTGTGACTCAGGGGAGGCCTGGAAGACTACAGCTGTTCTATAAACAAGAGGCAGGCAGAGGACATGGGGGCAGGGGTCTGTCCCAGGAAGGTACCATAGGGTCCTGCTTGGTAACATAGACACCTACTGTTATTCTGTGCTTTTGTCTAGAAATCCTAGAGCTATTCTCTGAGCCTACTGATCAGTGACTTGATCTTTAGGTATTTCTTTAGCAGCCCAGTATCTGAGATGGACAAGACTGTCCCCTGCCATTCGGTAAACAAAGGATGTTGTGGCCACCAAGCCATCAGCCACTGCAGCCACCCCCCATGGTGCACCCTGAGGGGAATCCAGGATGGAGAAAAATAGGATACTGGCCCCAGATAGATAAGATGTATATGAAAGGAAGGCTTTCAGTAAGCTCAGACTCTTGCATTTTCCCATACACAGAAAAGCACTAAAATCATTAACTTCGTCAGTTCTTTGTGATTAGCAGTAATCTTTTGATGTTCAACTACATGTTTTGTTTTGTTTTGTTTCCCAGCAAATACTCCTATGTATCCTGGCTCCTCCCTTACCTCTTTGGAACAGACCCTCAGAGCTGTCTGAGAGGCTGCCACCCTGGGCTATAGTCCTCAGTATGGCCTCAGAATAAAACATAATTCTCAACTTTTAGGTTGTGCACTTTTTTCATTCAACACTGAGATAGTGATAGAATTCTTGGTTCTGTCTTGAGTTAGTATTGTGTATATATATATTTTTTTGTTGTTGTTGTTGTTGTTCAACTTGCTACATTCTTACCTCCATCACATTTTCCTCTTCAGTTTTCTTTAGTCTCCAGCAGCATGAATACACGTACCTAGAAAAGGCAAAGACTTCTCTGTCAATTCATGGACATTTATTTTTAATAGAGTTTTACTAAAACAACTCAGAAGAAATAACACAGCTCTGTTCCCATGCTTCAAGACACTTCTTGGGTTTTCTAAAAAGTCTTCCAAAATATACTTGGATGATTTCGACTTATGTAAATCACTGAGATTTAAATTCTTAGGCCTATGGATTTGGTTACCAGCTTCTTAATGTCCTAACTCTTAAGTGAACAGTTTACAACATTTCCCCATCCATTTACATCGTTTGATAGTCTCCAAAATCCTGCAGAGTAAGTGGGGAAAGAATGATTACTATGATCCACATTTTCAAAAGGAAGAACTTGAGATTTAGAGTGTCCCAAGCTCGTGGAGTCAAGAGTAAGGCTGGAACAAGGGCTGGAACTCTTGCCCCAGAGCACTCACTGCACTGCATTGTATATTCATTACTCATCAGTTATTTTAGGACGTCGTATTATGTGTCAGTGCCACTCACTCACTCTGGATGGATCTTAGACACGTGGGCAGTTTTCTTGTTATTTTGAATAACAGAGTGGTTAGGTGCACAGAGTTTGGCATCAAATGATCCTAGATTTGCATTGTGTCTCCAGCAATTATTAGGTTGCAGCCTTGGTATTCTCTCTGTGCCCCAGTGTGCTGGTTTCCAACATGCACTTATGCATAGTAACTGCCTCATGGAGTTGTTGGGAGGACAGGGCATACAGCAAATACTCTATAAATGTTAGCTGTGATTATGAAGCAAAAATATCTGGTGTCTTTTCCTCTGATATTTACCTAATGTCAGTTTTTCCTCCCTCATTTTTTCTGCTATATGAAAAGACTACTGTCAGCCTTAGAATTCTCTCTATATGTAGTAATAATATTCAACTTAAAGAATGTCTTGGACCCCGGCTTCCTTCCAGCTCTAAAATCCTAGGATTCTAACTCTGTAATACATTATGATCTATAATATTGGAGATAAGCACACCACTGACATACCTCAGAGATATTACAGGTTCAGTTCCAGACCACCACAATAAAGGGAATATTGCAATAAAGCGAGTTGCATGAATTTTTTGCTTTTCCAGTGCATATAAAAGTTATGTTTACACTATGCTGTAGTCTGTTAAGTGTACAATAGCTCTATGTTTAAAAAACAATGTACATACCATAATTTAAAAGTATCTTATTGCTAAAAAATGCTAACCATCATCTGAGCCTTCAGCAATTCGTAATCTTTTTGTAATAGTAACATCAAAAATCACTGATCAGAGATCACCATAGCAAGTATAATGATAATGAAAAGTTTGAAATATTGCAAGAATTACCAAAATGTGACACAGAAACATGAAGTGAGCAAATGCTGTTGGGAAAATGGAACCGATAGACTTGCTTCACACAAGGTTGCCAGAAACCTTCAATTTGTAAAAAAATGCAGTACCAAAAAAAAAAAAAAAAAAAAAAAAAAAAATGCAGTACCTGTGAAGAACAAAAAGGCAAAGTGCAATAAAATGAGGTAGGCTTGTGTATTATAAGATACCGCAGATGTCACGCTTGGCTCTGAACAGAAACTTACTTAGGCTGATTTAAGTTAAAATTTTTTATTGTAAGGATATGGGAGTAGCTCATAGCATAGGTGGAAAAGCTGAGCAAACAGACTTTGAAAAGGACAGAAGGGAGGGCAGCCTCTTCAGGCCACCCTGTCAGGATCAGTCTGCTTCTGCTCCAACCATTTCCTGTCTTTCTATCTTGCCTCTAAGATTCAAATACCCATTGAGAAGAGAAGCTGATTGGCTGAACATGGGTCCTGTGACTATCTTTTGGCCTAGGCTGGGCACCTTGATTGTCAATTCCACAGTTGCCTGAAGTGGGAAAGGGTTGATTCCCTAAGTGTATCAAAGGAAATGTATTGGGTAGATACCAGGAGAAAGGGGAGGACAACACTTTGCTCATTCTAAAAATGCAGAATATAATTCCATTGGTATGACATTCTGCAAAAGGCAAAACTCGTAGGGATGGAGAACAGGTCAGTGATTGCCAAGGTTTAGGGGTGAGAGGAGGGTTTGACTACAAAGGAGCAAGAAAGGAGAAACTTTTGATGGAGTTTCCTGTGGGTGATGGAGCTGTTCTGTGTTAAAACCCATTGAACAGTACTCCAAAGCAAGGGTCAATTTTTCTCTATGTAATTTAAAATAACAGTGAAATAGGAGTGCAGAATACGAATTAGTTACGAAGTTGCTTTAAATTTCTAACTCCTTTACTTCTTAAGCTGCTGGTTTTTAAAAAGTGTCCAGAAGTTTTACATATTAACCATTTTTCCTTTTTTGGAAACAGTATTTAGGACTTCGATTTAACAAATATGTTCGTCTCTGTGGAACAATCCTCTTCATTGTTCAAACGGTAAGTAACCCTCAGTTCATTTATTTTCTCTGTTTTTCATGTACAATGTTTTTAAACAAGGGATCTGGGTCAAGCTTATTTGGTAAATACATGAAAGATAAAAAAGGGATGTTGAAAATAGGAGGAAACAAAAAAGGAAAAACACTTGTCACTACATAACATTAATCCTTAAGATCATTGAACAGTGTTTCAGCAAATGCATTACTTCCTGGGAAAACAGAATGATTTAAGTAAACATGGAATAGTATATTGATCAAGCAACACTTACGTTACTTTAGGAAAGTATGGTTTTCCCTCTTACACCTCCCTCTGTCCCCACCAAAGTGACAGTAAGGGCATTACTAAGATGACAAAGATATTTGAAGGAACTGTAGTAGCTGATAGTAGGAATTGTAATAAAGGGAAAACAAGTTGTACGTTTCATAGTATTTTGCAACATGTTGAGCAATAAACTTAATAGGAAAAATTAACTGACATAGGAAGACATTAGGTAATAATTTTCTTTGTTTGAAAGCATACTTTAAAAAATGAATCAGTGCTCTCTTTTAAAAATCGAACTGTAAAACCCAACTGATGTACTCATTGATATAAAACAACAAAATCGTGCACTCTGGAGGAGTTTTTAAAGCCAACTACACAATCCAGTACTTCAAGAATGTGCGAGTGTAGATTTACTGCTTGGCACAAATGGAAAGCAAAGATTTGCCAAGCAATCAGTGACAGAGAACGCTTCCCACCCTTCGTCCAGGCTGCTGGAGGCTTATCGCTATCATTGTCACATCATTTAGACCTATCTTCCTCTTGGCGGCTAAGTGCTTTAAGAATGAGTTTGATAACGGAGGTCCAGGAAGGAGTTTTCATTCTCATCCGTTTTTATAATTCCATTTCTCCATTCAAAAGCTACCCAAACATTTGCTACAGCAGGACAGAGTGCCTTTGCAATTATTTAACTTGACTCCATTTTACATCTTTGTAAATTATGTAACTTAAATTGTATCTGTCCTTAACGCTTGCAGTATAAAAGGAAAGAGCCCTCTGGGGTCTGGTAGACATTCTGACACAGAGCTGAGGCTGGTAGCTCGCATTCGACAGCGGAGTTCAGACACTCTTTGGATCATCGTTAGAAGTGCCAACAGAAATGAAAACGTGGAGACAAATGTTAGGAAGGTGGCCTGTGGTCACATTTTCAAATCTTTAACTTGGACAGAATAATGACTGTGAAAAGCTAGTTCATTCTTGCAAAAAAGAGGGGAGCTTTAGAATCTGCTATTTGAAAGACTTACTTCCATAGATCACTCATGCAATTTAATCATTCAACTACTATATAACATTTTTTTCTTATGTTTTATACAGTAATCATAGAATTAGCTTCTATGTATTTGAAAGATCAAATGCAATGAAAATGGTATTCTGAGAAAAAAGAACATATTTATCTTACTGTTGTACCCCAGATTAATAATTATTTGTTAAGTGTACAAATGAAAAATAATAAATAATATTTAAAAGGTAGAATAGAATTTTTGTTGGCTTTCAGGAAATTTTAGGGCAAATTTACACTTTTGTTTAATTAGTGGTCATGCAAACTTTTACAAACAAGGTTCCACAATTTTCACTGTTTTCCCAATTAATTATACAGTGATTAACAACAGCTTGAAAGCATATGAATGAGGAAGCAGCCCCTTTTAAATTTGTATTCTTTCTCTCTTTCTAATTGTTCTAGATCTAGGAAAATTGATTTCAAACTTGAATTGATGTATCAGTGAATATCCGCACTAAGTACAACATGAAAAGTCCATATTTTTACACAAAATTGGTCATAAAAGATTTTTGTGACCTATGACCGCACCACAAATGGAAAAGGAGAGTCAACTTCACTTAAATAACATTTTTCAAGTTACAAGCAAATTTTATTAAGTCTATTGAAACTGTAGTTTTAATTCATAATTAAATTTATAGAAAAATATCAATATTTCATTTTGTAATTCATATCGTTTATTTGGTTTTCTTTTTCCCCCTAGATTTTGTATACTGGAATTGTTATCTATGCCCCTGCCCTGGCTTTGAATCAAGGTACATTTTAGAGTTACCAATATGTCACTCTCATTCGGGGGTTCACTTTTAACAGACCTTATTCTATCTTTGGGGAGATGGGGAGGTGCAGGAATGCTTCCAGTAACCTGCGTCAGCTTGAGGTGGGCCAGGTGGGTTCAGTGTCTACACTAGCAGCTTCTTTGGGTTCCTGGATCATAGCTTCAAAAGATCTGTAGACTTCACTGGGCAGTGTTTCTCTGGGATGTGCCAACCAGCCATTCTCCATCCCTTCAGAATGAACGCCCCCTGTAGTCAAAATCATGAAAGACTGCACTTCCTCCCTTTGTGGCTATAACTTGGAGCCCATCTCCAAGAGGCTTCTGTGTTATTCAGCTCAGACTCGGTCCCGTTGTAAAATCTGGCAGGGAGAGAAACTTTCCTTCTCCCCATTTCTAATGTGGTCCAAAATACAAGAAACAGAGATCTGTGTGATTTGAAATATCAGATTGCTCCTAGTGACCAAAGGACAGATGGCTATAGTATCCCTATAAACCAATGTGTGATGATTGTAGTGATCAGCAGATTACTGTACTCTCTAGATTTGGGCAGATAATAGCTGTGAAACTGAGATTGTTTATTGTGGCAAATGTGTGTGTTACTCATACCTTCAGAAGGCTTCAGGGGAACTCCATGTTCCCTGAATTCTTATCAATCAGAAGTGAATTTATCTCTAAAACTTCCTTGTAAAATGGACAAGTGGACTCTGTGATGGGAAGAATGTGGTACAGTTCCTCCAGTTAATATAAAATGGACAAACAACCCCAAAGAAAACAAGAAAAAAAAAAGAAAGAAAATGGAAAACCCCAGCTAACTCCACATTCTAATTTCCTGATTTCATAATACATAGATAATAAAGCACAACAGTATTGTTACAAAGAAGAACTCCATTATATAATGTGCTATTGAATTCTGAATGTCAGGCTTGTTCCATGTCAATATTACCAACATCATGGTTGGATCACTTCATATGTAAAGAGCTGAACTGTAAACTTCATAAGTTACCTATTGGCTTTAAGTGTAACTAAAGATGTTGGCTTTCGAGTTTTAAAGTGCAGTTCTGGGCGTGAGAAAGCACTGCCTTCAGTGCTTCAAGAACTCTGTTCTTATCAGTTTATTGAGCCACTCCCTAGGAGTAAATTAGGATCCAAGGACTGCATTTTGACCCTTTGAGTACCAGTTGTGTATTTTACTGTACCAAGGGAGTAGACACAAGCATAGACAGGGTACTTGGTGTGCAACAGATACTCCATAGAAACTTGTTTAGCTGAATTGGAACTTAACATTCTCTAGATACAATTTTTTTAACTTTTTTTTTTAATTACAGAAAACTTCAAACATACACTAAAATAGAATAGTGTATTGAACCCTAATGGACCCTTAACTCTACACTAATAATTATCAACTCTTGGTTTAATTCACTTCCTATTTCCCTCACTAGATTATTTTGCTGTAAATCTGAGATATTTTATCATTTCATCTGAATTCCGTATGTCTTTTACATACTTTTTTCATTGAGGTATAATCAACTATAACATTATATTAGTTTCAGGTTTACCATAATGATTCAATATTTGTATATAATACAGTGATCACCACAATAAGTCTAGTTAACATCCATCATCATACATAGTTACAAAATTTCTTTTCTTGTGATGAGAGCTTTTAAGATTTGCTCTCTTAACAACTTTTAAAATATGCGATACAGTATTATTAACCATGCTGTACATTACATTCCGATGACTTATGGATTCCATGACTGGACGTTTGTACCAGGATGTGTGTTTTTTGTTTTTTTTTAAATAAACTTATTTCTTTATTTTTGGCTGCATTGGGTCTTCGTTCCTGCGCATGGACTTTCTCTAGTTGTGTTGAGTGGGGGCTACTCTTCGTTGTGGTGCGCAGGCTTCTCATTGCGGTGGCTTCTCTTGTTGCGGAGCACGGGCTCTAGGCATGTGGGCTTCAGAGGTTGTGGTGCACAGGCTCAGTAGTTACGGCTCGCAGGCTCTAGAGCACAGGCTCAGTAGTTGTGGTGCACGGGCTTAGTTGCTCCATGTCTTGTGAGATCTTCCCAGACCAGGGCTCAAACCCCTGTCCCCTGCATTGGCAGGCGGATTCTTAACCACTGCGCCACCAGGAAAGTCCAGGATGTGTTTTTTAAACACAATTGTACCTTTATCGTTTCTAAAACATTAACATTAACACCTTACTGTCATCAATATAAGGTCAGTGTTCAGATTTCCCTGATTTTTTTTTCAGTGTTTGTTAGAGTCAGGATCCAGATAATTTCATGTAATTGTAATTATTTCATTTGTCTCCTACGTTTCTTTTTCTTGCTTTTTAAAATCGAAAACCATATTTTATTGAGATATATTGTAGCTTATATACAATAAAATGCCCAGAACCTAAGTGCACAGTTGGATGAATTTTAACAATTTTGTGTACTTGTGTGACAACCACCCAACTCAAGATATACAATATTTCTATCATCAAATCCCAGAAAAATTTTTTTGATTCTTTCTAATGAATCACCACCTCCATTCCAAGCAGCCAGTTTTCATCACCATAAATTAGTTTTTCCTGTTCTTAGATTTTATATAGTGCCTTTCTGCATCTGGTTTCTTTTGCTCAACAAAATGTTTTTGTGGCATTCATTCATGTTGCTACATGTATCAGTAGTTCATTCCTTTTTATTGCTAGTATTTTATCATATACATCTACGAAAATCTGTTTATCCATTCTGTTGTTGATGGATGTTGGGTTGTTTCCAGTTTTAGGCTATTTTGAATTAAGAGTGCTAAGCGCATTATTATACAGGTTTTGTTTTGTCTTGCTTTGCTTTTTTTTTTTTTTTTTTTTTTTTGCAGTACGCAGTCCTCTCACTGCTGTGGCTTCTCCCGTTGCGGAGCACAGGCTCCAAACGCGCAGGCTCAGCGGCCATGGCTCACGGGCCCAGCCACTCCACGGCATGTGGGATCTTCCTGGACCGGGGCACGAACCCTCATCCCCTGCATCGGCAGGCGGACTCCCAACCACTGCGCCACCAGGGAAGCCCCTTGCTTTGCTTTTTGACACACGTTTTCATTTTTAGTGGATGAATACCTGGAAGCAATATACAGTTAAATACACACTATTCTGACCCAGCACAGGGTAGGTGCATGTAAAAAATTTACGAGAAACTGCCAGATAGCTTTTCTAAGTGGTTCTATCATTTTGCATGCCCACCCCACGATGTGTGAGAGTTCCAGTTATTCTGTGTCCTTGACAGATTTTGTATTTGTCTTTTCGATTGTAGCCATTCTAGTTGTATGATCTATTATCTTATTGTGGTTTTAATTTGTATTTTTCTGATGACTGTTGATGTTGAGTTTACTGGCTCGTAGAATAATAAAATGAATACAAAACAGACAAATAACCTAGCAAAAAGTGGGCAAAAGACTTGACCCGTCACTTTACAGAAGAAAATATTCTACCAATCCATTACATAGCCTATTTATCCGTTTACCCAGGCCTTTTAAAATTTCTCTCAGTAATGTTTCTTAGTTTTTGATATTGAAGTCTTGTACATATTTCTTAGATTTATTTCTAGGTAATTGATGTTTTTTATGCTATTGTAAATGGTATTGTTTTATAATATCATTTTCTAATTATTCATTTGCAAGTATGGAAAAATACAATTGCCTTCTATATGTTGATCTTCTATCCTGAGAACTTGCTAAATATATTCATTAATTCAAATAGGCTTTTGGCATATCCCTTATGGTTTTCATGTTGTTTATGAATAGAGACAGTTTTACTACTTCTTTTCCTGTCTGCAAGCCTCTTATTTCTCTTCTTTGTCTTAATGCACTATTAATGTAGAAAATTATATTGATTTTCAAATGTTAAACCAATTTTCATCCTTGGGATAAACCTTACTTGGTCATAATGTATTAACCTTTTTATATATTGCTGGATTTGATTTGCCAATATTTTGTTAAGGATTTTTACAGGTTATGAGGAATATTGGCCTGAAATTTACTTTTCCTTTAATGTCTTTGTCAGGATTTTGGTATCAATTATACTGGCTTTATATGATTTGGGAAGTGTTCCCGCCTCTGTTTTCTGAAAGAGTTTGTATAAAACTGTGTATTTCCTTCTTAAATGCTTGAAAGAATTCACAGTGTGGGCATCTGGGCCTGATATTTGTTTGTTTTCATAGAAAGGTTTTGGTATATGGATTCAGTTTCTTTAATATAGAGTTATTCATATTTTCTTGTTCTTATTGAGTCATTTTGGTGAACTGTATTTCTTGTGAACTAGATCTAGAAGCTTTCTCAGACTTCATTTCAACTTTTTGGAGAGACTATTCCATATGCAGTTTTCAACTCTTTTGAGTTAATACCAAAGAGCGCAACTGCGGGATGATAAGAATGTGTTTAGTTTTGTAAGAAACCACCAAACTATCTTCCAAAATGGCTGTTACCATTTTGCATTCTTATCAGCAATGTATGAAAGAGTTATGTTGCTCCACATCCTTGCCAGTGTGTGATGTTGTACGTGTTCCAGATTTTGGCCATTCTAATAAGTTTCTTGTTTTCGTTTACATTTCCCTGATGACATATGATGTGGAGCATCTTTTCATATGCTTATTTGCCATGTATATATCTTCTTCTGTGAGGTGTCTGTTAAGGTCTTTGGTACATTTTAAAATCAGGCTTTTTTTTTTACAGTTGAGTTTTAAGAGTTTTTGTATAATTTGGAGAACAATCCTTTATTAGATATGTCTTTTGCAAAATTTTCTTTCAGTCTGTGGCTTATCTTCTAATTCATCTGATATTATCTTTCACAGAGCATATGTTTTTTAATTTTAATGAAGTCCAGCTTATCAATTATTTCTTTCGTAGATTGTGTCTTTGATGTTTTATCTAAAAAGGCAACATCATATATAGGTCTATGAGCCATCTTGATTTAATCTTGGTGAAGGGTGTAAGGTCTGTGTCTAGATTCATTTTTTTTGCATGTGGATCTCCTGTTGTTCCAGCACCGTTTGTTGAAGAAACTATCTTTGCCCCATTGAATTGACTTTACTCTTTGGCCAAAGATCAGTTGACTTTAATTATGGGGGTATATTTCTGGGCTCTCTGTTCTTTTTCATTGATCTATTTGTCTATTCTTTCACCAGTATCACACTCTCTTGATTATTCTAGTTTCATATTAAGTCTTTTCTACTTTTTAGTTTTATTTTTTTACTTTTGCCTGCATTGGGTCTTTGTTGCTGCGTGCAGGCTTTCTCTGGTTGCAGTGAGCAGGGGCTATTCTTCATTGCGGTGCACGGGCTTCTCATTGTGGTGGCTTCTCTTGTTGTGGAGCACGGGCTCTAGGCGCACGGGCTTCAGTAGTTGTGGCTCGCAGGCTCTAGAGCACAGGCTCAGTAGTTGTGGCACATAGGCTTAGTTGCTCTGCAGCATGTGGGCTCTTCCTGGACCAGGGATTGAACCTGTGTCCCCTGCATTGGCAGGCGGATTCTTAACCACTGCACCACCAGGGAAGTCCTCATATTAAGTCTTGAAGTCAGGTACAGTCAGTTCTCCAGCTTTGTTCTTCTCCTTCAATATTGTGTTGGCGATTCAGAGTCTTTTGCCTCTCCATATAAACTTTCGAATCAGTTTTTCAATTATCCACTGTTTGTCATTATCCACAAAATAACTTTCTGGGACTTCCATTGGGATTGCACTGAATCTGTAGATTAAATTGGGAAGAACTGACATCTTGACAGTATTGAGTTGTCCTATTCATAAACATGGAATATCTCTCCACTTATTCAGTTCTTTCATTTCATTCATCAGAGTTTTGTAGTTTTCCACATATACATCTTGTATATATTATATTTTGTTAGATTTATAGCTAAGTATTTCATTTTGGGGGGTACTAAGGTAAATGGAAATGTGCTTTAAATTTCAAATTCCACCTGTTTTTTGTTGGTATATAGGAAGGTGATTGACTTTTGTTTATTAACCTGTATCCTGCAAACTTACTATAATCATTTATTAGACCTGGGAGATTCTTTGCCAATTATTTCAGATTTTCTACAAAGATGATCATGTCATTTGTGAACAAAGAGAGTTTTATGTCTTCCTTCCTTCCTTTGTACCTGTTCTTAGTGGGAAATCTTCGAGTGGCTCACCATTAAGTATAATGTCAGCTGTAAGTTTTTTGTAGATAATCTTTATCAGATTGAGAATGTTCCCCTCTGTTTCTAGTTAATTGAGAGATTTTATCATCAATGCATGTTGGATTTTGTCAGATGCTTTTTCTGCATCTAGTAATTTGACAATATGATTTTTCTTCTTTAGTCTGTTGATGTGGTGGATTCCATTAATTGATTTTCAAATGTTGAGCCAGCCTTGCATATGGTGTTTAATTCTTTTTATGCTCTTAAAATTTGATTTGCTAATATTTTGTTGAGGATTCTTGCATCTATATTCATGAGAGATATTGGTCTGTAGTTTTCTTTTCTTGTAATGTCTTTGTCTGGTTGGTATTAGGGTGTTGCTGGCCTCATAGAATGAGTTATAAAGTATTCCCTCTGCTTCTGTCCTCTGAAAAAGATTGGTATAATTCCATCCTTAAATATTCAGTAGAATTCATCACCCTCTGGGCCTGGGGCTTTCTGTTTTGGAAGGTTATTAATTATTGATTCAATTTTTAAAGTAAATATAGGTCTATTCAGATCATCTATTTTTTTCCTGTGTGAGTTTTGGCAAATTGTATCTTTCAAGATATTGGGTCATTTCATCTGGATTTTCAAATCTGTGGGCATAGAGTTGTTATCCTTTCATTAAAAATATATAATATGCCCCTTTACTTCTTAAATAAATGGTAACAAATTATATAGACTTTTCTCTATCTTGGCCCCATTTTAACACACACAACTTGCCTTTCATGGACTGGTAGAATAATGTGTTTATTTGAACCATGACAACAAATATCCTATGACCCCATTCAGTCTGGGTAACTACCTCCCAATATCAAGTGGTGTCTTAGCTTAATTGCAATATAAATGCTTTTTCATGTATTTGATTTAGCCAGTGTTGGATACTATATGGTGCCTGAGGGTAGAAGCCAGGTGTATTTAACTCATCAAATAAAGTTTTAAACTCCATTTGTCTTGGTACATTTTTTGATATTTGGACCTAGTTTATGGCAAGTGGGTGTAGAGGTAGGTGCCCAATAAATGGTATAGCTTCCCCCTGATGATTTTTTGAGAAGTGCTTATATATGTTTCATAGTTACACGTGCATTTTCTTTTCTTCTACAGTCACAGGATTCAATCTGTGGGGTGCTGTAGTGGCTACTGGTGTGGTCTGCACATTCTACTGCACTATGGTATGTCAAGAACATTATTTCTCCTTTCACCCTACACACTTGCTTTGCAAAACTGAACATTTCAATCGTTGCGTGCTGCAATCTGGGTTCTTCATACCTGCCTCCCACGGTATAACTTTTTTGGTAAGGAATATTCAGTCCAGGGTAAAATTTGATCCTTTGTAGGACATTGATCATAACTGATATTTTTTTCTTTCATTTGAACCATGCCGTGGTCCCCAACCTTGTCTCCTAATTCACTCTCACTGTTGCTGAGTTACTATAGCTGTGCTCATAATATTCCTCAGCTTAGAAACCTGAGATAACTTCCCATTGCCTTTAGGCAGGAACAACAGTCGAAATATGTAAGAACCAGTATGGCATGGGCACTGATATTATCATGGCTGCCGATCCTTAGCAGTGGTGCAAGCCTTATGCAACCCCTGATATTCTAGGTCTTAATCCTTTAGTTGCTCAGTGTTTTGGAAGACAAGGTCCTCAAGGAGGGGCTGGTTCAGGGACTGGAGGGGGACATCGGGAAGTTTGTGGCAGTGGCTAGTACAAAACAATTTTAGTTTTTTCAGCAACTGGTATGTCCTTCTTTGTGCATCCTGGTTGAATTTCAGCCCTGCCTATAGGCTAAAATCTATGATATCGCCATTTGCAATTTGACTCTGGATTTTTTTCCCAACAATATTCCCACACCACTCCACGGCACTCCAAAATATATATCTGGCTGCACTCAACTTGCCACATATTTTAACCTCTCTAAGCTTTTGCCCATGCTATTTTCTCTATTGGGAGGACCTTACATCTTGGACTCTGCTTATATTTGAAAGTTTGGTCTAAGTAATACCTTCCTGACTGTCTCCCCGGGGAGAATTCTTGGCCAAGATCCATTTTTCGTTATCTTTCTCCAGCGTGGTGTATAAGCATGTAGATGCTTAATAATGTCTGGTAGAAGCATTAATCCTAATGTACTTTCCCCTCAAAGGGTGGTCTTAAAGCGGTTATCTGGACAGATGTTTTTCAAGTTGGGATCATGGTGGCTGGATTTGCATCTTTGATTATACAGGCTGCATTGATTCAAGGTGGAATCGGTACTATTCTAAATGATGCCTATAATGGAGCAAGATTAAACTTCTGGAAGTAAGTTGCTATTTACTTCTTGGTTAATATAACATTCCTTTTGTTTTTTTCTGTTAAAAAAATCTCTTGGCTGAAATAGTAAGTTTACATTAGAAAACAAACCAACCGTTAAGGGTGTGGTACAGAAATTTGAAGCTGGGAAGTTCATGCGTAAGGAATTTCCACCAGGTCTTTAAGGGGTTAGTCAGTTGGTAGTTAGCTACGTGGAGCTGAGGATGGTGCTTCCTCCTGAGAAGGGATTGATAGCAAAAGAGTATTTTCTTCCAGATATTAAAGTCTGGAATAGGTTGAAAGGTGTGGGTAGGGAAATAAGGGAAGATATACTAGACAGAGAAGAAAAGGAAACCTCTTAAGAAAAAAACAGTAAAAGCCAGTGATTCCATTTTGACAGTTCTTTGTTTCAAGCAGCCTAGAGAATTTCTCTTTTAAAATTACCCTGATACTGTATAGTATATTATTATTATGCTACATATATATGTGTGTATTATATGTGTATAAATGTTACATAATGTACATTATATATTAAATATTATTTCTCGAAAATTGACTAGAAAAGTTACAGCTGATGCCTCAAGTCTCAGTATAGCATAAGGTGTAACATCTTCAACAACTACTTAGTTTTCTTAAAGAAGGCTAATGGATAAACTAGATATTTCATCACAAATATATCACACAATTTAAAAGAATATTTTAAACACCTTCTCTTTGGGATCAATAGTGTCTTCCTTGTACATCACATTCAACGTGCAGGGGGTGCTCATTTTGACATAGACCAAATTATTTTCTCTTTCAGCAGCCCTGTTCTGAGATAAGCAAGCTGAAATCATTGGCAAAAGGAAAGAAAATCATTTTGCACTTGGTGGCTCTCTTCCAGTTTTCTGAAAATAGGTGCTAATGTATGAGAAGAACGTCAGAAATTGAACAGGGTCAATGTGTTAATGTGCAAGAATGAATTATAGTGAATCAACTTCAGCTGTTCTCAATAGTTTTTTTTCTTTTACCGCAAGATTCAGATTCCAAGGAAGAGAGCCTCCAGTTGACCTAGCGTGGGCATGATTCCATCCTGTAGCTAGTGCAGAGCAGAACATTTTGATTGACCACCATTTAGACTGTTTAATGGAGAAATGGTCGTTTCCCCAAGGCAAACCTAGGCTGCTGTTACCAGAAGAAGGGGGAATGGATACCAAGAGGCAGAAACAGCCAGTGGCCACTTGGGAGACTTGGATTACTCCCAGATCTCTTCCTAGTCAGCTAGGTTGAGGGGAAAGGGTGTGGAGTCAGTCATTTTTCTGCAAAGTAACTGTCACTTTATACAAAGAGTACATACATTGCTGCATTGAAACGATAACTTATACATCAGTAAGAGATTCTAAAAAGTAAAAAGTTAGACATTTTTATGACCGTTACAAGGTTGTCAACAATTAAGGAATAATGAAAAGCCTTATTGCATATCCCTTGTTATTCAGATATGTTTTGAGAATATGGTGGGCAATAAATCTGCCCTTGTTGAGATAAATGAAGGGAAGGATTTTGTGTTGGTATTTTCTATATGGTCTATAGTTGACACATGTATTCTGTATTGCCAAAACCACTGAAGTGGATGTTTTAAATCTTGTCTTACTTCCTTCAAGTAACTCGCTGAACCCTTTGGTTCTTGACTTTTATTAGCTAGTATAGTAGCTACTTTCTCTATGGGAGAAAGGGCCAACACCCTTAAAACTCTTAGACTTTGATATTAAGTGTTAGAGGATGGAATAGAGGCTCTTATCTTTCCATAAGCAGGCTGGAAAATGCATAAATATGTAGCACTTTACTCAACTGATCTCAAATATAAGCTTTGAAGTGGAATTGCAGAATTTCGTAATTTTCAGAAAGTTTCCATTGAAACTAATTCTGCAGAAAATTTTCAAGCTTATATTGTATATGAGAGATGAACAGACTCATTCCTTCCAAGGTGATACGTTAAGAAGGATTAAAAGATGTATTGAATGTGGAAGTTGAGCTTTCTTTGTAGCAATGTTTTGTAAATGTCATAATGACTTTGAACTATGAGTACTTAGTTTGTGCACAGAGCATTTTAAGAACAGATTATAATGACATGAAAACCATTAAACTGCATTAATTGAATTCTTAAGCTTGAATATAAAGTAGAACTATGACTATACATGTGCTAGGAGAGGAATTACACACACAAAATGTGTCAATATTGTGTTCATTTCAGTACCATTTCTATTGCTGCAGTGTACCTAGGAATCTTTCTCTCTTTTTTCAGCTTCATGCTCCTCTCTGATTACAGCATAGCAGACTTGTTTAAATGATTTCCTATGGCCATGGGAGAACAATTTCTATAAATGCTCAGAATGATTGGAACATTCATTTTTTCCCCCTGTCCCATCCAGAATTTCCAAATCTCTGAAAGTATCAATTTTTATTTCATTGAACTTAAGAATATTTCTACCTTTTATATTACTTAATCGGTACATATTTATGTATGTATATTTATAAATATTTATTTATGTTTATGTAGGTATACATTGCTTGATTCCAAAATTACTCTAGGAAGACTTCTGTAGTGTTTGGCTGGGACTTCAAATTTGTTTTCTGTTTGTTTTCATTTAGTTTTAATCCTAACCCTTTGCAAAGACACACATTCTGGACGATTGTTATAGGAGGGACCTTCACATGGACCAGCATCTATGGAGTCAACCAATCCCAAGTGCAGAGATATATTTCCTGTAAAAACAGATTCCAGGCAAAAATGTAAGACAAACTATGGTATATGAATCATCAATAACTATCAGTTGTCTTTATGGAAACTCTTTCAAAAGTAAAGCTTTGCTCAAGTTTAAGTCTTTTGTGTCATGAAATTCTAAGAGATAAATGATATACGACAAAAGGATCACATAGAACAAAGTGACATTGTATGTTTTAAATCAGATATTTTAAAAGATTTATATCAATTATTAAGTAAAACAAATCTTATCAAATAAATAGGCATTTATTGTGCATCTGTTTGTATGAGGAACTGTAGAGAATAAAAAATGATAAATGTATGACTCTTGTCATGAAGGAACTTAGCATCAAATTAGGAAAATATATGCAAGTATGTGAAAAGTAAACTAACACTAGAGGTATAACAGTCCTGTGAAACAGTATAACAATATAGAGGAAATGTTCTAGAGCATTATATTGCCAGATGTGCTGGTGCATTTTATTTTCAGACACAGTCATGGGTTTATAACCTTGTTCTAATACTTTTACTGGAGTGATTTGGCGTGAGTCACTTAGACTCTCCGAGCTTCAGTTTCTAAACTTGTAAAATGAGCATAAGATATCACACAACTCGTGGAGGTATTATAAAATACTGTGTTTGGCACGCATGTGGTAGGGATCCAGTAAATGTGAATTCCTTTTTCCACCTCAAATCGTGGGATGTGAAGGCAGGGGATAAGTGAGAGATTCCTGTCAAGCAGGCAGGTCCTGAAGAATGACCACATGTGGGCAGGTGAAGAAGTGTGGGAGAGCATTCTGGGTAGGCAGAGTGATTTGGGCAAAGCACAGAGGTGGGAAGGACAGCATGGTCAGGGGACTTTCCAGCCCATCTTGGCTTCAGCGAAGAGTATGAACAGTGGCTGGTTCTTTGTCAGGAGGCCTCAGATAAGCTTGGTGACTAGCGCTTTTCATGCTGATATATCAGGCTATGCATTTAGGGGCTATAAAACTCTTAAGTAGCTTGATTAAGAGTAACAAGGGGGTTGGAGTAGGAGGAGTGGCAGTTCTGTTGCTATTCAAAGGGGAATGTGAGAAATATACGAGGTCATGTGTCAATATATGAGAGTAAATTGGTTTAGACATTATCTGTCTTTGGTAAATTCCACAATGAAAAATCTATATGAATATGAGTATGATAACTGGATATGGAATCCCCCAAAAGTGAGCTTAGGAGTTCTGCTACTTTAAGACACTTTAAAGGAATATAATTTATATATCCATTAATCCATCTACATTAGCACTGATGCCTCTCCCAAAGTAATTGTGCACATGCTCTTCTTTGGGAACACGCTTCTTTGAGAACATGGAGCTCAAAAAGCCAATTTTACAACTGAAAGAACAGCATTAGAGCTTTCTTAGTAAGAAACAGTTTCCTTCAGAACAGTCCAATGTGTCTCTTTAACAAGAGCTCAGGGGGACCATTTCCTCCCACTTTTTAACATTGGCTCCATGGGAAGAATGAGTCCCAGCCAAAAAGTCAAGACCTACTGACATTGATTGACTGGGTACAATATCAGATCTACATGAATGGCATCAAAGTAAAATAAAACAATATAATCAAGTGTTAACTCATATATAAGTGAGGTGTGGTGACTGAGAACGTGTCTGGGTATATTTTCTGATGATTTGGAGATGAGATATAGTTCTAGTACTTTTAGACAATAACAAAACACGTGGTGAATGTAGTCAGTCGAGGAAAAAGGCGAGCAATCTGTTGTGGGACCTGCTGCAAGGTAGCTTCTCCCGGAAGCAGACTCTGAGATGGAGGTTAGCATGCCAGAGTCTACTAGGGCATCACCACTGGAACAGAGAAGGAAGGGAAGGAAGAAGGATTGGCCAGAGGGAGAAGTTGGACTGTAATGCAGTCTCAACAGAGGCCTCAAGGGGAGCCCCAGGGCTGGGATGACCCTTCAGACTGTCCCAAGTTGGCCTGAGGGGACTTAGTCTTTAAACCTCTGAATCCAGTTGTCAATTTATGCAAAATGACATACCTGGGGAAGGAGGTATGAGTTGGTGGGTGTGGGGAGACCTCTCTTCAGCCTAGGGCAACTTATCAGCATCCACTACAGCACCCCCGGGGGGAAAATGTAGCCACCCTAGTGGGAGAAATATTTACTATCAACTGATGATTAAGACATAGCATTCCATGATATTAACGCTAATAATATCAATACCATTTAACAAGTGTTTATTACATGCCGTGGTACTATATGATATATACTATTTTATTTAGTTTCACTTATAACTCGGTGAGGTAGGCATTGTTATTTCTAGCTGTAAATGAAGAAACTGAGAGCCAGAGAGGTTAAATTACTTGCCCAAGGTCACATATGGTAGGGAGAGCTAAGATTTATGCCCAGGACTGACTCCAGTGCTATTATGTAAACCTTTACACTCTACTGGAGCACACACCATTAATTAAAATGCTGAACATTGTTTTAGTAGATACCTGTCCAAGGAATACAGGTTTGCCTTTCCTGTATTTAATGGATGGCATCACAAACCACATTTAAACAAGCCTGACGAGTTGCTATGTAAAGGATAACAGTGTTTAGCAGTTTATAATTGCATCACTTTTAAAGGTAAAATGAGTAATAGTCACTGCCCTGTTTACTATTAAAATCTCTATTTCGTGACAAGACGTCCTGAAGGACTGTAACTAGACACCCCTATAAAGATAATAATGCCCATGGAACTCTGACCAGGAGGATACATTCATTCAATGGCAAAATCCCATCTATTCCAAGTATTAACAAATACATCATAAACAGAAGGTTAGACCAGAATAAAATCCGTAGCATTTTCGAGAACCAAAAGAGAATGCACATCTATTGAGTATAATCATGAAAGTCTCTTCTATTTATGTAACAATTTTCCTCATCTTTGAGATGGAAATTAAAATTGTCATTTGCTGGTTTGTTTTCCCTTCTTTAGGTCTCTCTACATCAATCTTGTGGCACTCTGGTTGATCCTGACCTGCACAGTGCTATGTGGGCTCGCCCTGTATTCCAGATACCGTGACTGTGATCCTTGGACAGCCAAGCAAGTGTCTGCACCAGACCAGGTCCAGTACCGTGTGTTTCTTACACATGCAAGAATGACATTCAGAAAGCTTGTTGGCTGGGAGGAAAGAATGTTCATGTTCTTGTAAAGTAAGAGCAAATAGGCACAATATAATCATCTTTAGCTTCTATACAGCATGTGGAAAAAATTTATTTTAGCAGCTATAGCAAAAATGAAGAATGCTACATCCAATAACAATATTGAAATACCTGGCAAAGTTTCAAGGTAGGTGTTAAATAGAAACAGCTCAAGGCTGGGAGTAGAAATATAAACACAGTTTAAAAAAAGCCCAAAACTATATACAAACTGTGGTACCGTGGAACATTTTGTGGGTTTAGATTGTTCATTGATAAGCAGTTTACCTTCCAGTTGGTTTTTTTTTTTTTTTAATTTATTTGGCTGCGTAGGTTTTAGTTGCGGCACACGGGATCTTCGTTGCCGTGTGCGGGTTCTTTTTTAGTTGCAGCATGCGGGATCCAGTTCCCTGGTGAGGGATCAACCAGTGCCCTCTGCATTGGGACCTCTGAGTCTTAACCACTGGACCACCAGGGAAGTCCCACCTTCCAGTTTTTAAATGATATGGAAATGGATCTAAAAGTGAACATTTATTGAGCACCAGCTATGTGATGAGGTTCTGTGCCAAGAGCTTTGCATGCTTTATTTCTTTCAGTTCTTACAACCCTATAATTCTAATTTTATAGACAAGGAAATGAATCTCAGAGAGGTTGTATAATTTGCCCAAGGTCACATAGTTAATGAATAAGAACAGCTGCAAGCACTCATCAAATACCATGGGCCAGGCACGATTATAAATGCTTTATATAAACTTTAACTTTTAATCCTCACAGAAACAGTGCCGTGATGATCTCCCTTTCAAAAATAAGGAAACTGAGGCACAGAGAGCTTAAATAACCAGCTGGTAAACTGGAGCCAGGATTCAAACCCAGGCAGGCTGCCGCCAGTGTCCTAACTTTGAACCTCTATGCCATAGACCATCTTTCAGAAAGCGTAGCTAGAATCCAAACCCAGGACTGCTGGAGTCGATTGTAAATCAAGTGCCCAGGGGACTTATTAGAATGATGACACGTTGAACTTTATGTTGGTGTAAATGCATAACATACTCCCAGAAAAATGCAACTTTGTGGGGTTAGGAAATGAGAGCATCCTTGATCTGTGTATCTCAACCCTACCTTAATCTTTGCCCTCCTGTTGATAAACAGATCTTTCTATTTCTTCAGAGAATCCAAGAATCGTATTTACTCTGAAGTTGGAGGCACTATTCCATTTTATTTTCTTTAGTCAAGAATATTTTGTGATTTTTGTCAATCGTTATTATCTGTGAAGACCATAGGGACTAAATTTTTTTTCTAATATGGCTTCCCCTTCCCCTGGGCCAAAAAAATCCAAAAAAAAACCCAAAAAACAACAAAAAAATTTTTTTAAACCTACGGCTTCCTAACCTTGAGACCAACTTGTCATAGATTGTACACAGGGGGTGTCTTGCATGCATGCATTTATCATTCAGAGAGCATGTGATAAATTTTTGAAAAAGAAAGAGATTTTCTCTGAATTATTCCACTAGTGTGTTGATTATTAACCAGTTAATTCAATTGACATTTTCCTGGGGTTACAATGGAAGTAAGGCAGTCAGTAGAAGATCAGGTCAAAAGCTTAACCCAAGAGAGCAAAGATATGTTTCTGCTACACTCTTCTGTAGCTCACCCTGAGGAAGCCATGACCTGAATGACCTGAATGACCTGAGGGGTCATTCAGAATCTAAAATATAAGGCCGAAGATTTTTGAGAAAGTTGACGATAGGGTAGAGGGTTTTAGATCTTGTTTTAATACTAACGATGGAAACTTAACTTTGGCTTATGTATAGAATATTTCTTGAAGTTAAACTTGTAAGATGTCTTGGAAAAATGGGTGTTGAACTCATATAGAGAGAAGCGTTATTCTCTTTTTCTGAGAATAAAGAATTAATAAGCTTTAGTTGTTAAATGAGATCAAAGAGGCTGAAGAGAATGGGCATAGCATCCACTGTGTACTATTGGGAGAAGGAATCAATGACGTTTCAATGAAATGAGAGGGCATTTTTCTAGAAAATTATCCTCTTAGGACTCTTTTGATTGAAAAACCAGTTTTGCCGAAAGACTGCCACATAACACAATGCTGAAGGCATACACCTTCCCATCCTTATTTAATACTTATTTTTTAAGAGGTAACTTATCAAAAAGCAAGTATTAGGAGTGTTTTTTTTTTTTTAAAGAAACAAGTTGAGGAATTTTGTGAGGCTACTCTCCACTCATCACTATGTCTCATACAACAGTTGACCCTTGAAAAACGTGGGGGTTAGGGGTAGCGACTGTCTGCACAACAGAAACCTACGTATAATTTTTGACTCCCCTAAAACTTAACTACTAATAGCCTACTGTTGACCAGAAGCCTTACCGATAACATAAACAGTTGATTGACACATATTTTTTATGTTATATGGATTATATATGGTATTCTTACAATAAAGTAAGCCAGAGAAAAGAAAGTGTTATTAAGAAAATTATGAAGACAAGAAGATACGTTTACAGTACTGTACTGATTGATACCATAAGTTTACCTTGTCTGTTTACAAGATGAATCTTCTGTCAGTACCTACATCAATGTTGTCTTATGTGATACAAAACACTGCAGATGTTATACTTATTACTAACACAGGATGTCAAAAATGAAAGATAATGTGCAAAAGAAATTCATATTCATTTACAGGTATAATAAGTCATGCATTGATAAAGCAGCAATATGATTGCTTTATTATAGCCTAGTGTAATTGATACGATTGCTTTGTGGTAGCCTCGCCTATATGGTAATAAATGAATCATTATAAAGTTTGGATGGCATACAGTATTACAGTCATATTGATAATACAGCATTGGAAATTTTTTTTTTAAATCACCTGTGATCATCGGTTGATGCACAGTTTCTCCAATTATGAGAGAGGCATACTGTGTAGTATAATATTATTATATAAACATAATTATATAAATATAATTCTTTGAAAGCAAAGTTATAAAACAGTAAAAAAAAAAAAAACCCTAACATTATTTTTATATTAAATGTCACTCACCTCATGCCTATGTAAGGGTAGGCTATCCTTGCAGAGATACTATGTAATACAAATCTTGCATACGATGTTCTACACGTACATTTTTCTGTATTTATTGAAAAAAATCAACATTTACGTGGACCCACACAGTTCAAACTTGTGTTGTTCAAGGGTCAACTGCATATGCAGCTATAATTACATTTTCAATCCTGAACAGTGATTGAAGTTCACAAATATAATCTTGAGTCATCAAGTAAAGTTAAATTAAGTGAATTCTTCTTACTTAAGCACAGAGGTATGTAAAATACTTCCTTTAAATTGATTTATTATTCCAAAGAATGAGAACAGCTACCTATTACTGAGCCTATTCTGTGTACTATACTAAGAACTTACACAGATTATCTAATTTAACTTTTATAGCAACTCTGTGAGGTTAGGATTATTATTCCTATTTTACAGATGGGGAAACTGAGGCTCAGAGAAATTAAATAACAAAAGCCACATCTGTCTGAATCCAGAGCCTGTACCCTTAACTACTGTGCTATTCTTTTCTTTAAGTGTTAGCAGGTAAAGAGTTTAATTTTATATATTTGGACATTTCAGTTATGTGGAATAGCTTCCTTCAGTTCTTGAAGAAGAACAAGATAAATGAGGTGTTAATTAATTTCATTTCATAGCAAATAGTACTCAAGAGTAAATTTTGGAATTTTTCAGCTCATGCCTTATTTGGCACTGGACATTCTGCAAGATTATCCGGGACTTCCTGGACTTTTTGTGGCCTGTGCTTACAGTGGAACATTAAGGTATGAACTATGACTCTAATAATATAAGATTTCCCTTTTGGGATCTTTCTTTTGTTATTGGATATTTGCGGGGGACAAAGCTGAATTCTGGACATGAGCACAAATGGCCCTCATATAGGTAATGTACTCCATGTCTTCTCTCTGTTGGTCCAACTCTTCTCTCTAGGGGCTGGATATTGTCATCAGTCTCTTTTGTTTTTTTAATTAATTAATTAATCAGTTAACTTTTGGCTGCGTTGGGTCTTCGTTGCGGTGCGCAGGCTATAGGCCTTCAGGCCTAAATCAACTATACTTCAATAAAAAAATTTTTTTTTAAGTAATGTAGAAATCTGGTTATATTTTAGAAGTGACAATATGTTTTCCCTTTTCTTTTACCTTATCAAAGTATTATTAAAGTTTAAACATTATTAATCAAAATTGTGATTTTCCCTTACAGCACAGTGTCCTCCAGTATTAATGCCTTAGCAGCAGTAACTCTGGAAGACCTAGTAAAATCTCGCTTCCAATCTCTCTCAGAAAGGTCTCTCTCTTGGATTTCCCAAGGAATGAGTAAGTTTTTGTTTCACAATTCCATTTTAGCTCTGGGAGATGATTTTTAGAAATACCAGAAATTCTTTTCCGTGGAAAATATAGAGTAAGTGAGTGTGAGCGTATATACACTCACATGCATGTGACTTAATGCAGTCATGGCCATATTTGCAATCAGGATTTCAGACATACTTCAAACAATTGTGAGGCCACCACAAAGAACAATTGCCAGGGGCTTCCCTGGTGGCGCACTGGTTGAGAGTCCGCCCGTTGATGCAGGGGACACGGGTTCGTGCCCCTGTCCGGGAAGATCCCACATGCCGCGGAGCGGCTGGGCCCGTGACCCATGGCTGCTGAGCCTGCGCGTCCGGAGCCTGTGCTCTGCAACAGGAGAGGCCACAGCAGTGAGAGGCCCGCGTACAGCAAAAAAAAAAAAAAAAAAAAAAATTGCCAGGGGTGCCATTTGGCTAGCCTTCTTTCCTACCTTCTTCCTATCCCACATCTATGTTAAAATTCTTAGCCATAGTTAGAAATTTAACCCTGTACCATCTAAAACTTACACCCCAGTTTTAAGAAATATTCTTAGTTTGGAACCAAGAGCCATGCTTTTTCTGTATTACCTAAGAGGGCACTGCCAGTTTAAGATATAGTCTGTGTGTATGGATTGAAGATAAAGGAACAGAGCATTATGATTTTTTACTGGTCTTGATTGTCTGTTCTCTCTGCACATGTAGACTGTCCAGAAGATAATCAATAAAATTGTCCAAGGTATGCTTAACTCCTTCATTTAATATGAATGCTTAAATTCATAGATTATAGGACCTTATTAGGGGTTAAGTATCATATTGAATGGAAAGGTCTTTAACCTTAGTTCCCAGATGTCCCAGCTGTAATAGCTGACTCAAAAGAATCTGGCTAGTGTACTTCCTTCTTCATTTTCAAATCTTGGGTATACATGTTTTGGGATGAATGACTAACGAACTTATTATTTTAAAAAGAATCTTTAACCTCAATAGCACTAATAGACTGTCAAAGACATAGTAAATATTATTCTGTTTTAAAGCATAGTTCTATATATAATTGCCATGACTGTAGCCTGGAATAAGTACTTACTTTATATTCTTCAGTGTCCCCTAAATTTAACTAGCATTGCATCATTTTATTATGTACCTGATTTTAATCCTGGAGCGTAATTTCAGAATGATACAATGTTTCCTAAAGGGTATTTAGATGGGTTCATTATGGGATTGTTGAAGCTGTGTGGTTTAGTAGAACGCATAGGTTTTTTTTGTTTGTTTGCTTGTTTTTTGCGGTACGCGGGCCTCTCACTGCTGTGGCCTCTCCCGTTGCGGAGCACAGGCTCCAGACGTGCAGGCTCAGCGGCCATGGCTCACGGGCCCAGCTGCTCCGCGGCATGTGGGATCCTACCGGACCGGGGCACGAACCCGTGTGCCCTGCATCGGCAGGCGGACTCTCAACCACTGCGCCACCAGGGAAGCCCCGAATAGAAGCTTTTGAAGCTAGACAGACTCAGTCTTGTTTCACCAGTTAACTAGCTGTTAGCCTTGAGCAAACCCATTTGAGCCTCTGTTTCTTTATATGGAAAATGAGAACAAAAAATATTCACTTTGCAGGTACTATGAGGTTTAGAGATAATCCATGTAAAACAAGAGGCACTAACTGGTACTCAGGAATGATGTTGATGATGCTTAATAACAAATCAGCTCCGCTAGTGTAGATGAGGCTTTCATTCATTTTGAAAGGTTGTATATAGTCATTATCTTGAGGTATATACAGTAAGGACATCATAGAGAAGAACACGGCAAATGACTTGAATGTTTCCGATAACTTTGAGCACAAAAAACCCACAATGGTGACCATTCATGAGCTGCCAAATAGAGAGGAATTTAGCTAAATATGTTGGAAATACTGTTTAGAATAGTTTGGAGGCATGAAAAATCATTGCAACCAAAGCACTTTGAAAAAATTAAGGTAAGTTATTCAGGTGCAATAAGATTATTTACTCACTATGCTTAACAAAGGTGTGAGTGCTTGTGTTAAGATAGAAATAACATAAGGAATGCACTAATTTTTTGATGAACACATTTCTCATTCATTTTATTTTTTGTATTTTGAAGATTATGTGTGGGAAATTATATTAACAGATTTCAGGTGATTTTTGCTGAATGGAAGTCTTTAAAAATAAGAATGGGGGTGGGTTTAATAAAAAAAATTTTTTTTCCCATAGTAATTTTAAAAGCAAAATGTATACTTGGAGAAAATCTGGAAAATACTGAAAGCCAAAAGAGAAAAAAAAATCCCTTAAGCTGACCACTGACGTTGGCTTGAGAATTTGTATAAAGTTTCAGGAAAATAGTTCGGTAGAAGGGGGAATATAATACTTGTCCTGAAACTGCCTTTCTTTGCTAGCTTAACAGGAAAGGTTTGTGGATGTTGATGGAGATTATGCGAAGGTTAAAGGTCCTAAAACACTCTTTGATGTGGATTGCTACTTCCCAGGAGAAATGAACACTTAAATTCGGAAGACTTTCTGAAGTTTATTACTCCCTTCCCCCATCATGTTATACAGAGCAGAGCTGAATTGCGTCCTATTTCTGGCAAACTGAAAACAGACACCTGAGCCTTCCTTTTTTTTTTTTTTAACATCTTTATTGGAGTATAATTGCTATAAAATGGTGTGTTAGTTTCTGTTATATGACAAAGTAAATCAGCTATACATACACATATATCCCCATATCGCCTCCCTCTTGTGTCTCCCTCCCACCCTTCCTATTCCACCCCTGTAGGTGGTCACAAAGCACTGAGCTGATCTCCCTGTGCTGTGCGGCTGCTTCCCACTAGCTATCTATTTTACGTTTGGTAGTGTATATATGTTCATGCCACTCTCTCACTTCGTCCTAGCTAACCCTTTCCCATCCCTATGTCCTCAAGTCCATTCTCTACGTCTGCGTCTTTATTCCTATCCTGCCCCTAGGTTCTTCAGAACCTTTTTTTTTTTTTTAGATTCCATATATATGTGTTAGCATATGGTATTTGTTTTTCTCTTTCTGACTTACTTCACTCTGTATGACAGTTTCAAGGTCCATCCACCTCACTACAAATAACTCAATTTTGTTTCTTTTTATGGCTGAGTAATATTCCATTGTATATATGTGCCACATCTTCTTTATCCATTCATCTGTTGATGGACACTTAGGTTGCTTCCATGTCCTGGCTATTGTAAATAGAGCTGCAATGAACATTATGGTACATGAATCTTTTTGAGTTATGGTTTTCTCAGGATATATGCCCAGTAGGGGAATCGCTGGGTTGTATGGTAGTTCTATTTTTAGTTTTTTAAGGAACATTCATACTGTTCTCCATTGTGGCTGTATCAATTTACACTCCCACCAACAGTGCAAGAGTGTTCCCTTTTCTCCACACCCTCTCCAGCATTTATTGTTTGTAGATTTTTTGATGATGGCCATTCTGACTGGTGTGAGGTGATACCTAATTGTAGTTTTGATTTGCATTTCTCTAGTGATTACTGATGTTGAACATCCTTTCATGTGTTTGTTGGCAATCTGTATATCTTCTTTGGAGAAATGTCTATTTAAGTCTTCTGCCCATTTTTGGATTTGGTTGTTTGTTTTTTTGATATTGAGCTGCAGGAGCTGCTTGTAAATTTTGGAGATTAATCCTTTGTCAGTTGCTTCGTTTGCAAATATTTTCTCCCATTCTGAGGGTTGTCTTTTTGTCTTGTTTATGGTTTCCTTTGCTATGCAAAAGATTTTAAGTTTCATTAGGTACCATTTGTTTAGTTTTGATTTTATTTCCATTTCTCTAGGAGGTGGGTCAAAAAGGATCTTGCTGTGATTAATGTCATAGAGTGTTCTGCCTATGTTTTCCTCTAAGAGTTTTATAGTGTCTGGGCTTACATTTAGGTCTTTAATCCATTTTGAGTTTATTTTTGTGTGTGGTGTTAGGAAGTGCTCTAATTTCTTTCTTTTACATGTAGCTGTCCAGTTTTCCCAGCACCCTTATTGAAGAGAGGCTGTCTTTTCTCCATTGTATATTCTTGCCTCCTTTATCAAGGATAAGGTGACCATACGTGTGTGGGTTTATCTCTGGGCTTTCTATCCTGTTCCATTGATCTGTATTTCTGTTTTTGTGCCAGTACCACACTGTCTTGATTACTGTAGCTTTGTAGTATAGTCTGAAGTCAGGGTGCCTGATTCCTCCAGCTCCATTTTTCTTTCTCAAGATTGTTTTGGCTATTTGGGGTCTTTTGTGTTTCCATTCAAATTGTGAAAATTTTTGTTCTAGTTCTGTGAAAAATGCCAGTGGTAGTTTGGTAGGGATTGCATTGAATCTGTAGATTGCTTTGGGTAGTAGAGTCATTTTCACAATGTTGATTCTTCCAAACCAAGAACATGATATATCTCTCCATCTGTTTGTATCATCTTTAATTTCTTTCATCAGTGTCTTACAGTTTTCTGCATATAGGTCTTTTATCTCCTTTGGAAGGTTTATTCCTAGGTATTTTTTTTTTTTTTTTTTTTTTTTTTTTTTGTGGTACGCGGGCCTCTCACTGTTGTGGCCTCTCCCGTTGCGGAGCACAGGCTCCGGACGCGCAGGCTCTGTGGCCATGGCTCACGGGCCCAGCCGCTCCGCGGCATGTGGGATCTTCCCGGACCGGGGCACGAACGCGTGCGCCTTGCATCGGCAGGCGGACTCTCAACCACTGCGCCACCAGGGAAACCCATTCCTAGGTATTTTATTCTTTTTGTTGCACTGGTAAATGGGAGTGTTTCCTTAATTTCTCTTTCAGATTTTTCATCATTAGTGTATAGGAATGCAAGAGATTTCTGTGCATTAATTTTGTATCCTGCTACTTTACCGAATTTATTGATTAGCTCTAGGAGTTTTCTGGTAGCATCTTTAGGATTCTCTATGTATAGTATCATGTCATCTGCAAACAGTGACAGCTTTACTTCTTCTTTTCCAATTTGGATTCCTTTTATTTCTTTTTCTTTTCTGTTTGCTGTGGCTAAACCTTGCTAAACTATGTTGAATAATAGGGGTGAGAGTGGGCAACCTTGTTTTGTTCCTTATCTTAGTGGAAATAGTTTCAGTATTTCACCATTGAGGACAATGTTGGCTGTGGGTTTGTCATATATGGCCTTTATTATGTTGAGGAAATTCCCTCTATGCCTACTTTCTGGAGGGTTTTTATCATAAATCGGTGTTGAATTTGATCGAAAACTTTTTCTGTATCTATTGAGATGATCATATGGTTTTTATCCTTCACTTTGTTAATATGGTGTATCACATTGATTGCTTTGCGTCTATAGAAGAATCCTTGCATTCCTAGCATAAATCCCAGTTGATCATGGTTTGTGATCCTTTTAATGTGCTGTTGGATTCCGTTTCCTACTCCTCAATACATTAGTGTATTGTTTATACAGCCTCCATTTGTTTGTATTTTTTACAGATTTTTTCCTGTAATTGACATCTAATCTCATAGCGTTGTGGTCGGAAAAGATACTTGATATGATTTCAATTTTCTTAAATTTACCAAGGCTTGATTTGTGACCCAAGATGTCCATCCTGGAGAATGTTCCATGAGCTCTTGAGAAGAAAGTGTATTCTGTTGTTTTTGGATGGAATGTCCTATAAATATCAATTAAGTCCATCTTGTTTAATGTATCATTTAAAGCTTGTGTTTCCTTATTTATTTTCATTTTGGATGCTCTGTCCATTGGTGAAAGCATGGTGTTAAAGTCCCCTACTGTTATTGTGTTACAGTCGATTTCCCCTTTTATGGCTCTTAACATTTGCCTTATGGATTGAGGTGCTCCTATGTTTGGTGCATAAATATTTACAATTGTTATATCTTCTTCTTGGATTGATCCCTTGATCATTATGTAGTGTCCTTCTTTGTCTCTTCTAATAGTCTTTATTTTAAAGTCTATTTTGTCTGATATGAGAATTGCTACTCCAGCTTTCTTTTGATTTCCATTTGCATGGAATATCTTTTTCCATCCCTTCACTTTCAGTCCATATGTGTCCCTAAGTCTGAAGTGTATCTGTTGTAGACAGCATACATACGGGTCTTGTTCTTCTATCAATTCAGCCAGTCTATGTCTTTTTGCTGGAGCATTTAATCCATTTACATTTAAGGTAATTATCGATATGTATGTTCCCATTACCATTTTCTTAATTGTTTTGGGTTTGTTATTGTGGGTCTTTTCCTTCTCTTGTGTTTCCTGCCTAGAGAAGTTCCTTTAACATTTGTTGTAAAGTTGGTTTGGTGGTGCTGAATTCTCGTAGCTTTTGCTTGGCTATAAAGGTTTTAATTTCTCCGACCAATCTGAATGAGATCCTTGCTATGTAGGGTAATCTTGGTTGTAGGTTTTTCCTTTCATCACTTTAAATATGTCCTGCCACTCCCTTCTGGCTTGCAGAGTTTCTGCTGAAAGATCAGCTATTAACCTTATGGGGATTCCCTTGTATGTTATTTGTTGCTTTTCCCTTGCTGCTTTTAATATTTTGTCTTTGTATTTAATTTTTGCTGGTTTGATTAATATGAGTCTTGGCATGTTTCTCCTTGGATTTATCCTATGTGGGATTCTGTGCGCTTCCTGGACTTGATTGACTATTTCCTTTGCCATAATAGGGAAGTTTTCAGCTATAATCTCTTCAAATATTTTCTCAGTCCCTTTTTTTTTTGTCTCTTCTTCTTCTGGGACCCCTATAATTCAAACGTTGGTGTGTTTAATGTTGTCCCAGAGGTCTATCAGATTTTCCTCAGTTCTTTTCATTCTTTTTTCTTTATTCTGCTCTGTGGTAGTTATTTCTACTATTTTATCTTCCAGGTAACTTTTACATTTTTCTGCCTCTGTTATTCTTCTATTGATTCCTTCTAGAGAATTTTTAATTTCATTTATTGTGTTGTTCATCTTTGTTTGCTCTTTAGTTCTCCTAGGTCCTTGTTAAATGTCCCTTGTATTTTCTCCATTACTATCATTCCTCTGAATTCTTTTTCAGGTAGACTGCCTATTTCCTGTTCATTTGTTTGACTGGTGGGTTTTTACCTTGCTCCTTCATCTGGCATACTTCTCTGTCTCCTCATTTTGCTTAACTTACTGTGTTTGGGGTCTCCTTTAGTAGGCTGCAGGTTTTTAGTTCCTGGTTTTTTTGGTGTCTGCCCCCAGTGGGTAAGATTGATTCAGTGGGTTGTGTAGGCTTCCTGGTGGAGGGAACTGGTGCCTGTGTTCTGGTGGATGAAGCTGGATCTTGTCTTTCTGGTGGGCAGGACCACGTCAGTGGTGTGTTTTGGTATGTCTGTGAACTTATTATGATTTTAGGCAGCTTCTCTGCTAATAGGTGGGGTTGTGTTCCTTTCTTGCTAGTTGTTTGGCATGGGGTGTCCAGCACTGGAGCTTGCTGGTTGTTGAGTGGAGCTGGATCTTAGCATTGAGTCGGGGATCTCTGGGAGAGCTCCGGCTGATTGATATTAAATGGGGCCAGGAGGTGTCTGGTGGACCAATGTCCTGAACTCAGCCCTCCCACCTCAGAGGCTCAGGCCTGACAGCCGGCCAGAGCACCAAAAACCTGTCAGACACACGGCTCTGAGAAGCAACGGCATGCTGGCATGCAATCTGGGAAGGATGTAGGACATCAGTAGAACCGGTGATGTTCTAAGCCAGGCCAGAGGTTGGAAGACTTTTTTAGATTGCTGGTTTGTTGTAAAAGGATATAACTCAAAAACAGCCAGATGGAAGAGATGAATATGGCAAGATATGGGAAAGGGCATGGAGCATCCATGTCCTCTCTGAGCATACCACGTGTTCGCCAACCCAGAAGCTCCCTGAACCTTCCTTTACCAACAAATGTTTATGGAGGATTACATTAATAACACAATAGTTATTAGGTTTTAACTCTCTATAGTTAATTTTAGGAAATCTTTACCTATATAACCTAATGTAATTAATCCCGGGCCACAATATCAGTGTTTTCTTTCCTCTTTGCATACTAGTTCCCTTTCCTTTTTTAGCTGGCTCTGAGGTAGGTGGCCATTCTTTATTATAGTCATATTATGTACTTTGAATCAAGGTGTGATAGCTTATTCTATTGAGAATTCTAATCCTCTGAGTCTGGATTTTACAATGGCTTTTACATCATCCATCTAGGTGTGCTGTTTGGAGCTTTGTGTATTGGAATGGCTGCGCTGGCATCACTAATGGGAGCTCTGTTGCAGGTAAGAGCTAATCCTGGAAGGTTTGAGTCATAATCACTAAATTCTTCTTCTTTTCCTTTTTTTTTTTTTTAAGTGTTGATGTGACCATCCTTACAGACTTTTCTCTCTATATGTCTACACATAGACATACCAAGGAACATAGATGACTAAATTCTTTAAAAAATTTTTGTTAATTAATCTTTCCATTTTGAGATCATTATAGATTTACATGCAATACTAAGAAATAATACAGAGAGATCCCATATACCCTTTACCCAGTTCCCTCAATGGTATGAGACCTAGGTTGATGTTCTTTTTTTCCCTTTTCCCGGTGGATGTCCTGTTGCTCTAACACCACGTGTTGTGAAAGCTGTCTTTCTTCCATTGAATTGCCTTTGCACCTATGTGAAAAATCAGTGGGGCATATTTGTGTGGGTCTATTTGTGGTTTCTTTGTTCTATTCCATTGATCTATGTGTCTGTCCATCTGCCAAGATCATACAGTCTTGATTACTATAGCTCTGTAATAAGTCTTGAATTCAGAAGTACTGATTCCTCCCACTTTATTCTTATTTTTCAAAATTGTTTTAACTGTTCTAGTTCCTTTTCCTTCCCATATAAAGTTTAGAATAATCTCTATATCTAAAAAAAATCCTGCTTAATTTTTGATAGGATTGCCTTAAACCTGTAAAACAATTTGGGAAGAACTGACATTTTTACTGTGTCGAATCTTTTAATCCATGAACGTAGTGTATCTCTTCATTTATTTAGATTTTCTATGATTTCTTTTCCACCACTACTGTGTAATTTTCATATACAAGTCATGTTTATATTTAGTTAGATTTACACCTAAGTATTTCATTTTTTTTGAGTGATTGTACACGGTATTGTATTCTTAATGTTGGTGTCCATGTGTTTGTTATTATATAAAGATACAATTGATTTTTGTATATTTGTTTGTATCCTGTGACCTTGCTGAACTTATTAGTTCCTGGGATTTTCTACAGATAAAATTATATCATCTTCAAATTGGGATAGTTTTATATCTTCTTTTCCAATCTGTATATGTACCTTTAATTTCCTTATTGCCCTGGCTTCAACTTCCACATCATGTTGAATAAGAGTGGTGAAAGTGGACATCATTGCCTTGTTCTCCAATCTGAATGAGAAAAGCATTCAGTGGTTCATTCTTGAGTACATTACCTGTAGGATTTTTGTACATGCCCTTTACCAAATTAAGGAAATTCCCCTCTATTCCTATTTTTCTGAGAGTTTTTATCATGGATGAGTGTTGAATTTTGTCAAATGGTTTTTCTGCACCATTCGATATGACAATATGATTTTCTTCTTTAGCCCTTTAACATGGTGTATTATGCTGATTGATTTTCAAATTTTAAGCTGGCATTGCATTCCTGGAATAATCTTCTCTTGGTCATGGTGTATAGTTATTTTTATATATTGCTGAACTCTCTTTGCTGATAGTATGCTAAGAATTTTTGCATCTATATTCATGAGAGATGCTGATCTGTGGTAATACTTTTTTGTAATGCCTTTTCTTGGTTTTGGTGTTAGGGTCATACCAGCTTCATAAAATAAATTGGAAAGAGTTCTCTCCTATTTTCTGGAAGAGATTGTGTAAAATTGGTGTTAATTCTTCTTTAAGTGTTTGGTAGAATACTCTAGTGAAACCATCTGGGCTTGGGGGTTTCTTTTTTGGGAGTTTAAAAATTATGAATTCAGTTTCCTTAATAGTTATAGCTGTTCAAGTTATCTGCTTCATAGTGGATGAATTATGGTAGTTTGTGTTTTCGAGGAATTGCTCCATTTCATCTAAGTTGTCAAATTTAGGTGTGTGGAATTATTCATAGTATCCCCTTATTATACTTTTGATGTCTGCAGGGTTTTTAGTGATATCTCCTGTTTTATTCATAATATTGGTAATTTTATCTTTTATCTCTTTTTTTAGTCTTGCTAGAGGTTTGTCAATTTTTATTGATATTTTGAAAGAACTAGCTTCTTGTTTCATTGATTTTCTGTATCGTTTTTCTGTTTTAAATCATTGCTTTTTAAAATTATCTTCATTATTTTCTTCCTTCTGCTTGCTTTGGGTTTATTTTGCTCTTCTTGAGGTGTGACACTAGATTACTGATTTGAGACTTTTTTGTAATGTGTGCACTAATTGCTAAAAATCTCCCTCTCAGCACTTTTAGCTATGTCCCATAACTTTTCATATTTTGTATTGGAGTTTTAAAATTTCCTTTGATATGTCCTTTTGACCTGTAGATTATTTAAAAATATGTTACTTAGTTTCCAATTGTTTGGAGATTTTCCTGTTATCTTTCAGCTATTGATTTCTAATTTCATTCCAATGTGGTCAGAGAACACATTCTGTATGATTTTAATTCTTTTAAATTTGTTGAGGTCTGTTTTATGGCCCAGGATATAGTATTTGGGTATCTGTTACATGGGCACCTGAAAAGAATGTGTACTCTGCTGTTAAGCATAGTGTTCTACAGGTGTCAGTTAGATCCTGCTCATTGATGGTGCTGAGTTCTTCTGTATCCTTCTGATTTTACGCTTATTTGTTTTTATCAATTGTTGACAGAAGTGGTGAATTCTCAACCTATAGTGTGTAGTTGTCTCTTTTCCTTTTAGTTCTCTTAGTTTTTGCTTGTATTTTGCAGTTCTCTTGTTTGGTGCATATACATTTAGGATTTCGATGGCTTCTTGGTGAATTAGTCCTCTTATCATTATATAATGTTCCTCTCTGATAATTTTCTTTGTCTGAAAACTACTTTATCTGATATTAAATAGTTAATAGTACTCCTGCTTTCCTTTGATTAATGTTTGCATGATATCCTTTTACTTTGAACTTGACTATATCATTATATCTTATGTGAGTTTTTTGTAGACAGCGTATAGTTGGGTTATGTTTTTAAATCCATCCTGCCAATCTCTGTCTTTTTATTGGGGTATTTAGACTTTTAAATTTAGTATAATTACTGGAATATTAGGGCTTAAGTCTGCTGTTTTTTATTATGTTTGTTCTTTCTGTTTTCATCTTTTTAAGTGGGATACTTAAACATTTTTTAGAATCCCATTTTGATCTATCTATATTGTTTTGAGTTTTCTCTTAGTGTAGCATTTTCATTTGTTGCTTTATGTGTATATACATAACTTATCACAGTCTACTTGTTTTGTCCTTTTACCAATCCGAGTAAAGTATAGAAATCTTACCTCATTTCTGTCTCTTTACCCAGTTTATAACACAATTGTCTTAAATATTTACTCTGCATACATTTTGAGTTACTTTAGACAGTGTTATAATTTTTGCTTCAACAATCAAACATGATTTAGAAAACTCAAGAGGAGGAGGAAAGCCTATTATATTTATTTTTGCTTATTGTGTTCTTTCTTTCTTTCTGATTTCTCAAGGTTCCTTCTTTCACCATTTCCCTTCTATTTAGAGAACTTCCTTTAGCCATTCCTTTAAGGATAAGTCTGCTGGCAAAAAATTTTCTTAGTTTCCCTTTATCTGAGAATGTATTGATTTCCCCTTTATTCCCAAATGATATTTTTGCCAGGTATAGGATTCTGAGTTGACAATTCTTTTTTTCCAACACTTGAAAAATATTGTGCCACTTTCTTCTGGCTTCCATTATTTTAAAGGAGAAATCTGCTGCCATTCTAATTGTTTTCCCCTATAAGGTGTCATTTTTTTTCCTCTGGCTGCTTTCAGAAATTTTTCTTTGAAGTTAGTTTACAGAAGTTTAATTACGATGTGTCTAGGCATGTTTTTCTTTGGGTTTATTCTGTTTGTAGTTTGCTTAGCTTTTGAATCTGTAGGTTTATGTTTCTTGCCAAATTTGGGACGTTCAAACATTATTTCTTTGAGTACTTTTCAGCCCCACTCTCTTTCTTTTCTTACCTAAGACTCGGATGACATGAATGTTAGATTTTTTGTTATATTCACACAGGTCCTGGTGACTGATTTTTAAGCCTATTTTCTCTCTGTTTTTTTCAGATTGGGCGGTTTTTATTGTTCTATCTTCCAGTTCACTGATTCTTTTCTCTGTCCCCCCAATTCTGCTGTTGAACCTATCCACTGAGATTTTTATTTAAGTTATTATATTTTCAGTTCTAAAATTTACATTTTGTTCTTCTTTATATCATCTATGTTTTTGCTGATACTTTCTTTTTTTCTTTTTTTTTGCTAAGGCCTTCTACTTTTTCATTTGTTTCAAGCATGTTCTAATTGCTGAAGCAGTTTTATCATGGCTGCTTGAAAATTTGTGAAATAATTCTAATATATCTGTCACTTCTCTATCAGTATTTATTGATTGTCGTTTTTCATTCATTTTGAGATCTTCCTAATTCCTGCTCTGAAAAGTGAACTTCAGTTGAAACCTGGACATTTTTATATTATGTGGTGAGACTATAGATCTTACATGCACCTTCTGTTTTGGTTTTCTTTCTCTGATACCACTTCAACAGTGTAAGGGAGGGAGCTGTCTCATTACTGCCAGGTGGATGTAGAAGTCCAGGTTCCCAAGTTGGCCTCTGTTGACATCCAAGGGAGGAATTTCTTATTTTGCTGGGTGGGAACAGTCTCCACTGACATCATGGTGGTCTTGTTCCTGCTGGGCAATGGTGAAAGTCCTGATTCTCCATTAGGCCTCCTATGACATTGCCTGAGCAGGGAGGGAATGGGGTCCCTTGTTATAGGCTGGTGGGAGATGGAATCTAGGCTCCTTACTTGGCCTTTTCTGGCATGTGTATGTGGGGGAACAGTTTATTCTGTGGCATTTGGCTGGAATTGAGCGGTTATTATCTAAAAGTTTTCTTTCTTGCTAAGTTGCTCCTTTTCTGGTCTTTGCTGGATTTTTTTGGCCTGTACATATTGTCATTTCTGGATTGCCAGCTTCTTCATCTCTAAGACTGGGATATATGGGCCAAAAAGAAAACTCAGAGACCTCACCATTATATTGTTCTTCAGGTCCTGAAGTCCTAACTAGTCTGCCTTCTTCTCTCGACCTTTTAGATTCTTCTTATATTTGTTTTATATGTAATGTCCAGGAGTCTTAGTTTTATTAGCAGGAGGAATAAGGAAAAGTACACCTACTCCATCTTCCTATGAGTGGAAATACATTTTTTATTGCCTAAAGGGTCCTTCATGTCTTGTGGCATTTGCTAAATTTTTGTTAGAGAGCATTTTTGTGTTGGAAAACTGTCTTGCTTCTTTGGAGGTGTTGGAATGGAGAGGACAGACTAATCTTTGGAATAGCCTCTTTTTTAAAAAAAATATTTATTTATTTATTTATTTACTTACTTGGTTGTGCGTCTTAGTTGAGGCAGATGGGCTCCTTCGTTGTGTCAGGTGGGCTCCTTTGTTGCAGCATGCGAACTCCTTAGTTGTGGCATGCGAACTCTTAGTTGTGGCATGCATGTGGGATCTAGTCCCCTGACCAGGGATCAAACCTGGGCCCCCTGCATTGGGAGTGTGGAGTCTTATCCACTGCGTCACCAGGGAAGTCCCCTAGCCTATTCTTTCTGAACCTTGAGTGGACGTCACAGTTTTTAGCATCCAAGCCTCAGCATGGACTCTTCCCCCTGTCTGGAGTACCCTTCAACTGTCTAAGTCTTATTTGTTCTTCAAGTTTCAACTTAAACATTATTTTTCAAAAAGGCCCTTTCTGTTCCCTGGATAGGTTTGAGTTCCCCTCTACCAAATGTTCCCAGAGCACCTTGTATTTCTCATATCATCCCCATTACAATACTTTATTGCAGTTACTCATTTAATGTCTGTTTTACTAAATAGTTTATAACTCCATGAAGGTGAGGATTATGACATTGTTCTTTGATACTCTATCAAATACCTGGTGCCTACTGCAGTGTCCAGGACAAAGTAGACATTCTACAAATTCAGGTTGAATGTACCTATGTATGTATTGGTTCGTAAATGTCTACTTATCTGATCACACCTAAGTGGTCCATGAAACTTCCGTGGCCGCCTGGGCTCCAACTCTGGGACCAGGACCCAGAAACTTGAAGGTTAATGCTGGGCACAGCAAGTCCTCCAGGCTCCTGCTTCAGACCCAACTTGGGTCCTTTCTGGTTGGTGGTTGCTTAGGGCATGCCAGTTGTTAAAATAGTGTGACCTCATTCTGATTATATGAACTAGTGAATGAATGAATTAGGTCCAGAAGCTGTAAGCTTACCTGGTACAACTAAGCCATAACCAACAAAACTCCTCTTTGTGTGCTTTGCTCCATAGTCTGCATTATTACTTATAGTTCTTATTGTGGTTGATTTCCCCTTTTTCATATACCAGCTCTGGCCTGAGTATAGATAATGAGATATTCTAGGAGAGTCATCATAGCTCCAAGGCAACTCTTCCTTGCTTTCTCTCTAGCCAAGGTCTTATTTCCTGAGATGGGTACTTTGGGGGGTATATTCCTTATATCTCCAAAACTGGCTCTAGGTCACACTGTCGCAGTGACCACTACATGGGCCAAGTGACTTCTTTCACATTTTGCATAAAGTCTACCTTCCTTCCTACTGGACTCTGGTTCAAGAGATGCTGTGAAATGACTCCTTAGGATCGTATCTTGAGTCCATATCCTCGTCAAACACTAGTTCTCCTCTGTCATAATATCCTCACTCCTTTTCCGAGTCCACGAGGTAAGCTTCTTTTTTTTTTTTTTTAACCCAGGACTGCAGTCTGTATGCTCTAAAATTTTTCTTGAGCATATATATATGTTTTTTGATTTATACATTCTGTTCTATCTGTCACTTTTACTCTGTGGACAAACCGGTGTGTCCCTGATACTTCTTTTATGGTTCTGTCCACTTTCAAAAATTAGCCATTTGAATACTGGGAACACACATCTCTTGAAATTTTCAGCATTTTGCCTTTCTCTATTCTTCATACTGTACATTTTATTTCACTATCATGATTTTTGCATCTCTACATCAAAGCAAAGATTGCAATTAGTAAGGTTTAAATCTTTCTACATGATTTGATCTTTTTTTTTTTTACATCTTTATTGGAGTATAATTGCTTTAAAATGGTGTGTTAGTTTCTGCTTTATAACAAAGTGAATCAGTTATACATATACATATGTTCCCATATCTCTTCCCTCTTGCGTCTCCCTCCCTCCGACCCTCCCTATCCCACCCCTCTAGGTGGTCACAAAGCACTGAGCTGATCTCCCTGTGCTATACGGCTGCTTCCCACTAGCTATTTTATGTTTGGTAGTGTATATATGTCCATGCCATTCTCTCACTTTGTAACAGCTTACCCTTCCCCCTGCCCATATCCTCAAGTCCATTCTCTAGTAGCTCTGTGTCTTTATTCCTGTCTTACCCCTAGGTTCTTCATGACATTTTTTTTTCTTAAATTCCATATATATGTGTTAACATACGGTATTTGTCTTTCTCTTTCTGACTTACTTCACTCTGTATGACAGACTCTAGGTCCATCCACCTCATTACAAATAGCTCAATTTCATTTCTTTTTATGGCTGAGTAATATTCCATTGTATATATGTGCCACATCTTCTTTATCCATTCATCTGTCGATGGACACTTCGCTTGCTTCCATGTCCTGGCTATTGTAAATAGAGCTGCAATGAACATTTTGGTACATGAATCCTTTTGAATTATGGTTTTCTCAGGGTATATGCCCAGAAGTGGGATTGCTGGGTCATATGGAAGTTCTATTTGTAGTTTTTTAAGGAACCTCCATACTGTTCTCCACAGTGGCTGTACCAATTCACATTCCCACCAGCAGTGCAAGAGTGTTCCCTTTTCTCCACATCCTCTCCAGCATTTATTCTTTCTAGATTTTTTGATGATGGCCATTCTGACTGGTGTGAGATGATATCTCACTGTAGTTTTGATTTGCATTTCTCTAATGATTAATGATGTTGAGCATTCTTTCATGTGTTTGTTGGCAGTCTGTATATCTTCTTTGGAGAAATGTCTATTTAGGTCTTCTGCCCATTTTTGGATTGGGTTTTTTATTTTTTTCATACTGAGCTGCATGAACTGCTTGTAAATTTTGGAGATTAATCCTTTGTCAGTTGCTTCATTTGCAAATATTTTCTCCCATTCTGAGGGTTGTCTTTTGGTCTTGTTTATGGTTTCCTATGCTATGCAAAAGCTTTTAAGTTTCATTAGGTCCCATTTGTTTATTTTTGTTTTTATTTCCATTTCTCTAGGAGGTGGGTCAAAAAGGATCTTGCTGTGATTTATGTCATAGAGTGTCCTGCCTATGTTTTCCTCTAAGAGTCTGATAGTTTCTGGCCTTACATTTAGGTCTTTAATCCATTTTGAGCTTATTTTTGTGTATGGTGTTAGGGAGTGATCTAATCTCATACTTTTACATGTACCTGTCCAGGTTTCCCAGCACCACTTATTGAAGAGGCTGTCCTTTCTCCACTGTACATTCCTGCCTCCTTTATCAAAGATAAGGTGACCATATGTGCGTGGGTTTATCTCTGGGCTTTCTATCCTGTTCCATTGATCTATCTTTCTGTTTTTGTGCCAGTACCATACTGTCTTGATTACTGTAGCTTTGTAGTATAGTCTGAAGTCAGGGAGTCTGATTCCTCCACCTCCGTTTTTCATTCTCAAGATTGCTTTGGCTGTTTGGGGTCTTTTGTGTTTCCATACAAATTGTGAAATTTTTTGTTCTAGTTCTGTGAAAAATGCCAGTGGTAGTTTCATAGGGATTGCATTGAATCTGTAGATTGCTTTGGGTAGTAGAGTCATTTTCACAATGTTGGTTCTTCCAATCTAAGAACATGGTATATCTCTCCATCTGTTTGTATCATCTTTAATTTCTTTCATCAGTGTCTTATAATTTTCTGCATACAGGTCTTTTGTCTCCTTAGGTAGGTTTATTCCTAGATATTTTATTCTTTTTGTTGCAATGGTAAATGGGAGTGTTTTCTTGATTTCACTTTCAGATTTTTCATCATTAATGTATAGGAATGCCAGAGATTTCTGAGCATTAATTTTGTATCCTGCTACTTTACCAAATTCATTGATTAGCTATATTAGTTTTCTGGTAGCATCTTTAGGATTCTCTATATATAGTATCATGTCATCTGCAAACAATGACAGCTTTACTTCTCCTTGTCCGATTTGGATTCTTTTTATTTCCTTTTCTTCTGTGATTGCTGTGGCTAAAACTTCCAAAACTATGTTGAATAAGAGTGCTGAGAGTGGGCAACCTTGTCTTGTTCCTGATCTTAGTGGAAATGCTTTCAGTTTTTCACCATTGAGGATGATGTTGGCTGTGGGTTTGTCATATATGGCCTTTATTATGTTGAGGAAAGTTCCCTCTGTGCCTACTTTCTGCAGGGTTTTATCATAAATGGGTGTTGAATTTTGTCGAAAGCTTTTTCTGCATCTATTGAGATGATCATATGGTTTTTCTCCTTCAATTTGTTAATGTGGTGTATCACATTGATTGATTTGCGTATATTGAAGAATCCTTGCATTCCTGGAATAAACCCCACTTGATCATGGTGTATGATCCTTTTAATGTGCTGTTGGATTCTGTTTGCTATTATTTTCTTGAGGATTTTGTATCTATGTTCATCAGTGATATTGGCCTGTAGTTTTCTTTCTTTGTGACATCCTTGTCTGGTTTTGGTATCAGGGTGATAGTGGCCTCGTAGAATGAGTTTGCGAGTGTTCCTTCCTCTGCTATATTTTGGAAGAGTTTGAGAAGGATAGGTGTTAGCTCTTCTCTAAATGTTTGATAGAATTTGCCTGTGAAGCCATGTGGTCCTGGGCTTTTGTTTGTTGGAGGATTTTTAATCACAGTTTCAATTTCAGTGCTTGTGATTGGTCTGTTCATATTTTCTATTTCTTCCTGATTCAGTCTTGGCAGGTTGTGCATTTCTAAGAATTTGTCCATTTCTTCCAGGTTGTCTATTTTATTGGCATAGAGTTGCTTGTGGTACTCTCTCATGATCTTTTGTATTTCTGCAGTGTCAGTTGTTACTTCTCCTTTTTCATTTCTAATTCTATTGATTTGAGTCTTCTCCCTTTTTTTCTTGATGAGTCTGGCTAATGGTTTATCAATTTTGTTTATCTTCTCAAAGAACCAGCTTTTAGTTTTATTGATCTTTGCTATCGCTACCTTCATTTCTTTTTCATTTATTTCTCATCTGATCTTTATGATTTCTTTCCTTCTGCTAACTTTTGGGGGTTTTTGTTCTTCTTTCTCTAATTGCATTAGGTGCAAGGTTAGGTTGTTTATTCGAGATGTTTCCTGTTTCTTAAGGTAGGATTGTATTGCTATAAACTTTCCTATTAGAACTGCTTTTGCTGCATCCCATAGGTTTTGGGTCGTCATGTTTCCTTTGTCATATGTTTATAGGTATTTTTTAATTTCCTCTTTGATTTCTTCAGTGATCACTTCGTTATTAAGTAGTGTATTGTTTAGGCTCCAAGTGTTTGTATTTTTTACAGATCTTTTCCTGTAATTGATATCTAGTCTCATAGTGTTGTGTTCGGAAAAGATACTTGATACGATTTCAATTTTCTTAAATTTACCAAGGCTTGATTTGTGACCCAAGGTATGATCTATCCTGGAGAATGTTCCATGAGCACTTGAGAAAAATGTGTATTCTGTTGTTTTTGGATGGAATGTCCTATAAATATCAATTAAGTCCATCTTGTTTAATGTATCTTTTAAAGCTTGTGTTTCCTTTTTTATTTTCATTTTGGATGATCTGTCCATTGGTGAAAGTGGGGTGTTAAAGTCCCCTACTATGAATGTGTTACTGTCGATTTCCCCTTTTATGGCTGTTAGTATTTGCCTTATGTATTGAGGTGCTCCTATGTTGGGTGCATAAATATTTACAATTGTTATATCTTCTTCTTGGATCGATCCCTTGATCATTATGTAGTGTCCTTCTTTGTCTCTTCTAATAGTCTTTATTGTAACATCAATTTTGTCTGATATGAGAATTGCTACTCCAGCTTTCCTTTGGTTTCCATATGCATGGAATATCTTTTTCCATCCCCTTACTTTCAGTCTGTATGTGTCTTTAGGTCTGAAGTGGGTCTCTTGTAGACAGCATATATATGGGTCTTGTTTTTGTATCCATTCAGCCAGTCTGTGTCTTTTGGTGGGAGCATTTAATCCATTTACATTTAAGGTAATTATAGATATGTATGTTCTTATTCCCATTTTCTTAATTGTTTTGCGTTTGTTATTGTTAGTCTTTTCCTTCTCTTGTGTTTCTTGCCTAGAGAAGTTCCTTTAGCATTTGTTGTAAAGCTGGTTTGGTGGTGCTGAACTCTCTCAGCTTTTGCTTGTCTGTAAATGTTTTAATTTCTCTATCAAATCTGAATGACATCCTTGCTGGGTAGAGTAATCTTGGTTGTAGGTTTTTCTCCTTCACCACTTTAAATATGTCTTGCCAGTCCCTTCTGGCTTGCAGAGTTTCTGCTGAAAAATCAGCTGTTAACCTTATGGGGATTCCCTTGTGTGTTATTTTTCCCTTGCTGCTTTTAATATGTTTTCTTTGTATTTAATTTTTGACAGTTTGATTAATATGTGTCTTGGCATGTTTCTCCTTAGATTTATCCTGTATGGACTGTCTGTGCTTCCTGGACTTGATTAACTATTTCCTTTCCCATATTAGGGAAGTTTTCAACTATAATCTCTTCAAATATTTTCTCAGTCCCTTTCTTTTTCTCTTCTTCTTCTGGAACCCCTATAATTCGAATGTTGGTGCATTTAATATTGTCCCAGAAGTCTCTGAGACTGTCCTCAGTTCTTTTCATTCTTTTTTCTCTATTCTGCTGTGCAGTAGTTATTTCCACTATTTTATTTTCAAGTTCACTTATCTGTTCTTTTGCCTCAGTTATTCTGCTATTGATCCCATCTAGAGTATTTTTCATTTCATTTATTGTGTTGTTTATCATTGCTTGTTTCATCTTTAGTTCTTCTAGGTCCTTGTTAAATGTTTCTTGCATTTTGTCTATTCTATTTCTGAGATTTTGGATCATCTTTACTATCATTATTCTGAATTCTTTTTCAGGTAGACTGCCTATTTCCTCTTCATTTGTTAGGTCTGGTGGGTTTTTATCTTGCTCCTTCATCTGCTGTGTGTTTTTCTGTCTTCTCATTTTGCTTATCTTACTGTGTTTGGTGTCTCCTTTTTGCAGGCTGCAGGTTCGTAGTTCCCGTTGTTTTTGGTGTCTGTCCCCAGTGGCTAAAGTTGGTTCAGTGGGTTGTGTAGGCTTCCTGGTGGAGGGGACTAGTGCCTGTGTTCTGGTGGATGAGGCTGGATCTTGTCTTTCTGGTGGGCAGGTCCACGTCTGGAGATGTGTTTTGGGGTATCTGTGGACTTACTATGATTTTAGGCAGCCTCTCTGCTAATGGGTGGGGTTGTGTTCCTGTCTTGCTTGTTGTTTGGCATAGAGGTGTCCAGCACTGTAGCTTGCTGGTCGTTGAGTGAAGCTGGGTGCTGGTGTTGAGATGGAGATCTCTGGGAGATTTTCACGTTTGATATTATGTGGAGCTTGGAGGTCTCTTGTGGACCAGTGTCCTGAAGTTGGCTCTCCTACCTCAGAGGCACAGCAGTGACTCCTGGCTGCAGCACCAAGAGCCTTTCATCCACCCAGCTCAGAGTAAAAGGGAGAAAAAGAAGAAAGGAAGGAAGGGAGGGAGGGAGGGAGGAAGGAAGGAAGGGAGGAAGGAAGGGAGGAAAGAAGGAAGGAAAAATTAAAATAAAGTTGTTAAAAGAAAAAATAATTATTAAGAAAAAAAAATTTTTTTTAAAACCAGACAAATGGGGACAAATGGTGAAAGCAATGCTATACAGACAAAATCTCACACAGAGGCATACACATACACATTCACAAAAAGAGGAAAAGGGGATAAAATAATAAATCTTGCTCTGAAAGTCCACCTTCTCAATTTGGGATGATTCATTGTCTATTCAGGTATTCCAGAGGTGCAGGGCACATCAAGTTGATTGTGGAGCTTTAATCCGCTGCTTCTGAGGCTGCTGGGAGAGATTTCCCTTTCTCTTCTTTGTTCACACAGCTCCCGGGGCTCAGCTTTGGATTTGGCCCTGCCTCTGCGTGTAGGTTGCCCGAGGGCGTCTGTTCTTCGCTCAGACAGGACAGGGTTAAAGGAGCAGCTGCTTCGGGGGCTCATTCAGGACGTGGGGGAGGGAGGGGTGTGGATGCGTGCTGAGCCTGCGGTGGCAGAGGCCGGCCTGACGTTGCACCAGCCTGAGGCGCACCGTGCGTTCTCCCAGGGAAGTTGTCCCTGGATCTCGGGACCCTGGAAGTGGCGGGCTGCACAGGCTCCCGGGAGGGGAGGTGTGGATAGTGACCTGTGCTCGCACACAGGCTTCTTGGTGGTGACAGCAGCAGCCTTAGCGTCTCATGCCCCTCTCTGGGGCCCGCGCTGTAAGCCGCGGCTCGCGCCCGTCTCTGGAGCTCCTTTAAGCAGCGCCCTTAATCCCCTCTCTTCGCGCACCAGGAAACAAAGAGGGAAGAAAATGTCTCTCCCTCTTCGGCAGCTACAGACTTTTCCCCAGACTCCCTCCCGGCTAGCCGTGGCGAACCCCTGAAGGGGTTCAGGCTGGGTTCACGCCGCCAACACCAGTCCTCTCCCGGCGCTCCGACCAAAGCCTCCCAGCCCCGCCCGCCCCGGTGGGTGAGCAGACAAGCCTCTCAGGCTGGTGAGTGCCAGTTGGCACCGATCCTCTGTGCGTGAATCTCTCCGCTTTGCCCTCCGCACCCCTGTTGCTGTGCACTCCTCCGCGGATCCGAAGTTTTCCCCCTCCGCCACCCGCAGTCTCCGCCGGCGAAGGGGCTTCCTAGTGTGTGGAAACTTTTCCTCCTTCACAGCTCCCTCCCACTGGTGCAGGTCCCGTCCCTATCCTTTTGTCTCTGTTTATTCTTTTTTCTTTTGCCCTACCCAGGTACGTGGGGAGTTTCTTGCCTTTGGGGAGGTCTGAGGTCTTCTGCCAGCGTTCAGTAGGTGTTCTGTAGGAGTTGTTCCACGTGTAGATGTATTTCTAGTGTATCTGTGGGGAGGAAGGTGATCTCCGCGTCTTACTATTCTGCCATCTTCCCGATTCCCCCCAATCTTTTTTTTAACCATACTTCTCATTCTAGTTCTTTCCTTAGGAAATCAAGGATAGCATTGGGTTTCATTGCCACCTCTGGTCTCTTAGCAGTACTTATCCATAATCTGCTTTTGCAGGGGATTTTGAGACTACCAAGGCACAAAGAAGTGATGTGGTTGATTATTAATATCTACAAGAACAATACCAGGAGGAGTAGTGTCCCTCTTGTCTCATGATTCTCTAACCTCTTTGCATTTTGCTTTTCTTATTGAGGGTACTTGAATGAGCTGATGGAACTTGCGACTGAGAAGAAGCTTCCAGGTTCTCTTTGTCAACAGCAAGGCTGCCATGAATGTCAGGAGGAGGCTGAATACTTTAAATCCTCATCCTGATGAAATTAAAGCATTTTAACTTTGGATTTGAGATTGCTAATTGATGACTTTTTATTATTTTTGTAGGCCGCACTCAGCATATTTGGCATGGTTGGGGGACCACTTCTGGGCTTATTTGCTTTGGGGATTTTGGTTCCCTTTGCCAACTCAATAGTAAGTATTAAAAATGAATATGTGTAAAGCCTACTTTTCCAACTGCAGTAGCACCTCTATAATTTTTTCTCAATTGTAAAGATATGGTTCCTTTGATATTTGTCATTAGTGACCTGTCTGGATGTCTTAAATTACTCATATTGACTTTGCTGGGATACACAATGAACGTACTATGCATCGGGACCCTGCATGTGTGGAACCAAATGGAAACTACCAGAATAATATATATTATGAATATCATATAATTAAGTTATCTAATAACATGATATTTATAAATAAAATATAGAGTATTATATAACATAACTAAAAGATATATATTATGAAACAATATACAATGTGATATGTAATATATACTACAATATATATTATGAATATTATATAACTAAAGGAACAACATTTTGTACGCATATACTTTTTTGCCGTTCTTGAAAATTAATCACTGGGATTTAAAGGAGATCGACAGGCTCAGATATGCAAGATTTCAGGGCAGTAGAGCTGAGGATACCTGTGACTAGCCAGAGTACTGTAAAGAGAAGAAATAGGATAAAATCTTCAGCACTTTGGTCAGAAAATTTACACTCCTGATATTTAAAGATGTAGCTCAACATGGTTTTAGACCCAAAGGAGTGATTATAACTGGGAATTGTATTCAGAAAGAGGTAATAGCTCATTTCTTCTACATAGATGTATCTGTGCTTTGAAGCCAAGTTTTGTTTAGAATAAGTGAAATTGAAATTACTTCTCTGAAATCCAGGAGGAACTCCACTAGTTCAGTCCTGCTGTAAGCTGAAGTTCAGGAAAAGCTGGTAATGTATGTGTGGTTGTTTCAGACAGATGGAGAATAACTGCAGAACTATGACTTTACATTTAGAATTCCATTTTCCTCATGAGGCATTAGGAATTGGTAAGGCAGATACTAATAAGGGCTATTATCATTGTTAACAATAATTCTCAACAAAGTGTCATATGAAAAGCTAGTTTGGCAGAAATTAATCAAAATGAAAGAGAGCAGTTTGTGTCACCTCAGAATGTTGAAGCTTTGATGAGATTCTTTGCATTATGAAATGCATAGTGGTTTGTTGAGTGCCTGAAATGTTAAAAGAAGACTGACTTTTGATTTTTGACATTTATTTCCACCACGAGTTGCCTCCAGAAATGCTATAGCTGACTAGGTCCAACACGCCCTTAGAAGGGGAAGTAAGAACTGTTATTCCTTTCGTAATATCTGATCATTATTCTTAAAGAAAGGGGAGAAATTTCACCACAGAGGAAGGCGCTTCCCAGCTCAAGATTTGCTTTTATCTCCTTCATTTGGAACTAGGGCTTAAATCATTCAAGGACTGACTGACTGATCAAAACTACTTGGATTAGTGGTGAAAAGCAGGCAGGGGAACCCACGTCTTCCAAAGACTGGGAAACCAAATGTCTTCAGAGAGGAAATCTCCACTTATCTCTAGAGATGGTTTGGTTGTATGTAATGTACCATTGCAGTCATTTGTGAAAACAGCTGGCTATTTTCCCCTAATTTTCCTGCAGTACAGTTACAGACATGCATGTTGCTATGTATAGGAATAAATTCTGTGGATGTTTTCTTCTTCGTGTCTGTTGCTGCTCAGATGGCATGCCATTTTTTCACGGATTAAATGAAAATAGAGGGAACAGTTGGCCTGAAGTCAGCTGCATGACTGTTGTAGTTATTGGGTGTAAAGAGACAAGGAGGCCAAAACAGAGTGCTGGCCATGGAAACAGAGTGGAAGGAATGGAATTATGAGACAAAGGAAAAGAAAAATGGGCAGGAATTGGTGATTGGCGAGATAGAGATACGAATTATATGGGGGGGGTTCCAGAGACCCCAGGGCTTTGGGCTGAGGGACCAGGGACCCATGCTGCTCTTGGCAAGAGGCAAGGAGCTTACAGGGGAAAAGAGTTTTAGGAGGGGACTGGTAAATTTGGCTTGGACCATGTTGAGCTTAAGCTCCTAACGTTAATTTCCATTTCAAAGCAAACTGTATTATTTTTTTTGAGAAGTACTCCTGTTTTGCAGGGAGCACTTGTGGGTCTGCTGGCTGGATTTACCATTTCTTTGTGGGTCGGAATTGGAGCTCAACTTTATCCTCCACTTCCTGAGAGAACTATGCCATTAAGCCTTGAAACCTACGGCTGTAACAGCACATACAATGGGACAGATTGGATGACAACCACAGAAATGCCATTTTCTACCAGTGCTTTTCAAGTGTACAACGTTGAAAGGTATTGAATTGAACTTTATACTGTTGTATTTTTTAAAATGTGTGTGACAGGTAGAGAACCCCAGTTGCTTTTCTTGCCTTCAGTGCTGTGATTTTGCCTAATTCTGAAATGGGGAGAGCCCATGTGGCTTTCTGGCTATGATATTTTGTTCAGAAATAGCAAAAAATGCCATATTTTCTTAGTTTCAATAGAAACCTCTACCTCACCTACAGATGCAGAGGAGACTTGAATAGTAACAAAAAAAATTCTTTTATGGGTAAATGCTAATAAATACTGGCTCCAGTTGAATGAAAAAATGCCTCTGTACACTGAAAAACCTTTAAAATGAAAAGTAAAATGCTAAAAGACACATTGCATATATAGTTTTTGAAGTATAGCCTTTACCAGCTAAAAGCTACAGTTTAAATATGTTGGGTAATTGCTATTTGTTCAGTTTTAAAGATGCCATATCTTTAGAGCGTTGGCAATAAGTCACAGTGGTGATCTTCCTGCTAGAGTTTTCAGTTATGCAGTACATTTTTGAGCTTCTTGATATTGATATTGTCTGATTTAATGAAATGATGTAGACCTTTTTTTATATCACTATTTCACCGCCCAGTGGATGTGAGGGCAAGACTCCCCTTAGTGGATATATATCAATACATCTCCAGCCTTAAAGCACAAAACACATGGATACAAAGATGAGGCCACTTCCCCTAAAGTATTGCCCCAGTTCCAGCTTGCCTAGAATGAAACCATTGGAGAATCATTCCATTTGAGACAAGACATGGCATCTCCCTCTTAAAATGGACACACTCCTGGGAGAAAGAATGTGACCATACATATAAACATCATTGGTGATTTATGTCCCAGAGGGAATTCAGCAGTGAGAACACTTGTCAGTGGGAGTTCAAGGCTGGTAAACTCTGCATGGGTAGAGAGAAAAGATAGTTCCAGAGCCTGAGGCATATATGGGGGAAGGTTTGACTAGGTGGGGTGCTGTGGTGAGAGGGGTGCACAGAAATACAGTGAGTAGTCCGGATAAGCATGAATGCACTAATGTGGGGGGGGTAGTCAGGAAGTCATTAGAGAGTGAAAAAGGGAGCAATTATTAATTAAGTGTAAGTAGGAGGACGTTGAAGTCGTGCTTTTTGTTTTACAATTTTGCTTAGCCTTTTTCCTGATTATGTAAATGTCTCTTTTAATTTAAAAGAGGAAAGCAAATTGGTTATTCGGATTTCTGAAACAAATAAATTAGCTGAGGTTTACTATGTGCCTGGTACCATAACAATCACTTTTATATGTTAGCTTATTTATAAAATAAGCTAATAACTCAGCTAATAAACAAGAATTTTTGAGCATGAACTATGCACCCGGCACTGGGCTGACCATTTATGTAATATCCATAGACAGTCTTCCCCTCCCATCCACTGTGGTTCCTGCCTTCCAGGCAATTATAATCTAGCTGGAGAGAACATGCTACTATACACAAAACAAGGAACTCAGTACGCATGGTAAGTATAATAACTAGCTAATAACTAGTTGAAAGTATTTGTTAAAAGAATGATTATAAACAAAGTTGGAGTGTAGATTAGCACAGACTTCAAGATCTACTAATACTTGAAGAATGCAGAAGTTGGCTAGAGGAGAAGGTCTGGAAAGTTATTCTTGTCACAGAAACGACCAGAAGAGAAGTTGAACAAGAGAATAAACAATTAAACAATGTTGTGAACAGTAGTATTCATAGGCTCTCATGGGATCCAGGAGGAGGAAGAGCCTAACTCTTCCTGGGCGGAAGATGCTTCTTAGAGAAGTATTTCATGAACTGGAGTTACTCAGGTGAACAGGATTGGGCAGTGGGAACAAAAGGAGGATGGAGTGTATGTTGCAGAACGAAGGCAACATATGCAGAGGCATGAAGGCCTGAAGCCACATGGCATCTTAGGAAATCATGCATAGTTCAGTATGGCTAGAGTCCAAGGGGAATGAACGCACAGCTAAAGGTGAAATAAGATACGTTTTGGTTGCCTAAGTATTGGGTTTCAATTACCCAGATTCAGTTTTTATTTAAGTTTCTAGTACTTGATGGGTACATATTGGTAGCTTGTTGTGCTTTTAACTTGCATTTCCCTTATGATTAATGAAGTTCAATACCTTTTTACATGTTTATTGGCCATTCGTATAACTATTTTTGTGGCTTGTCTGTTGAAATCTTTGGTCCATTTTTAAATGGGTACTCTGTCCTTTTCTTATTTATTTAGGATTTCTTGATATATTCTAGATACAAGATAAGTTTTGAAAATATTTTTCTCCCACTCTCTGGCTTGCCTTTTTGCTCTCTTAGTGATGCTTTTTAGTGGTCAGAATTTCTTAATTTTAATTGAGTTCAACTTATCAGTCTTTTCCTATATGGTTAGTCCTTCGTGAATTCCGTTTAAGAAATCTTTGCCTACCCTGAGGTCATAAAGCTATTCCTCTATTTTTTTATTTAAAAGCTTTCTTGTTCTCCATTTCCACTTGGGAAATGTAATCCACTTCAGAATTGATTTCAAGTGATCAAGATTCATTTTTTCCCATATGGATATTCTTTTTTTTTGGACTAGAAGAACAGGTTTTTTTTTGTTTTTTTTTCATAACTCACACACACACACTGTATTTTATTTTTACAAGAGATAAATAAACTGACACCAAGCATTGTAAATGGATGGCCACAACAAAAGCAACGATGATTGCAATTACCAAACACGAAACACACTCACACTATGTCATAATACTGACATTCAGTCCAGTATCCTCCACTGTAACAGCTCCTTTACTTTGCAGTGAAAATTGATTTGTATATTTTTTGCCTCTGAGTCCTTGTGGGATTTTTTTTTTATTCAAACAGAACGTCACAAAAATTATAATCATCCTCATCAGTTCACTCAGTCCCATGTAATTAATTTTTTTTATCTTGATCTTTTGTTAGCACTTTTATGAATTCATCAGTTTTCCATTAGAGTTCTGAAAATGCTTATTCATTCAGTTCAGCAGTATAATCAGTTACCAGAAACCTGTACTTGTCAGAGTCTTTTCCATGAATTCCTTGAAGATGAAACCCTTTTCTAGGAACATTTTTGCGAAAGCATCAGAGTACACCCAGAACTGTCTGTAAATGACAAAAGACTTAAAAATGACCCATATGGATATTCTGTTAACCAAGCACCATTTATTGAACGGAGCCTCCTTTTACCCCACTTTGCAATGCAGTGGCAACTTTGACATAAACCAAATGTCTATTTTTCTGTGGGTCTGTTTTTCAGTTTTCTATTCGGTTCTATTTTGTTTGTCTTTGGCCCAATATATCACATTATCTTAATTTACCTGGCTCACCTCTATTTTTCCCTTCTTTCTGGGATGTTGGCTTCTCAAGTTCTAACTGCCATGATCTCTCTGAGGTCTTCAAAAACCTGCCTCCTCCCATTTCCCAGTTTTCATATTTTGTTCTTGGCAGGATGGTGCGTCTACTCTATCAAAGCTGAAAGTGGAATCTTAGAGCAATTGTTTTAGAAGCAGATCAGGTCATGTCACTCCTCCACTTAAAATACTGCAATGTGCCCTCCAAGTTGATCCATGTTGCTGCAAATGGAAGTGAAATAAGTCAGACAAAGACAGATACTGTATGATATCGCTTATATGTGGAATCTAAAAAACATAACATACTAGTGACTATAACAAAAAAGAAGCAGATTCACAGATATAGAGAACATACTGGTGGTTGCCAGTGGGGAGAGGGAAGGGAGAGAGGGGCAATATAGGGGTAGGGGATTAAGAGGTACAAACTACTAGGTATAAAATAAGCTACAAGGATACATTGTATAACATGGGGAGTATAGCCAATATTTTATAATGAATATAAATGGAGTATAACCTTTAAAACTTATGAATCACTATATTGTACACCTGTAACATATAATATTACACATCAACTCTAATAAAATGTAAATTTAAAAAATAAAAATAAAATAAAATAATAAAAATACTGCAATGTGTGCCGCTATCCAGAGAGTAAGGTCCAAACTCATCCAAGTCCTACGAAAAGACCTCTAGCTCATCTTGTACCATTCTATATCTTGTTCGTTATGCTACCGTCTGCTGGTGTTTACCTCTCTCTGGAATGCTTTCTCAAGAACTTTTGTTATTCAGATCTCAGTTCAAATGTCTCTTCTTCACAAAGACTTTCCCTGACCACTCCTTGTAGTGTAGTTCCTTTTTTCTACCCTGTTAATGTCACATTACCTTGTTTCATTTTCCTTATATACTTTCCACCAGTGGGAATTATGATGTTCATTAATTTGTTTACTTGTTCATTACATTTCTCTATTAGAATGTAAACTTTCTGAGGGCAGGAACAACCATATCCAGCTTTTTTATGGCAGACTTTCCAGTAACAAGAACAGTACCTGGGACATAAAGCAGAGTTGAATGAATAAACATGGACATTTAGTATTCTAGTATGTGGTTAAGATTAAGTCATACTTTTAATTCCTGATCCAGTAAGATAAAATTGGAACAGCAGATGTGGACGTTAAAAACATGATTAAATATTATATTTTGACTTTGCCATGAGGTTTATTGACACATACTGTTAGCTGCTAGTAGCATGCGTGAAATCTTACGGTTATGCTTTTGCTCTCTCTTAGGACTCCACTGATGGACAACTGGTATTCTTTATCATATCTATACTTCAGTACTGTTGGAACTTTGGTAACGTTATTTGTGGGAATGCTTATCAGCTTATCAACAGGTAACTAAACATTAGTATTGCTGTATTACTGTTACATTAGTTTTTACTATATCTGTTTTATAAGTATTTATGTTATTTTACTATAGTCCTAACAACTAGTTTAATTATTTGTTCCATCTTACTCATGGGAAATTTTACGGCCTGGTCTTGAAAACAGAAGACCCACCTCAATTTGAATCTTTGTTATGCCATTTATTAGCTGAAAGAACTTATAGCTACTACATAGCTACTCTGAGCCTTCGCTATCCTATGTATAAAATGAGGATAATAATTGACCTGCCTATCTCACAGGTCTCTGTAAGATAAAAAATAAAAGGCTTGAAGAAATTGTGTATAGCTACTACAATGCTAGGGATTTTACACATACCATTACAATAGCTCTGTGCCATGATCGTCTCATTGTCCTGCACTGACGCTTTGTAAAGAAGTATACACATGTAAGGAATAATTATTATGATCTTTATATCTAAACATAGTGTGAAGCCTTTCTCAGATGTTCATAACCTTTAAAAGAATAATTTTTAAAGGAAATCAAACCAATAATATAGCATACACAGCTCTCTGGGATTGCTATAGAACTGTTACCCTGGGACTTCATTTTGTCCTCGTTCTGTGAATTCTCTTGGTCTCCCTCCAGTGTTGGATTCCCTGCTGCCTGTATCCCATTACTCCTAATTCTTGTTTACACCCTCAACTGAATGGGGCACATCCTATAGCATATTCTTGAGAAAGGGTGGACAAGAGATCTTGGAAACATTGCATAGCTGAAAAAAAAAAGTCTTTAATTGCTCCTTATGCTTGATAATTGCTGATAATTTGAGTAGAGAATCCTAGGTTGAGAGTAACTTTCTTGTTCCTGGAGGCTGTGTTACTTCTCTTCGACTTGCCTTGTTGCTGTTGAGAATACCAGTGCCCTGCTGCCTGCTGCCCGTTCGCATGTGACCCATTTCACAATGACTGCCTCGCCCTAGCCTCTCAGGAGGGTTTCAATCTGAAGACCCATGTCCTGCAGTTCTAGGGCACTTTCCTATATTATTTCTTTTGTAATTTCCTGCCATTTTCTCTTTTCTCTTTCTGGAAACTCCTGTTAGTCATATGTTTTAAACTGGGACAGTCCTTCTGATTTTCTTATCTTTTCTCTCCTACTTTCCATCTCTGTGTCTCTTAGGTTTACTACATGGGTTATTTTTAAAATGACTTCTCCAGTAATTTTCAAAGGAGTGCTCTGATTCAGTTTTGAGAATACTCTGTAAGGGAAGGAGGGCAGGTAGAGGCTATTGCAGTAGCCCACGTGAGCAGTCACGGTGGCTTGGAGCAGGGCAGTAGTGTGGAGTTAGGGAGGAGTGCTGGGCTCCCTCATTTCCTACGTTTCCTCACACATACACATCCAGAGCAACCAAGCAGGGGGAGGCAGCTCCCCTGCCTTCTTTATCCAATGTGTTATGACTCGTCAGAAATCCTATAATTTGTCCAAGTATGCCTGATGTCTTTGTTTGCTTTATGCTGTAAATCTACGAGCATGGTGCTACTTTCTAGAATTCTACCGTCTCTCATTGTTTTTTGGGACCTGGATAGCACTGTCTTTGAAACTTCTGTGATACTTATATCACAGGATGTGTATTTATAATTAATAAATTATATTAATAATTAGTGGTGATATTAATATAATTGTATCAATGATTATATTAACATTATATAATTATAATTTAGACATTACAATTTATAATTATTGTAAACTTATAATAACGTTTGTAGCTATTTGTTACCTCTCAAACAGTTGTTTAAACTATTCTCTTTCGTTTCAAAAAGGACTACGCTTTTTCTCGTAAGTAAAATTTCCAGCACAGTAGGTTTACTCTCTTATCTGTTGTGATATATTTTAAGACAGATCTTAAACTTTTCTCACCAATAACCCAACTGTTCAGATCTGGAACACACCTAACCAATCTCCTTTTCCTATTTGACCTTTGGTCCTTTTTCAACCCTTTTTTTTTTCCTTTAAAAAAATGGTAGTGTCAGAGTACTCCCTCTGAGTGCTCCTTTTCCCCCCCCCTTAAATACTTTGATTCTGATAACCTTCTACAGCTTTATCTTTTGCTTTAAAAAGTGAAGGTGAACAGGCATCCAGTGATTAAAAAACACTTCAACTTCATTAATCTCATATATAACTTATTCCTACTTCATACCATCAGTGAGAACCTTGCAAAAAAAGTCTAGAAGCATAAAATCCTGATGCTCCTTGGGAAATATATTTAAAGATCTACTGTAGGATACTAGGAATATGTAGGAATTCAGGCCAAACAGACTTGGTTGGCATTTCAGCTTCACCTAATCACAGATGGTGCACCATGAATGTCTCTCTTCACTGGTAAAGTGGGGTAAATATTTTCCTACCTAGACTATGAGCTATGAGTGCAGTGATTATTTTATTCATCTCTGTCTCTCCAGCACCTGGTAGAGTCTCTAGAACATGGTAGGCACTCAACGATATTGAATGAATTAATTTAAGGTTGAACCCATATCCTGAACAACAGAGGTTCCCTTAATTAAAAATCTAGTATTTATACTAAAATGGTGTTTCTCAAACTTTAGAGGGCAGAAGAATCACCTTGGAAATTTGGTAAAAATCAGGACTCAGTGGCTCCACCCACAGAGGTTCTAATTGGGTCAGTCCAGGTTGGAATCCAGGAATCTGCATGTTCAGTACATCTCTTAGGTGATTTGGATAGAGGTAGTTGGAGAACAACTCTTTGAGATACACAGTTTTAAAACCTCCTCTCTGATTCACAAATAAAATACCGAGCCAAAGAATGATTTTTGTAGAGCAAAACTTTAGGGAAGAGAATTTGAATCAAACACCTATCATCATACTGGTTTTCATTTAAATAATTTATCCAACAATTCATAATTTCCTGCATTTCTTCACACATTCATAGCCACTAAACTGGGGAAGGGCAACTCCACCAAGCAGAGGTTTGATATTTTATTGGTAGATCATGAAGGATGCATTTAAACCAGTTTTCCTACCAGTATTGGGCCAGATGACTCTTCCCTAGTTGATACCAGATGAGACAGTTGGCTTGCATTTAACAATCACCTTATTTATCTTTAAACACTAGACTCATATATATAACACTGACAGGCTTGCAGAATCTGAGACTGACTGAGGGAAGAGAAATGGTAGGCTAAGTCTCCAGCACTATTTAAAAGACTCTTTCTCTGTGTGTTTTATAAGTGCATAGAAGTGAATGTGCCCAAGTTAAACGTGTGTATGATGGTCCGTCACTGGGTAGTTACAGATGTCTTTTTAACAATGTAAATAACGTATGTTTTTCAGGAGGAAGAAAACAAAACATAGACCCCAGATTCCTACTAACCAAAGAGGACTTTTTATCCAATTTTGACATTTTTAAGAAAGTGAGTTGGCTTTCTTTTTCCTTAAATTAGTAAGACTGTGCTTTTATCACCAAGACAGAACACTAGTTACTCCTCAGACTTTCTTTTGGACAAGGAAGGTATTTGCCTTCCTTTTTTAAATGATTTATTTCTGTTGTTTATCTTTGCCTCAATAGACTATGAAGCTGATTTAGAGAAAGAAAAGTAGTAATAACAATTATTTAGAGTTGAACGAACAGTTTCTTTTTTCTAATCACCATGTTAACATTTTCTTTTAGAAGAAGCAAGTTTTAGACTATAAATCTCATCCAATAGAAGATGATGGAACTGATAATCCTGGCTTCAACCATATTGAATTGAACTGCACAGATCAAAGTGGCAAGATCAGTGGGACTCGTTTGTGAAGCAGCTGTGATGCTAAATTATCTTAAACAGTGTCCCAGTTTTATATGTTTTTTAAGATAATTGGATCAGGTTTAGATTTTTTTTTGTCCTATCATGAGTGTTTTGGGGGAACTTTGGGGGGGATACATTTTTGTTAAAGCAAATTTTGACTTTTACTTTCTATACTCATTAATTGATGCTACTCTGAATGTAAGAGTTTCAGCATCAGTATTTTCCTCTATCTCTCTACTATTATATCAGTGAAGCTGTAGTTGTGCAAGTTTTGAAAGTTGTGACTACATATGTGCTGAAAAGCTAATACACACATATACACACATACTCGATGGTCAAAAGCATATTCTTAAATTAGGGCATCATTAAAAATATTTCCCTGCATTTGGTGCTAGCATATATTTTGGAGTTTGCCGAAATCATAATTGATATTGAAAAGGACCTTTCTCCCTCCTACCGCATACTCTGTTCTTAGGGAGCAATGAAGTGACAGGTCTGTGCTGTCTCGATCTTTGCTTCTCATCAACCCCTGTCAGCCCAGGGCACGTTTAACCTTGGAATTGATTCTGGCTCGGGAGGGTGGTAATCAAGAAGCATCCTGTTTGGGACAGAACATGGGCCCAATGGTCGAGGTCTTTTTGGTGCTATGCATCTCTTGTGCCTTTTTGCTTGTTAACTAGAGTTCCTGGCCATTGGCTGCTCATATTGCCTTTCTTAGACTCTGGTTCTTATCTGGATTCCTGGTTTCTCAGCCACTAACTTTGGTTTTGTTGCACATATTACCTTTGCTCGCCTTCCTGATTTCCTGTTCACTCTATTGCCTTGGGCTTGTGTATGTCTTGAGACACCCAATGTGAATCATGCTACCCCAGATCCTGGTTCACTGCGTCCTGGCCTATGAATATAAACTCCCATGAGCCTTATACTGACCAAAGTACTTGCAGCTAGGTACTTACGGATTTGGTGATCCAAGAACATTTACACAATTAAAAATGGGTAAGCTCTGTGGAATTAGATGATTCCATTGAATGCTATGAAGCTGAATGTCAACTAATTTGCAGTGATTTAAATTTAAATGTACATATGCTTAGACATATTGAATTCCAATGTATCCACCTGGTTGATGAGCTAAATTACATAGGCAAATACTACTATTTTTGTTTAGTGTTCCAGAATTACTGGATATATGCTATGTTCCATGCTTTAAAATTTTAAGTAGCAATCTCAAAGTTTATTTTGTTTATTTTCCTACATTTCTAGCTAAGACTTTGGTTACAGGCTTTCATCAATAACTTATTTTTTTTCTACAGTTCACACATTAGATACTGTTTAGAAGGGTTTTTTTTTAAGCATTACACTGTTTTAAAATAATAATGTGTGAAATATTTAGGTACATTAAAATATTTTATGATTAAATAATTTTTGCTTATTGTCTGATATTTAGGTGAGCATGCTGTACAGAGGTTGGCAATTAAAAACATTAAGAAATGTTTTTAATGTTTTATTCATGTTATTAAGAAACATTAATAAAAAATAAGAAATAGCATTAATCTAAAGCAAAGAGATTTATACATTTAAATTAATGATATATTCACATATTTTCTATGTGTATAGTTGTTATTTTTTAATCAACATATTTGTAAGCATCCATCAAACTTTGTAACTCTTCCTATGATTTTTTAATGAGTAGGAAGATATAATCTTATTTGTTTTATGTGAGTGTGATTTGAACAATTGTTATTTATTTAGTAATTCTAATGCACATGGAAATCAAAATCAGGTTATTTAAATAATCTTTTCTCTTTTCTGACTGCCAAGGAGTTATGGAATATATTCTTTTTTTTTTTTTTTTTTTTGCGGTACGCGGGCCTCTCACTGTTGTGGCCTCTCCCGCTGCGGAGCACAGGCTCCGGACGCGCAGGCTCAGCGGCCATGGCTCACGGGCCCAGCCGCTCCACGGCATGTGGGATCCTCCCGGACCGGGGCACGAACCCGTGTCCCCCGGCATCGGCAGGCGGATTCTCAACCACTGCGCCACCAGGGAAGCCCTATATTCTTAATGAGAGATATAACACTTCCATTCTTGTCCACTTGCTTTTAGGAAAATCTGTCTTTGTGACATTAGGAATTGTCGCTATTTTACTTTTATAACACATGAGAGTACCAGATTTCTATCTTAAGAAATCAAAGTAATGTTACTATTAATTATTAAAAATTATTTATCTTATCTAAATCTTTGGGTCAAACCAAATAAAGGTAGAATGTTAATGTAAATTTAAAAATCTAATGTTCTTAATTATTTTGAATCACAACAATGCTAATGGGAGGGAAAAGTCACATAAGTTACCTATTTCTTTTGCCACTAATAAGTTGTATGACCTTGAATTTATCCTTAATCTCTTCTAATGATGGAACTTAACACTAAACACATACCTACCTCACAAAAATAATGTGACCATCGAAGATCAGATAGTGCTTTATTAATTCAAATAGTGTTACTTAAAATTTCAATTGAAATTGATTGGGAGTCAAAATTTGAGACAAAGTTTATTTGCTAGTTTTGAAAGAAGATAAGCCGTTAATAATTTGCAGTGTAATGATATGGAAATAGTTCCTTACTCTAAAAAAATATATGCCATAGAAATACTAAAATATAGTTAGGAATCAGCAGGATTATTCTAACAGAGAGAATGTAAACTCTGAAGAAAGCTACAGACCAATCATATTCACTCCATAGAGAAAAGAAAATTTTATATGTAGGATAGAAAACAGTATACATGTATATTCATCTATTTAGTTGCTTATGCAATCATTTTCTCTCTAGACCAGTGGTTCTCAATGGGGCAATTTTGCATCTCAGGGGACATGTAGAAATATCTGGATACGTTTATGGTTGTTACATCTGGTGAGGAGGTGCTACTGGCATCTAGTGAATAGAATTCAGAGGTGCTGCTAAATGTCTTATGGTGCACAGGGCAGCCCTTCTCCTCCACAACAACAACAAAAAATGATCCTGCCTCAGCTATCAATAGTGTGGAGTTCAAGAAATCCTGCCCTAGAGGCCAAGGTTGAAATCTTGATTTTCCTGAAGTCACACACCTTGGTTGTGTTCTTTTAAGGAAATTGCCTTGACTCATCTACAGCTGAGGATTAAAGTATTGCTAGCATATGGAATGTTATGATGCAGAATAATGACCATATATTTTCACAACATTTTGAAAATATTAAGGACTATAGAATTGTGAATAACTATGAAAACAACTCTTAAGAGAGTTTCATTTCTTGGGCTTCCCTGGTGGCACAGTGTTTAAGAATCCGCCAGCCAATGCAGGGGACACGGGTTTAAGCCCTGGTCCTGGAAGATCCCACATGCCATGGATCAACTAAGCCAGTGTGCCACAACTACTGAGCCTGTGCTCTAGAGCCTGCAAACCACAACTACTGAGCCTGCGTGCCACAACTACTGAAGCCCACGTGTCTAGAGCCCGTGTTCCGCAACAAGAGAAGCCACCTCAATGAGAAGCCTGCGCGCCACAATGAAGAGTAGCCCCTGCTCGCGGCAACTAGAGAAAGACCGCACACAGCAATGAAGACCCAATGCACCTAAAAACAAACAGATAAATAAATAAATAAATTTATTTTAAAAAAGAGAGTTTCATTTCTTAACATGATTTCCAATATTAACACACATTAGGATGAAGGAAGTATTAAATATGTGAGTATGAAGGTTTCATAATTTTATTTATGATAACTCCAGAAAATACAGTTTATTGTTAACAACTGAGTGTCTGTCCATGATGTAGATACGTGCGACAGGGATGGAGCTGAGATGGGGGAGGTAACTCTCTGTGTTGATTCTTATAGGAAATTCTGAGTTTTATCCAATAACGATTGTTGATATGGAGTCAACTAAGTGACCCTTTAGTTACTGAAATTCACTGTATAATTTAATCACTGTAAAATTCACTTTTACATTTAAGTTGTATGCCCATTATGAAAAAACTTGAGGAGATTGAACATTATCATGTAAAACATGGTTGCATTTCTGACTTTTCAACTTGCTGATTAAACTCTACAAGTGTCTTTGCAGCTGTCTACTCTTGGGGGATAAATATCAAATAGAATATAATTAACTCTATCAGCTTTTACAGAAAGTTATTTCCACTCTATTTACCACACAAAGGACTCTTCCTATGTACTATGTATGGATTATAAAAGTGTAAGCAAATAAACATGTAGAACATATCACTGAAGGATATTTTATATTTTAAGCAATTAAGACTATATCTGAAAATACAATAGAAAATAACATATTTAATACCAGAAATTTCTTAGCCATTGTCTCTTTGAATATTCCCCCTCTCCCATTTTCTCTATTCTGTATTTCCTTACCTCCTATTAGATGAATGTTGTTAACTTTTTATCTCATCCCCCATGTCTCCTGATCTGGTTCATAATTGTTACATTTTTATATTTATCACAATCTTAGAACATTTTAATCACCCCCAAAGAAACCCCATATCCATTAGCAGTCAGTCGCCATTTCGCCCAACCCCATTAGCCCTAAGTGACCATTAATCTACTTTTTATCTCCACAGATTTTTCTATTCTGGAAATTTCATATAAATGAAATCACATGAAAATCAAAAGACCCCAGTATGTCTTTTGTGACCACAGCAGTCTTTTGTGACTGGCTTCTTTCACATAGCATAATGTTTTCAAGGTTAATTCATGTAGCATACATCAGTACTTCATTCATTTTGATGGCCTAATAATATTCCATTGTATAGCTATACCACATTTTATTTATCCATTCATCAGCTGATGGACATTTGTGTTGTTTCCACTTTTAGGCTATTATGAATAATGCTGATCTGAACACTGTGTACAAGTTTTTGTGTGGATGTGTGTTTTCGTTTTTCTTGAGTATATACGAGCAGTAGAATTGCTGGGTCGTGTGGTAACTCTATGCTTAACCATTTGAGGAACTACTAGACTGTTTCCAAAGTGGTTGCACCATTTTACGTTTCTATCAGTAGTCTATGAGGGTTCCAATTTCTTCACATCCTGACCAACGCTTGTTAAATGTATTTTTTATTATAGCCATTCTAGTGGGTGTGAAGTGGTATCTTATTGTGGTTTTGATTTGCAGTTTCCTGATAGCTAATGATGTTGAGAATCTTTTTATACTTATTGGCCATTTGTACATCATCTTTGGAGACATGTCTGTTGAGATCCTGTGCCCATTTTCAGTGGCTTATTTGTCTTTTTATTATTGAATTGTAGAGTTCTTTGTATATTCAAGATACAAGTTTCTTATCAGATATATAATTTACAAATGTTTTCCTCCACTCCATGGGTTGGAGAGTTTTCTAAGTCTCTGAGTTATAAAGTGATGGGATCTAAACAGATCTCAAGTTTCAAAGTAGAGAACATAAAGCCTCCTAGTCACACACTTAAGATAGAGTAGGAAGCATGATGTTTCAGTAAATAAGACAAAGTACAGTGCAATTTAAAATAGGGCCAGTTGTGGCGGTAGATGGAGAAACAAATGGAGACAGGTGAAGCAGGTGGAGAGGTAAGAAATAGGAGAAAGATAAATGCATAGACTCCGCTGAGGCCATGCATGGGTAGAAGCCAGGATACCCAGGCAAAGGCAAGACTGCAAAAAATGATAGGAGTCAAGGTATACCTTGGTTTACACGCTGTTGGAGAGGTAAGAGGCTGGCTCAAGAAGGCCATCTACAGGCGAAGTGATCAAGCAGAGAAAAAGAGATTCAGAAAACTGAACCAATGATCTTACCCACTCCCTGGAGCATTTGATTGCCTCCTCGGCTCTTCACATTCAAATAATCAGGTGTTTGATGTTTATAGCTCAGAAAAGCAATGCTTCCACAAATACCAGAGGAAAAAAGAGATTTCTTCTTGGCTTTTAAGTGTCAAAAGTCTAGCCTCTTAGGTTGACAGGGATAAAATATCTTGGGAGGTAAGAGCTAAATTCTCAAATGCCTAGAGTAGAAATGGATTTCTGATGCTAGGAGGGTTTAGGGGAAGCCAGGAGGGTTAATATATTAATGAGTCTCTGAGGAAGGGTCTGTGTCCCACTTTATGTGGTGAGCCTTGGGATGGCGGCAGCAAACCACCATAGGTTTGTGGGATTTGAGAGAAACAGCAAAACCTGTGCCCCATCTCCTGCTTAGAGCTGAGAGCCACAAGACCCCAGTAAATACACAGCTGAATGGTGTATCTGGGCAGGCATATGACCTTGGGGTGTTAGACTTTACCATGGTTTATAAGCACAGAAGCAGAAATTACTGCATGAAATGTCTAGGTGACTAGGATTTTAGCCTCACGGTTTCATACAACCTAGTGTAGTGTAAGAGCAGTATGGAGGTAAAGAAGGAAACCAATAGGGGAATTAGGCTCAAACAGGCTGAGACCGGCTGAGATTGACAACTATTTTATGGTTTCCGAACAGAAGATGAATATTAAAAGCTTAGACAATTAAGAAAAAACCTAGGCAGATGGGGGAGTGAGGATGGGAAGAAGTATTATTCCCTTTTATAGCAAGTAGTCAGTCAATACCGTAGCTAAAAATTGATTTCAATCTCTTAATGCTTTTCACGATCTCTCTACTTAAACTTAGTCATCTTTGTTCACTGCTGTATTCTTAGCGTCTAGAACAAGAGCCTAGCCACAAATCTACAAAATTACTGCCTCTTAGAGTTTTCATCCACTTGTTTGTTTTTAAATGAGTCACAGGTGTGATTCCCTGAGAAGCAGAGTCTGACACGGAGTTTGGTGTGCTTAATGTTTATTAAGGGGCGCCTTTAGGATCCACACCTGTGGAAGAAAGGCAAGCGACCTGTGGAAGGAAGACGAGAGACGCAGGTTTGGGCAGAGGTGGAAGTTGAGCTGTAATGCCAATCCGAGGATGGTCTCCCCACAGAGACTCTGAAGTGCGGGGAGTTAACTTCAGACTTAACCCCATGGGGCCAAGGTAGTCAGGCTTTCACATCCAGTCGTTGATGTGGGTAGGCACAGGAAGGGGCGTGGTCTTGGACCACGTGATCCTCTGCAATAAGGCCTTCCCGAAGAGCTGAGAGGCGGAAGCTGTCTGCTGTAGCCCTCCCAACGGCAGAGGCTAGCAGTCCTTCACTGAAGGGGGATCTCGGCAGTGTACTACGGTGTCTACTTCACAAGGTAAGTGCATTTTAGAGACGTTAAATCATTTGTCCAAGGTCAGACACCTTGGATCTGAAGTTAGTTTTGTCTGATACCAAAGCCCATGACCTTGATATTTTGCTCTATTGAACGTGTTGATGTAAGCTCACTCCTAAATTGGTGAGGGTGGGGCTTGGAGTTAGGAGGGCTTATTCTCAGCCTTCTGAGATACAAAGTGCAAGGCGAAGTGGCAGACCTCTGTGTGGCCCTGACCCACTCCTTTAAGCAACGCCCACTGCTCTGCTCAGCAAGGAAACTGCAGTGACAGTGCTTTGTATTAAATATGATTAACTGATAACTGATAACTATTACAGCTTGAAATTGCTACCCACCGACCTTTCCACCAGGGTAATATTCTTTAAAATATTATACAGTCAGATAAAACTGAACAATTCAGCTTGCATTGTAGAGTGTATTCAAATTACGGCAAAATATTGAGTAGATCAGTGGTTTTCAGTGTGTGGTTCCCAGCCAACAGTATCAGCACCACCTGGGTACTTGTAGCAATTGAAATCCTTGGGCCTACCTTAGAACTCCTGAATCAGAAAAGGTAGTGGTCGGGTTCAGGTGATTCTAATATAAGCTAGAGTTTAGTTTGAGAAATACTGGACTAGATAGTGATAATTAGTAGGAAAAAGAAACTGGATTTGCAATAGCAAATAAACTGTATATAAGTGTTTCCTTTAAAAATGGTTTGAATATTTCCTCTATTTGTTCACTGGATTTGCTTTGCATATTGGACCCCAGCCCTTCTAAATGATCACAAATTCCTAATTAGTGAGGTCTGAATTAATGAAAGTTAAAGATTACCTCCTTGAGGGCTAAGGTCTAGGCAAGCTGAGTGCAGCTGTGCATAGGGTTCCACTGATAACACCTTTAGTATTTACCCCTCCCTACCAGGATATTAATGGGCTCCAAATTGAATACTTCAAGTATTTAAAACCACTCATGCCATAGAAACATTATTCAGCAAGCTTCCTTAATTTTTTTGTTGAAAATATTATAAAATTGGTGTCTAAAACCAGATAGTCAATGGGTGATCTGGGGAAATTACTCAATATCCCTGTTGGGAAAACAATAGCTGGACTTAAGTGGGTTTAACTTCTTCACTAAGAGGATTGTATGAATTGAGGTTTGACACTTGGCTCTTTCATGTTGAAATTTATTTACAGGAAAATGAGTTAACACTGATTGCATCCTATAAGCACTAAATACTTGACGCTCTGTTAGGCACTGGGGAAAGTGAAGGTGGGGTTCTTGATTTCCATCACTTACAAGCTCTCTGGGGATATAGACAGATATGCATGCACCAGTGGAGGAATAACAAACACATGGGGAAAGAGTCTGAGTGGGGCAGGTTGTGCGATAGGAGACTTCTGGGGAGAGGGGAGCCCAGTGGACAGGACTAGCTGGGAGACACACTTGCTGAAAAGTTGAAGTCTGAGCTAGACCTTAAAACTAGAGATAATCTGACTAGGCAAAGAAGAGAGGAAAAATGTTTTTCCAGGGAGTGTGGTGCATGGAGGAAGGTATAAGTAAAGCTTGGGAAGAAGTGAAGGAACCTGCTCTTCTAGGGGATGTGAGGAGATCCTGGCTAGCATGGAGGTTGGTACTAAGGTGAAGAAACATTATGTAAGTAGAGTGGCTGGTTTGAAGGACTAGGATGCAGAGTTAGGACTTTTACCAGAACTTCCCTTTGAATCCAGGAGGGTCTGCTGCCTGCCAGGGGCATTTGCTGTATTCTTTTTTTTTTTTTTGCGGCACACGGGCCTCTCACTGTTGTGGCCCCTCCCTCCACGGAGCACAGGCTCCGGACACGCAGGCTCAGCGGCCGAGGCTCACGGGCCCAGCCGCTCCATGGCATGTGGGATCCTCCCGGACTGGGGCACGAACCCATGTCCCCTGCATCGGCAGGCGGACTCTCAACCACCGCGCCACCAGGGAAGCCCCTGCTGTATTCTTTTTTTTTTTTTTTTTTGCGGTTCGCGGGCCTCTCACCGCTGCGGCCCCTCCCGCCGCGGAGCACAGGCTCCGTACGCGCAGGCCCAGCGGCCATGGCTCACGGGCCCACCGGCTCCGCGGCATGTGGGATCCTCCCGAACCGGGGCACGAACCTACGCCCCCTGCATCGGCAGGCGGACTCCCAACCACTGCACCACCAGGGAAGCCCTCTGTTGTATTCTTAATCTGCCTCTAGTGTACATTAGACTATATTTACAGTAATGCAATGAATCATCAAAGGAAGGATAAATGGGTTGCAATTTCCTTTATTTAAGACCCCCTGGAAAGCATATTTATAGAAAATTTACATAGAAAGTTATTTCTAGAGAGATTTCCATTTTAAAAAATCAGCTAAGATAAAATTTTGCCAGTTCCACGATTAACCCCCTGCCACCTATTTGGATAACTTCATATCCACACAGGTGAGGTTTTAATGAAGATTATAGTGTTGAAGTAGGATAGTTCTAATATTTTAGTCTTATGAAGACTCATAAGATTAGGTATATTGAAAAATCCTCAAATGACAGCTTACTCATTATACCTGACAATTAACATATTCCACCATCAACACTGGGAAACAGAGTTCATCAGAAACGTATGCTAATTTTTTGCCGGCTACGTTGTTTGTTTTTGCATGCATTCGTTCAATAAACACTTGATTTCTATTTACTTTCCCAGTTTTACTGAGATATAATTGACATACTGTGCTGTATAAGTTTTAAGATGTACAGCATAATGATTTGACTCACATAAAATGTGAAATGATTACCATAATAAGTTAACATCCATCATCTCATATAAATACAAAAAAGAAAAAGAAAAAAAAAGTTTTTTCCTTGTGAGAACTCTTAGGATCTTAATACTTTCAAATATACCATGCAGCCGTGTTAGCTATAGTCATCATGTGCATTATATCCCTATACTTGTCTTTTCTTGAGATATAATTGACATATAACATTATATTGGTTTCAGGCATACCACATAATAATTTGATATTTCTATATAGTATGTGTATATTACTAAATGATGACTACAGTATGTCTAGTTAAGATCCAGTATCACAAATAGTTATCAAATTTTTTGTGTGTAATGAGAACTTTTAAGAGCTATTCTCTTAGCAGATATACAATAAAGTATTATTAAGTGTAATCGCCATGCTGTACATCATATGCCCATGACTTATTTATTTTATCACTGGAAGTTTGTAACTTTTGACTGCCTCTCCCATGTCACCCATTCCCTGACCCTGCCTCTAGCTACCACCAACTTGTTTTCTGTATAAGTATCCTAAGCACCTCACAATTGGCTGCCTCTGTGTTCGTCCCTGGGATGAGTGCGTCTGAGCATGTGAACCCTCTAAGCCATTTATCAGTTTGCTCTGCTCTTAGGGATGTGAGTCCTGTTGGTTTTCACAGCTAGCTGTTTGGGGGGCTCATCTCTCAGGTGCAGGCCTTAAAAGTTGTGGTGCCTGATGTGGGGTTCAAACCCTTTCCTCCTCAGGGAGAAGGTCCAGGTTTTGAATTCTGATTGTAGATTGTCACACGGGGGGTGGGGTTTAGGGTGAGTTTGTGTCTCAGCCTCTTCTGCCCACTTTGTGGGTTTTTTATCTTTTTCCCAATGCGTTGCTCACCTAGTTTTGGAGTTTTTCTGTTTTTTGTTTTTTTCCAGAGGAAATTGTTCCATATTTAGCTGTAGATTCAGTGTGTCTGTGGGAGGAGGTGAGCTCAGGTTCTTTCTACCTTGCCATCTTGAACCAGCCATATATATATTTTTTGATTACTGTAACTTTATAATATAGCTTGAAATCAGGAAGTGTGTTGCCCCCCTCTTTGTTCTTTTATTCTCAGGATTTCTTTGGCTATTCAGGGTCTTTTGTGGTTCTATGTAAATGTTAAGATGGTCTTTTCTAATTCTGTAAAAAAAAAAAAAATGCCATTGAAATCTCAACAGGGATTGCATTAAATCTATAAATGGCTTAGGTAGTATGGACATTTTAACAATATTAAATTTTCCAATCCATGAACAAGGAATATTTCTCCATTTATTTGTGTCTTCTTTGATTTCTTTCATCAATGTCTTGTAGTTTTCAGGGTAGAGATTTTTCACCTCCTCAGTTAAATTTATTTTTAAATATCTTATTTTTGTTGCCTCTGTGAGATTGTTTTATTTCTTTTTCAGAAAATTTGTGTTAGTGTATAAAAAGCTTCTGATGTTGTTTGTTAATTTTGTGTCCTGCAACTTTACTGAATTGGTTGATTAGATATAACAGTTTTTTTTGTGGAGTCTTCAGGATTTTCTATATATAAAATCATGTCATCTGTAAACAGAGACCATTTTACTTCTTCCTTTCCAATTCTTACGGCATTTATTTATTTATTTTCTTGCCTAATTGCTCTGGCTAGGACTTCCAGTACCATGTTGAATATGGTGATAGTGGGCACCCATGTCTTTTCCTGATCCTAGAGGAAAAGCTTTTAACCTTTCATCATTAAGTATGTTGTTAACTGTGGCTTTGTCATATATGGCCTTTACTATGTTGAGGAACATTCCTTCTCTACCTAATTTGTTAAGAATTTTTACTATGAATGGATGTTGAATTTTGTCAAATGCTTTCTCTGCCACTATTAAGATGATCATATATTTTTTCTTTCTTTCTATTAATGTGATGTATCCCATTTATTGATTTGTGTATGTTGAACCATTTTTGCATTCCAAGGATAAATCCCACTTGATCATGGTGAATGATCCTTTTCATGTGCTGCTGAATTTGATTTGCTACTATTTTATTGAGGATTTTTTCATCTATATTCATCAGGGACATTGTCCTGTAGGTTTATTTTCTTGTAGTGTCCTATTCTGGCTTTGATATCAGGCCCATGTTGGCTTCATAAAATGAGTGTTCCCTCCTCTCTGATTTTTTGGAAGTTTTAAAATAAGGATTGGCATTCATTCTTCTTTAAATGTTTGGTAAAACTCACCAGTGAGGCCATCTGGTCCTGGAATTTTTGTCATCAGGAGATTTCTGATTACTGATTCAATCTCTTTACTAGTAATTAGTCTGTTCAGATTTGCTGTTTCTTCTTGATTCAGTCTTGGTAGGTTGTATGTTTCTAGGGATTTTTCCATTTTTTCTCAGTTGTCTAATTTGTTGGTGTATAGTCGTTCATAGTAGTCTCTTATGATCCTTTGTATTTCTGTAGTATGAGTTGTAATGTGTCCTTTTTCATTTATAATTTTGATTTGTTTCCTATTTTTTCTTTGGTTAGTCTAGCTAAAGTTTTCTCAATTTTGTTTACCTTTTCAAAGAACCAACTCTTAATTCATCACTCTTTTCTATTGTTTTCCTGTTCTATATTTTATTTATTGCGGCTCTAATCTTTATTTCCTTCTGTCAGTTTTGGGCTCAGTTTGATCTTCTCTTTCTAGTCCCTTTAGGTATAGAGCTAGGTTGTTTGAGATCTTTCTTGTTTACTAATGTAGACATTTATTGTTGTGAGCTTTCCTCTTAGAACTGCTTTTGCTGCAGCCCATAAATTTTGGTAGGTTGTGTTTCCATTTTTGTTTCAAGAGATTTTATTATTTCACCTTAAATTTCTTCTTTGATCCATTGGTTGTTCAGGAGTGTTAATTTCCATGTATTTGTGAATTTTTCAGTTTCATCTTGTTACTGATTTCTAGTTTAATCCCATTGTGATCACAGAAGATATTTGGTATGATTTCAGTCTCCTTGAACTTGCTAAGATTTGTTTTGTGACCTGACATATGGTTTATCCTAGAAAATGTTCCATGTGTACTTGAGAAGAATGGGTATTCTGCTGTTGTCAGACAGAATGCTCTGTGTATGTTAGGTTCATCTGATGTATAATTTTGTCCAAACCTGTTTCTTTGTTGATTCCCTATCTGGATGATCTATCTTGTTGAGAGTGGAGTATTAAAGTCCCCAACTATTATTATATTGCTGTGTATTTCTCTTTTCAGCTCTGTTAGTTTTTGGGTTACATTTTTAGGTGCTCTGATATTGGATATGTATTTATAATTATATCTTCTTGATTGGTTGACCCCTTTATCATTATGTATTGACCTTTGCCTCTTTTTACCATTTTAATTTAAAATGTATTTTGTCTGATAGAGCTACCCCTGCCTTTTTTTTTTTTTTTAACTACAATTTGCTGAAATCTTTTTCCACCCCTTCACTCTCAGTTGATGGGTGTCTTTAAGGCTAAATGAGTCTCATATTGTTGGATCTTGTTTCTTTTTTTTGGATCTTGTTTAGCCATTCTGTGTCTTTTGATTGATTGGAGAATTTAATCCATTTACATTTAAATGGATTGCCATTTTATTGATTATTTTCTAATGGTTTTGTAGATCCACTGTTTCTTACTGCTATCTTTTTTTCTATTTTGATGTCTTTTGCTATCAGTATGCTTTATTTCTTTATCATGGTGTGTGTGTTTCTGTGTGACTACTATAGGCTCTTCCCTTGTGGTTATCATGGGATTTGCATATAAAACCTTAAAATTTTAACACCCTATTTTAAACTGATAACGATTTAACTTTGCTAGCATTCCTATACTTTTACTTCCTGCCTCACATTGATGTTACAGTTTACATACTTTTTATATTGTGTATCCAATAACAGATTATTGTAGTTGTGGTTATTTTCTACTACATTTGTTTTTTAATTTTTAAACTAGAGTTGTAAATAAGTTATGCACCACCATTACTATATTATAGAATCTTTCTCTGACACTATATTTAACATTACCACTGAGTTTTATGCTACCTTCTTGTGTTTTTGTAATGTTAATTAGCATCTTTTACCACCACACGAAGAACTCCCTTTAGCATTTCTTGTAAGGCAGTTCTAGTGTTAATGAGCTCCCTCAGCTTTTGTTTGGGAAGGTCTTTATCCATTTCTGAAGGACAGCTCTGCCAGGTATAGAATTCTTGGTTGACAGTTTTTTTCTTTCAATGTTTTGAATATATCATCCCATTCTCTCCTGGCCTGCAAAGCTTCTGTGGAGAAATCTGCCAATAGTCTTATGAAGGTTCTTTTGTAGGTAGCTCCACTCTTTTTTCTCACTGCTTTCAAAATTCTTTTTGTCTTTCACTTTGACAACTTAATTATAATGTGTCATGGTGTAGCCCTCCTTGGGTTCACCTGTTTGGGGACTTTTGGGCCTCATGAATCTGGGCATCCATTTCTTTCCTCAGGTTGGGGGGGTTTTAGCCATTATTGCTTTAAATACTCTTTCTGTCTCTTTCTCTTCTTCTGGAATTGCCATAATGCCACTATTGTTTCTTTTAATTGTGTCCTGTAAGTCACATATTCTTTCTTCACTCTTTTTTCTATTTGCTCCCCTGACTGGACAATTTCAAATGTCCTGTCTTCTAGATCACTGATTCCTTCTTCTGCATGGTGAAGTCTGTTTTTGAATCTCTCTTTTGAATTATTCAGTTCAGTCACTGTAATTTTTAGCTCTAGGATTTGTTTTATTTTTATGGTTTCTGTTCTTTGTTGAACTTCTTGTTTTGTTTAGCATTGTTTTCCTGATTGTTTACTTGTCTGCTGTGTGTTCTTATAGTTCACTAAATTTGTTTAGGAGGATCATTTTGAATTCTTTGACAATTCATAGATCTCCATTTCTTTAGGTTCAATTATTAGACCTTTATTTGTGTTCTTTGGCGGTGTCATGTTTATCTGATTTTTTTGATCCTTGATTCCTTACGTTGACATCTGTGCATTTTAGTAAATGATCTCCAATTCCAGACTTTATAGGTTCTCTTTGACACAGACAGTTCTTCACCATTTGGCTCAGTTTGGGTTTCTGGACATGTTTGCTGGTAATAACTTTGGGCAGGTGGGGCTTGCTATCAGGGTGTATTTTCAGGTGAGCCCACTGCCCAAACTGGGGTCTGGGGTGGGTACTGCTGGCTGAAAGCAGTTGGATAAGAATTCTGGCTCTGTTCCCTACTTAGGTGAGGTTGTAGGATGGACTCCATGGTTACCAGAGTTCTCTGGTCAGGCTTACTAGATAGTTGGAACTGGGTACTATACTCAGCAGTAGGCAGAACTGTGGATTAGCTTCTCTGCCTTGGTATGGCAGCAGGACATGCTCCAGGGCCTGCACAACTCATCGTTTGGGGATCTGAATCAGGCAAGAGTGTGCACTGATTTCTATGGCCAGATAAAGTCACTGGTTTTGCTCTGCAGACAGAAAAGCCACGGGTTGTGTTCTCTGTTCAAGTACACTGTATGCAAGGCTGTTGGATGGGCTGCACAGTTTCCAGTGTGCTATGGTTGGGCAAGCTGAATGCTGTATTCAGCAAAGGGCAGGCAACAATTAGTTTCCCTGCCCAGATAGAGCAGGAGAATCGTCTCCAAGGGTGGCAAGGCTCTTTGTGGTCTTGACGCAAGTCAACCCATGCCCCAGGGGGCCAAACAGGGCTGCTGGCTTTGCTTTGCAGTCAATCATCTCTGCCTGCCATACTCTCTGAGTGTTGCTGAGCTATGTAGCTTCCAGGTGTTTTGGCCAGGCTTTCTGGTCAGGTGGGCCAGGAGCTACAGTCAGCAGTGGATAAAGTGATGATTTAACTCCTCTGCCTGGGTGAAATGGGAAGGCCAGCTCCCAGCGTGCTCTCAGGTGTTCTGGATCAGGTTTTCTGGTCAGGAGCGGCCAGGAGCTACACTCAGTAGTGGGTGGGGCTATGAATTAGTTTCCCTCCCTGGACAGAGCCCTGGACACCTGCAGGCCTGGCAAGGCTCGCTGTTTGTGGTCTTGACTCAATCTGATCCGCTCTTTCCAAGTGCCCTGGCCCTGTGGTGACACAGACTTTGCGATTTTCAGCTCAGCCTGCCATTCTGTGCTCAAGCATTCCTGAGCTATGTAGTTTCCAGGCTTTCTGGTCAGGGGGTGCTGGGAGCTGCACTCAGCAGTGGGCTGGGCTATGACTCAGCTCCCCTGCCTGGGTAGGGCAGACCAGGCTCCAGGGCTAGCAAGGTTCTTCATTTGAGGACCTGAATCAGGCAGACCTGCACCCCACTGAGTTCCCTAGTCATGGCTCTGCAGGTGAGCAAAGCCTCTGACTGGGACTGCTGGTTGGGCCCTGCAGGTAGGAGCTTGGTCCATCAAGATCCGAGTGCTGGTTGTTGCAAGCCCCTACCTGCTTCTTTATCATAATTAGATTCTCAGTGGTCAAGCCCCATAGATTTCCCCCGATTTCTGTGGGGTGAGACGAGGGTGGGGGCTTCCAAGAAGCAACCCACAACACAGTGGGGGCTAGATATTCACCCTGGGGTCTCATTTCCCAATAAAGGAACCCTAGGCTCAGGGGAGGACCTCTCAATGTGATGCTGTGCTGGCCTGGGGGAGGGGTAATGTGGTCAGCATGTAGCCATTCTTCTTACCTTCTAATATCGCCTGTCTTGGTCTCTGTGGTGTGGGGGAGGCGCTTCAGCCTCACCCCATGTTCTAGGACTTTTTAAAAATTTTTATTTTATATTGGAGTATAGTTGATTAACAGTGTTAGTTTCAGATGTACAGCAAAGTGATTCAGTTATACATATATATGTATCCTTTTTCAAAGTCTTTTCCCATTTAGGTTATTATAGAATACTGAGCAGACTTCCCTGCTGCTATATAATAGGTCCTTGTTGGCTATCTATTTTAAATACAGCAGTGTGTACATGTCAGTACCAAACTCCCAATCTATCCCTTCCCACCACCCTTCCCACCTGGTAACCATTAGTTTGTTCTCTGTGAGTCTGTTTCTGTTTGTAAATAAGTTCATTTGTATCATGAGGTATTTGTCTTTCTCTGTCTGACTTCACTTAGTATGCTAATCTCCAGGTCCGTCCATGGCATTATTTCATTCTTTTTAATGGCTGAGTAATATTCCATTGTATATATGTACCACATCTTCTTTATCCATTCCTTTGTTGATGGACATTTAGGTTGCTTCCATGTCTTGGCTATTGTAAACAGCCCTGCAATGAACATTGGGGTGCATGTATCCTTTCAAACCATGTTTTTCTCCGGATACATGCCCAGGAGTGGGATTGCTGGATCACATGGTAGCTCTATTTTTAGTTTTTTAAGGAACCTCCATACTGTTGTCTGTCTCGGTCTCTGTGGTGCGGGGGAGGTGCTTCAGCCTCACCGCCATGTTCTAGGATTTTCTTAGTGTGTCTTATCCATGAATAGCTGTTAGTTTTCTTCTTGGGACAGGGAGGGAAGTCAGAAAGTAACTATGTCACTATTTTGGTGATGTCACTCCCAACACTTGATTTCTTACAAAGCCCCTCAGAAATTACCCTTTACAACCTTCTTTGCCTTTCTCTTCTACAAACCTAAACACATCTTAAGATATTCACTATGTGTTCCTTGTACCCAAAACAGGGAAGATGAATGAGTGTATTCACTGTGCTGGTAGAAAGAAATGAAGGGAGGCAGAGAGGAAGGGAGGAAAGAGAAGAATTATATGCTAGAAATGCATCAGGGATTGTGATTGCCAGAGGCACTTGCAATAGCAAAGGCAGAATTCCATGGGCAAAAGATATTTCCGGCCAGAGTCTTAGGTTCAGTCTATACTCAGACCAGGTAGAAAGCGATACTTAACAAATGTTTACTTCCTTATCCTGACCAGTGCGTTGGGTGGTCCTCTACCTAGTTCTGAATGTTCATGGCCCATTACAAACCCAAGGAGGGTTCACATTCCTTCCCCCTGCGTCTGCCACTCTTCCTGCTCCAAGGAGTAGGAGAGAAGCTATGGATGTATTAAATCCAAAGATCTATTGGTTCATGATGCTTAGAAGTAGAGCTTCAGGCATAACAAGCAAAAGTCACAATACTGGGTCAGTAGAGCAATTTGTCTGTCTGGAGCATCTCTTTGTATTTCATCTTTTGAGACTTTCCTTGGAAATTCCTTTCCCCAGGGCTGATGTGAAATATTTCACAGACTTCTTAGCCATGATTGAAAAGAAAACTCTGCCAATGGCCACTTGTCTTCAGTTCCCATAAAATACATCTCCTTAGTTTAGGCTCTGCTAGGGTTAGTACAGTTGACCTTTGAATAGTGCAGAGGTTATGGGTGCCAATCTCCGTGCAGTCAGAAATCTGCATATAACTTTACAGTTGGCCGTCCATATCCACGGTTCATGGATTCAACCAATCATAGGTCCTGTAGTACTGTATTACGTATTTATTGAAAAAAAATCTGTTTATAAATGGACCCTCCTAGTTTAAACCTGTGGTGTTCAAGGGTTAACTGCATTTCATTCCTAGGAACATCAGGTCAGAAGGAGTCCTAGAAAGAAACTACGAAATGGCTGAAGTTCTAGCCTGCCCAAAGCCACTCTGACCAACTGTTCCCATCTAAGGAAACATTTAAGGTTCTTGGGAATCCGCAGCCAGCATGAGACAGTGTTGATGGATGCGGTAATGGGAGCATTCCCATTTCCCTGACTGGCACAGGCCAGCTGATAACATAATTCAAAGTCGGGTTCTGCAATCTCTGGAAGAAGAGTAATTACAACAACAGGCATTGCTTAGAAGGAAACTCCCCCACCAGCCCCCGCTTCCCCCATCCAGACAGACAGTCCCTTTGCTGGGATCAGCAGAGCATACTAGCAGGCAGGGTAATCAAAAGCATCATATATATCATTGGTTATAGTTCACATTTCCTCAACAAAGGGCATCAGTGGCATTTTCCAAACTCTTCTGAGTGATTTCTCATGAGTTGGCTCGGCACCCTCTCTAAGAAGGTAGAATGGAAGCCATATGGAAAAGGTAGGTTAGGAAGGAAAATGTAGTCTCTCTGAAGGATGAAGTGATTTCTCAGGAGTGTTTGGGAGTGACAGACTTTCTTTAAAGACCCCCACTCTATGATTCCTCGTATTCTGTGAGAAGAAACTACAACAGAATTTCAGAAGACCCGGCTAAAAATATTCCATGTGCATAAATTTATTTTGAATTTTATTGCATCACATTATACAAGCATTAAACATGGCTTCATGTTGATGACTATTTAAATGTGAAAATTCATCATTCATGTCAGTACCTTTTGGCTATTTACAAGTACGGAAGTTCTATGTACTTTTATATATCTCTGTATTTGTATGTACATATGTAAGAATACATGACTATACATATGTACACACAGAAATACATCTATGGCCATACACATAGCTATAGATATGTCATATATAATCTCCTCAGAAAGATCTGAAATTAAAAAAAAGAAAGAAAAAGTTGTAAACAGGGTCTTGTTTGTGTTGTTTGGTGACACGGAATTAGGACCATGTGACATTCTAGGAATGTGTGTCCAGGTGTCCAAATACCCTTTTCAGCCCAGTGTCTGTAAAATTCACATGGGATAGAATGCAAAAAAGGTAGCAAACAGGCTGAAAAACAGGCCCAGTATACAAGTTCCCCTTGGTTTTAAAAACTTGAGAATGTAACTGCCCATGATGTGCATGCTTGCTTGGTCAAGAATGGTCTATGGATGGATAGCATTTGTGTGCTGGGCTGCAATGTGATTTCACAGCAGCATGGTTTCCCAGGCAGTCCTTTAAGAGTGCTGACCCCCCTGCCACTGCCGACCTCGGCGACATGCACTGCGGTTGCATTTTAGTCATTCACTGGAATGTGCTTTTGCACAGCTGGGAGAAGTAAACAGAATTCAGGTCCTTGGCCTGCAAAGGAACTGTTACCTGGGAGGAAAAAAAAAAAAAGGTATTAAAATCCGAAGTACACATGATGACTTAAAGGACATTATGTACAATGGTCTGTACTTAGTGTGAATCAAAGGCATTCGAAGAATCTGTAACCCCGAACCAAGTCAGGTATGGTATAAACATTGCTGTGCCTGCTTTACAGATGAACAGACTGAGTCAGAAAGGCAGTCTGAAGGAAGGTGACTTCCTGCCAACTGTTGGGAAAATAGAGACAGAAAGACTATGCTTTCAAGCAAAATGCACAGATGTCCTCTTTGGGGAGTAACCAACCCATAATGCTGAGGCTAGAAGGAACTCTCAATTGTGAAGGGCCCTGTAGCCCAGCGCAGCCCTGAGGTGAGGATAGTCTAACGTGGCTCGCTGGTCTCTGGGCACTGGAGCAGTTCTCTTCACTAATAATGTGTGCCTCCTACCCCAACTCAAGCCGTCCGATAGTCAGCCTTTCTCCTCTGAAAGCTGACCAGAGCCAGAGAAAAGGTGGTCAGAATGGGTGCAGGGGGCCAGGGGCTTGGAGCAAATGATAGAATCCCAGAAGGTTAAGCCAGATAGGCTCTTAAAGTATTGTCTAGTCCAACTCCTTTTCTCTTGAAGATGTGGAGACCGAATCCACAGGAATGTTCCACCCCAGGTCATACAGATAGAGAACGGACAGCCAGATCTAGATCCGCTGGACTACAGTGCAACGCTTAATAGCAGTGCAAATCCGATATAGTATTTGATAGCATTTTGTTTTGTAAATGTCTCACACTCATAACCTTATTTGAGCTGCAAATTAGTTCCACCCAATAAGCAGGCTCAGAAAAATTAAGTAATTTTCCTGAACTCATATAGCCAAATGGCAGATCTGGAAAATGGCAAAATTACTAAGTAGCAAAACATTTCTTGCCTTGAGTGAAGCCAAGGCCTACTTTGGAATTGAGGGCAGAACCAATTCAACATCTGTATACTATTATATTATCCCTGTGGCCTGGGGTCTAGGTGATATCCTCCAAGTCCACCCTCATACCCAACTCACAATAACCTCCTGGACTCTTAATGCAGGATAAAACTTCGCTAATTTAAACAACAAACATCTCTGTAGATATCTGCTATATTGTAACCTATATGAAAAGTGAAAAACATACATTTTTTCCTGTATATCTCATTTTTCTTTTGGAGGCCAAATTTTGGAAAACGTTTCAAAGTTAGTCTCCAAACAAGTGGAGAGAGGGGAATGAAGGCAAGGAAGGCAAAAGAAATGCTGGAATACTAGATTCACAGAGGATAAAAACTGAGGGCTCATCTTATCACTGAAGAAACTGAGGCACAGAGAAGTTAAGTGACTTGTCCAAGGACACACAGATAGTAATTGCCTTGCCAGAGAGAAGGTTTCAGAAGAACTTTCTGATATGTCGGAACATCATGAAAGTTTCTTACAGTGTTTTTAAGCGTAATGCACCCAACCTTTATTAATTAAATGTGCATTTAATGAGTGCCAAGTACTTACCGCTGTGCTAACCAGCTGGAAGAATAAATTACACTCCCTAGAGACTTTCCTAAAGATGCTTACAGTTGTGCTGGGGAAGCCTAATAACTATTTGAAAATCACAAATTAACAACACATATCAATATCTGTCAGTACATGTGGTACTGATGCAGTAACCAGAGGTGTTTATAAAGAGTAAGTCTCAGTGGGCTGATGAGTCTGAGGAAACCTTAGCGGGTGTGGCCCGACATGGATCAGCCTGGGAGGAAACAATAAATGGGTGACGGAGGGAAGGCCATCTTGGGTGAGATGAAAAAGTGACTTTAATATCCCCATGGTAACATGCCCCTTCTTTCTGATGAAAGAGAATAGCCAGGCTAGAGTGGAAGGGGGAGGAGGGTTTATTTCAGGGGCCACCTAGGCCGACTCATGAAGACCTTGGCTGCCAGGCCAGAGTGTGACACGGAGACAGAGAAGAGTTGCAGGAGTTGCGTGCAAAGGGAAGGTTAAGTTAAATGTGCAGTTTTAGTAAGAGACAAGCTGGTTTTGAAAGCTCCTAGAGGATTTATTTGCACCCCTATCGGGAGAGCAATGGCAAGCTTTGATTCAGGGAGTTGAAAGCGCCCCTCCCAGCCAAGGAGAGGTTTCAGACCGTGAAACACTTCTCACCGACCTGGTCACGGCCACTCGTTGTGGTGTGCTTTTCCATTTTTCTTCCTCTCTTTTCGTTCCTTCTGAAGACGCTCCAGTTCTGCTTCATACATCATCTCCTGAATCAAGTACTTCTCTCTTCTCATTCGATCCCTTAGATCTTTTGGGAGGTCCGGGATCAGATATGAAATGAGGTGTTTTATACAAAACACGAGGTGCTAAAAACACAGGGGAGAATACAACAGAGTCAGGTTTACTGTGCAGCCTTAGCGGAAAGAGCGCTGGGAGCTGGTCGAGAACAGGGATGTGGAGCCTCTGGTGTGTCTGGGGAGTGGAATAAGGCCAGGGGGTGGGTGTGAGAGGAAACAGAGTCACAGGGATAGGTGAGGACTGAACTTGGTGTAATGGCACCAATACAGGAAATGAGAAGAGGACTCAGGAAAGAAGGCGGAGAAGCAAAGGCCGGAAAATGCAAAGGAGAGCCAGAAGAATATACTGCGGAATCAGAAAGCCCAGGTTTGAATTCCAGCTCTACTTTTACCACTTAAGAGCTATCTGTTTACCTGAGGATAAGTCACTCTGAGCCTCAGTTTCCTCATCCACAAAATGGGTGTTATTATGAAAATTTTAAGAAAATATTTTGAAATGCTTCACAGATTGTGAAGTACTTTATTGCAGTGGTCTGGAACCAAAATCACAATATCTCCGAGGTATGCCTGAATAAGAAACTTCTAGTCTGAGCCAAGAGGCAGCCTTTACTTGTATTAATCTGGCTTTAATATAAGTATGTAACAAGAGAGATGGAAGTTCCATTTATGGGTATAGTTATGGGAATGCAAACTATTTTTAGTAGCACTTTTCTTAAAGACTAAAAGAAAATAGATGGTGTATTTTTATTGACACATAATACAGGCAATTACTAGGCAGATTATACTTTATAAGTAATGTCATGATGATGCATAACCAGAGGCTTCCACTTGTAACACTCAGTTCAGTGTTTTCCAAACATTGTCCTTAAACATCAGAAGCATTTTGGAGGGCTGTGAAAAACAAATTGCAGACATAATGTATCAGAATCTCTGGGAGTGGGGATGGAAGAACTGCAATTTTCCTGAATTTTAAGAACAGCAGCCCTAGAATATTAAACTTAGGACCAATGAGACTTCCCTGGTGGTCCAGTGGTAAAGAATCCACCTTCCAATGCAGAGAACGCGGGTTCGATCCCTGGCTGGGGAACTAAGACCCCACATGCCGTGGGGCAACTAATCCTGTACGCCACAATTACTGAGCTCGCACACCTCAACTAGAGAGCCCGCGTGCCACAAACTACAGAGCTCATGTGCTCTGGAGCCCGTGTGCCAGAACTAGAGAGAAGCCCGTGCACAGCAACGAAGAGCCCGCACGCTGCAACAAAAGATCCCGCATGCCTCAACAAAGATACTGCGTGCCACAACTAAGACCAGACGCAGCCATAAAAATAAAATAAATAAATAAATTAAAAAAAAACTAAAAAAATAAATTTAGGACCAATGATTCCTGACTTATTCTTTAACAGTCAACCCTGGACTTTCAAATATTTCTTAGAAAATTCAAGTACTTTAAGGAGAAGAAAAAGAAGAGAAAGAGATTACATAGTATTACTTATCCTGCTTCTGGACGTAAATAATCATATTGAAAGTTCTCATAACTTACATTCATTCATTACTTCTAGTTACTTCATTATGTCAAAGGAAATAAAGGAGTTGGTTGAGAAAACTTACCTCGAACACAATGATAAAAGCCAGTCGGGCTGCTAAGACATGCCAGAACTGCAGTGTGTAGCCGTAGGGCACCAGTGAATGAGGAGGGTCACGGTAGTCTCGGTATCTATAAACACACAGGAGAGTGGTACATTCCAAATTATGATTTTCCTGACTCCCAAATCTCTTCCATCCCCACTATGTAGTCCTCATTCACGGGAGAAAAGTATACAAAGTTTCTGTATACTAGACATCTGTTGTTTCGCTTGTCCAGCATCTCTTCTGGTAAAAGAATCTCTCTTCTTCTCTGAAGAATTATCCGTGTGGGCTGGGCAGAGTTCTCCCCCTCGCTGACCCCAGCTCAGAAGATGAGCCAGACCTGATCAGTAAGACTCATCACCAGATCTTCTGCTAGAATGATTACTTAGTGAATTATCACGAAGCCCACAGAAGGTAAAAGCCTGGAGCTTCTGGTGGGCAGCACAAACTGTGTGAAGTGAGCCTGCTTGAACAAAAAGCAGAGCCAGCAGAAAGATGGTCTCTTGCTGACACTGCTGGAGACTGGGGATCAAGTCATTACTAACGCAGTATCACCCCTCCAACCTGCTGGTTACCTGAACCAATGAATTTCTTTTTAAGTCAGTTTATACTGGATTTCTGCCACTTGCCACTAGAGTCCTTCCTAAAATATGCTCCAACTGTAACTTCTGAGTAAGCATCAACTTCCACAGATGTCTGTTATCTACTAGGTGCCAAGCACTAGCCTAGGAACTTAGATCCATGAGGCTCCATTTTATCCTTACCGTATCATTACTATTCTCAGGTGGGAAGACTGAGAAGTGACTCTCAACGTCATACAGTGTTCATGTGTTTTGAATGTTCTTTTCATTCGCTCCAGAAATGTGAGAAGATATGGAAATATTGGTTATTACAACAGTTTTGTGTAGACATACTAAATTTCCCTTGTCCGAATAAAAACTATGATTGTCCAGGCACCTAACCTTAAGGCCGGCACTAATTTGCATATGAGGATACAGGATAATTTCTATGCAGGGCATCCTTGAAAATATCAAGGACTACAAAAATATGAGCTGTGACCATTATCATCAATATCATCATAATTATTAGTGTCTATGGAATATAATAGTAATGTATCATGATTATTTTGCCAGTAACATGATATTTATGATGAGTACTTGGTGTTGAAATTAAGAATGAATCTGTTTTTCTCTGTCTGACTTACTTCACTAAGCATAATACCCTTCAGGTCCATCCATGTTGTTGCAAATGGCAAAATTTAATTCTTTTTTATGGCTGAGTAATATTCCATTGCATGTGTGTATATACACATATATCTATATATCACATTTCCTTTATCCATCCATTGATGGATACTCAGATTGCTTCTATACTTTGGCTATTGTAAATAATGCTGCTATGAACATTGGGATGCATATATCTTTTCTAATTAGTGTTTCATTTTCTTCGATGAAAACACATACGCTTAGTGAAGTAAGTCAGACAAAGGCAAATACTGTATGTTTCCGCTTACATGTGGAATCTAAAAAGTAAAACAAATAAATGAATGTAACAAAATAGACTCATAGATACAGAGAACAAACTAGTGGTTACCTGTGGCGAGAGGACTGGGGGGAGGGCCAAGATAGGGGAGGGGATTAAGAGGTACAAACTACTAGGTATAAAATAAATAATATACAAAGATGTAACATACTGCACAGGGATTATTACCAATATTTTATAATAACTAATTGGAGTATAATCTATGAAGATATCAAATCACTATGTTGTACACCTGAAACTAATACAAAGTTGGAAATCAACCATACTTAAAAAAAAAAGTGAATGTTAGTGCCTTCAAACTGTTGGTTCTCCCTGTGATGATAAGGATTAGATAATCATTGCAAACACTCATTCTAACATATTGTTACATAATCTGCTCCTGTCATAGGTCCAATAAGCAACGCCTGAAATTTTAGGAAGAATAATTTTATTCAGGACTAAAAGTTTGCATAGACTATTCTAACCTTCTTTTACTTTTTGCAGAGCACAGGTAGTCAAGAACAAGGAATTGTGTTTTCCAGTTAAGATAACATGTAATTCCTTTATTTGTCTTTAGCTACCTATATTTCAAATATAGTCCAAGTAAATATTCTAGACGGAAAAGGAGCAGTATGCTTTTTATTATACACATGGTTAATTATCAGACAAAAGTATACATAAAAGGAGGGAACCTGAATTGCTTCAAGAGTCACCATCATTGGGGCTTCCCTGGTGGCAGAGTGGTTAAGAATCTGCCTGCCAATGCAGGGGACATGGGTTCAAGCCCTGGTCCGGGAAGATCCCACGTGCCGCGGAGCAACTAAGCCCATGTGCCACAACTACTGACCCTGTGCTCTAGAGCCGGTGAGCCACAACTACTGAAGCCCATGCACCTAGAGCCCGTGCTCTGCAACAAGAGAAGCCACCGCAATGAGAAAGCCCGGGCACCACAACGAAGAGTAGCCCCTGCTCGCCCCAGCTAGAGAAAGCCCACATGCAGCAACGAAGACCCAACACAGCCAAAAACAAAAACAAATAAATTAATTAATTAAAAAAAAAGAGTCACCATCATTGACTCCTTCAACTTTCTACACAATAGTGTTCATTAGAAAAGTGAAGTTCTTTTCAGGACCCACTGGTCCCTTTCCTATTTATGCTCTTCTCTGCTCTTGACTTTCGCCCTTTGTTTTGCCTGCTCCATCTCCTAGCTTCTCAGATCTTGTTTGGCTTTTAATTTGAAGAATTTTGACAAATCTCTTCCTCCTCAGATACCTTCTAAATTCACTGGGTGGAAAATCATAGTTTTTCCTTGATCTTGCAGACCATTTTCCTTGACCATTTCCAAAAAATACGATTCAGATGTGTCATTCTTAAAATTCATGCTGTAAACTCATAGCAAATAAATGAATTCCTTTATTCAGCATAGCTGAATAAACTAGTATACATCAAATATAAACAGCCATTAAATTTAAGTATGAAAACTAGAAAGTTGAAATACTTTTATCACTCAACGAGAGTAGATTATCAAACACAATGACCATTTGTAAAACTGTACACATACGATATGCAAAAGGTAAAGGGTTTTAAGTGGTGGTTTTAAATGTTAATTTGTTTTTTTAGTATTTTAAAAATATTCTTTACATGTGCTTTTTAATATTTAGGAAACACATACTCATGGCTATGGTAAGTTGGCAACATTTTAGATAATTTCTATGTAGGGATCAAGTTGTTGAGAATATGCATCTATTTGTTCAGCCTGTGTGTCATATACAACCATTTGTGATCTGTCACAGAGTTCTGCTAACCTGTACTCAGAGGAACACAACGCATCTACATTGGCACTTAGGTTCTGAGAACGAGAATCAGAAGTTGTGAAATTCTTAGGAAGTTTGTTTGCAGAAGCAGCAGGTTTCTGGCTTCCTACTCTCTTAAGCCATTGTACCATAAAGTCAAGTTTCTCTCTAGAAAATTTCTTATTGCTACCCTAAGGGAATTAAAACTCAGTGGTGCCAATGAGTTTGTCATTTGCTTTGCTGCTGGCAGCTGTCTCCAGAATTATGTGCTGGAAAGTATACTGGAACCATGTTTGGGGTTTGCCTGACTAATAATGATCTTGGGTAATTCATGAAGTGTCGCTGGACATCAGTTTTCCCTATCAACAAACTTAGGGTGTGTCCCACCCTGCTCTAAAATTTTGGACTCACTCTTTTCTTCTATGAGCTTGCAGATGACTGCTGTAAGTGGAGCTCTCAGTTCACACTGCAGTCTACCCCTGGTCTCTTGGCCTTTTCCACGCAGCAGTGGTTTTGGTGAGGGCCGTGCTCAGATGTCATTTGTACCCCGTGTTTCTGTTTTTGATGCAGTCTAATTTTTTTGCAAAATGATCGGCAGCATGTTCTCTGGCACTTGTACAAAGAAAACACTTCCCTGCCCTTCTGTAGAAACAGTCAGGACACCAATTCTTAAGATAATCAATCAGTTTCACTCTTCTGATCTTTTAGCCTAGTACCTTCCAAGATACAATGTAGCCCAGTGGTGTTAATGTTGGGAGGATTTTTCCAAGTGAGTCAGAACTGTTTTCAGAAAGAAAAACTTTAAATTTCTTGGCTTCAATTTTACATGTGGGAAAGGCGGGGTGTTCCCTTTTGGCGTAAGTTAGTGAATTCTCTATAGCTGCTTTTATTTCTCAGGAAATGGATGATTGGCTTGCAAACATTATTTTTCTAGCACCAGGTATATTCTAGCACCAGTTAATTCATTCCCATTTTTTTAAACTGTGAAAATAAAAACATATGTACATTTCAAAGAATGGTAAGTGAACCTCATCCAAGTTAAGCCACAGAACACGGTCAGTGGCTTAGAAATGCCTCACTGGCAAAGCCAGACACCCCGAGAGGTGATGACTATTGTAATTTTCTGCTTCTCTTTATAACTATGCTACTTATGCAAGTGTTCCTAAATAAAACAGTGCTTGGTTTTATCTGCTTTGAATCCTATATAAATGGAATCATACTGTATGTTTTATTTTGTGAGTACATTTTTATTGCACAATTTATTTTTGAGTTCTCATTTCTATTCCATTTTCTATTCTTATGTTAAACACCACACTGATATAATTATTATGATTTTATACTATATCTAATGTAAGGTGAATATCCACCTTGTTATTCTTCAAAAATATCTTGACTGTTCTTCATCCTTTGCATTTCTTTATAACATTATTTTGGCCCTCTGTTGCACAAAATTGGACTAATCACAATTCTTAGTTTTTATAACTAATCTTATTGGTCCATTCATGTTCTTCTTTTCTGCAATTTTTATGTATATGTATTTAATAGTTTAATAACATAATGAACGATCATAAATCCTCCATGCAACCCGAGAATTAAAATATTACCGGGAACTTATATCCGCCTCTGGGCTCCTCCTTCATCTCATCTCTTTGCTTCCCTTATCCTGAACTTCATTTTTATCATTAACATATTTTTGTTATGTATATTCATTTGTCTGAATATGATATTGTTCAGTTTTGTTTGTCTTGAACTCTCTAGAAAGGATGCTATATGGTACGCAGCCTTCTGAGACTTGCTTTTTTTTTTTTTTTTTTTTTAGCATTGTGCTACTAAGATTTATCTGTGCTGTTGCATGTGGCCATTGCTGTACAACAGACGCTAGTATGAATATATTGTGGTTTTATGTAGTGTATATTTCGATTTATACTCACAAGCTGGTCATTTCTCTATTTCCTTTCAAATTCCCTAACCATGTAAAGCTTTAAAAAACAAACTGTTAAGTCTACCCAGTTCAGCAAATGCCCTTTGGGTAAAAGTTGGTTGCAGTGCTCTACATAGTACTCTGGATTCTGCTTTTATTTATTATTAAAAAAACTTGTTTTCTTGTGATGAGAACTTTTAAGATCTACTTCCTTAGCAACTTTTTAAAAATTGAAGTATAGTCAATTTACAATATCGTGTTAGTTTCAGGTTTACAGCACAGCAGTTCAGAATATATATATGTATACTCTTCCTCAGATTTTGTAATAATCCTTATAGGTTATTATGAAATATTGAGTATAGTTCCCTGTGCCATACAGTAGGTCCTTATTGGTTATCTATTTTATATATAGTAGTGAGTATATGTTAATCCCAATCTCCTAATTTATCCCTCACCCACCCCCCTTTCCCCCTTTGGTAACCATAAGTTTGTTTCTATGTCTGTGAGTCTCTGTTTTGGAAATAAGATCATTTGTATCTTTTTTTTTTAAGATTCCAAATTTAAATGGTATCATATGATATTTCTTTCTCTATCTCGCTTACTTCACTTAGTATGATAAGCTGTAGGTCCACCCATGTTGTTGCAAATGGAATTATCTCATTATTTTTAATGGCTGAGTAATATTCCATTGTATATATGTACCACATCTTCTTTATCCATTCCTCTGTTGATGGACATTTAGGTTGCTTCCAGGCCTTGGCTATTGTACATACTGCTGCAATGAACATTGGGGTGCGTGTATCTTTCCAAATTATGGTTTTCTCCAGATATATGCCCAGGATTGTGATTGCAGGATCTATGGTAGCTCTACTTTTAGTTTTTTAAGCAACCTCCATACTGTTCTCAATAGTCACTGTACCAATTTACATTCCCACCAACAGTGTAGGAGAGTTCCCGTTTCTCCACACCCTCTCCAGCATTTATTTAGACTTTTTGATGATGACCATTCAGACTGGTGTGAGGCAATACCTCATTATAGTTTTGATTTGAATTCTCTAATAATTAGTGATTTCAAGCAGTTTTTCATGTGCCTTTTGGCCATCTGTATCTCTTCTTTGGAGAAATGTCTATATCTTCTGTTCATTTTTTGATTGGGTTGTTTTTTTGATATAGAGCTCTATGAGCTGTTTGTATAGTTTGGAAATTAATCCCTTCTCAGTAGCATCATTTGAAAATATTTTCTCCCATTTGTAGGTTGTCTTTTCATTTTGTTGATGGTTTCCATTGCTGTGCAAAAGCTTTTAAGTTTAATTAGGTACAATTTGTTTATTTTTGTTTTTATTTCCATTACTCTAGGAGATGGATCCAAAAAGATATTGTGGCGATTTATGTCAAAGAGTGTCCTGCCTGTGTTTTCCTCTAGGAGTTTCATCCTATCTGGTCTTACATTTAGGTCTTTAAGCCATTTTGAGTTTATTTTTGTGTATGGTGTTAGGGAGTGTTCTAATTTCATTCTTTTACATGTAGCTGTCCAGTTTTCACAGAAACACTTATTGAAGAGACTGTCTTTCCTCTATTGTATATTCTTACCTCCTTTGTTGTAGATTAATTGACCATAGGTGTATGGGTTTATTTCTGGGCTTTCTATCCTGTTCCATCTATTTCCGTTTTTGTGCCAGTACCATACTGTTTTGATTACTGTAGCTTTGTAATATAGTCTGAAGTCAGGGAGCCTGATTCTTCCAGCTCTGTTTTTCTTTCTCAATTGCTTTGGCTATTTGGGGTCTTTTTTGCTTCCATACAAATTTTAAGATTTTTTTTTTACATCTTTATTGGAGTATAATTGCTTTACAATGGTGTGGTAATTGCTGCCTTATAAAAAAGTGAATCAGTTATACATATACATATGTTCCCATATCTCCTCCCTCTTGCATCTCCCTCCCTCCCACACTCCCTATCCCACCCATCCAGGTGGTCACAAAGCACCAAGCTGATCTCCCTGTGCTATGTGGCTGCTTCCCACTAGCTATCTGTTTTATATTTGGTAGTGTATATATGTCCATGCCACTCTCTCACTTTGTCACAGCTTACCCTTCCCCCTCCCCATATCCTCAAGTCCATTCTCTAGTAGGTCTGTGTCTTTATTCCCGTCTTACCCCTAGGTTCTTCATGACACTTTTTTTCTTATATTCCATATATATGTGTTAGCATACGGTATTTGTCTCTTTCTGGCTTACTTCACTCTGTATGACAGACTCTAGGTCCATCCACCTCACTACAAATAACTCAATTTCGTTTCTTTTTATGGCTGAGTAATATTCCATTGTATATATGTGCCACATCTTCTTTATCCATTCATCCAGTGATGGACACTTAGGTTGTTTCCATCTCCGGGCTATTGTAAATAGAGCTGCAATGAACATTTTGGTACATGACTCTTTTTGAATTATGGTTTTCTCAGGGTATATGCCCAGTAGTGGGATTGCTGGGTCATATGGTAGTTCTATTTGTAGTTTTATAAGGAACCTCCATACTGTTCTCCACAGGGGCTGTACCAATTCACATTCCCACCAGCAGTGCAAGAGTGTTCCCTTTTCTCCACACCCTCTCCAGCATTTATTGTTTGTAGATTTTTTGATGATGGCCATTCTGACTGGTGTGAGATGATATCTCATTGTAGTTTTGATTTGCATTTCTCTAATGATTAATGATGTTGAGCATTCTTTCATGTGTTTGTTGGCAATCTGTATATCTTCCTTGGAGAAATGTCTATTTAGATCTTCTGCCCATTTTTGGATTGGGTTGTTTGTTTTTTTGTTATTGAGCTGCATGAGCTGCTTATAAAATGTGGAGATTAATCCTTTGTCAGTTGCTTCGTTTGCAAATATTTTCTCCCATTCTGAGGGTTGTCTTTTTGTCTTGTTTATGGTTTCCTTTGCTGTGCAATAGCTTTGAAGTTTCATTAGGTCCCATTTGTTTACTTTTGTTTTTATTTCCATTTCTCTAGGAGGTGGGTCAAAATGGATCTTGCTGTGATTTATGTCATAGAGTGTTTTGCCTATGTTTTCCTCTAAGAGTTTGATAGTTTCTGAGGGCCTTACATTTAGGTCTTTAATCCATTTTGAGCTTATTTTTGTATATGGTGTTAGGGAGTGATCTAATCTCATACTTTTACATGTAACTGTCCAGTTTTCCCAGCACCAATTATTGAAGAGGCTGTCCTTTCTCCACTGTACATTCCTGCCTCCTTTATCAAAGATAAGGTGACTATATGTCCATGGGTTTATCTCTGGGCTTTCAACATTTGTTGCACTGGTAAATGGGAGTGCTTCCTTAATTTCTCTTTCATATTTTTCATCATTAGTGTATAGGAATGCAAGAGAATTCTGTGCCTTAATTTTGTATCCTGCTACTTTACCAAATTCATTGATTAGCTCTAGGAGTTTTCTGGTAGCATCTTTAGGATTCTCTGTGTATAGTATCATGTCATCTGCAAACAGTGACAGCTTTACTTCTTCTTTTCCAATTTGGATTCCTTTTATGTCCTTTTCTTCTCTGATTGCTGTGGTTAAACTTCCAAAACTATGTTGAATAAGAGAGGTGAGAATGGGCAACCTTGTCTTGTTCCTTACCTTAGTGGAAATGCTTTCAGTTTTTCACCATTGAGGATGATGTTGGCTGTGGGTTTGTCATATATGGCCTTTATTATGTTGAGGAAATTCCCTCTATGCCTACTTTCTGCAGGGTTTTTTTCATAAATGGGTGTTGAATTTTGTCGAAAGCTTTCTCTGCATCTATTGAGATGATCATATGGTTTTTCTCCTTCAATTTGTTAATATAGTGTATCAACGTTGATTGATTTGCGTATATTGAAGAATCCTTGCATTCTTGGAATAAACCCCACTTGACCATGGTGTGTGATCCTTTTAATGTGCTGTTGGATTCTGTTTGCTAGTATTTTGTTGAGGATTTTTGCATCTATGTTCATCAGTGATATTGGCCTGTAGTTTTCTTTCTTTGTGACATCCTTGTCTGGTTTTGGTATCAGGGTGATGGTGGCCTCGTAGAATGAGTTTGGGTGTGTTCCTCCCTCTGCTATATTTTGGAAGAGTTTGAGAAGGATAGGTGTTAGCTCTTCTCTAAATGTTTGATAGAATTCGCCAGTGAATCCATCTGGTCCTGGGATTTTGTTTGTTGGAAGATTTTTAATCACATTTTCAATTTCAGTGCTTGTGATTGGTTTGTTCATATTTTCTATTTCTTCCTGATTCAGTCTTGGCAGGTTGTGCATTTCTAAGAATTTGTCCATTTCTTCCAGGTTGTCCATGTTATTGGCATAGAGTTGCTTGTAGTACTCTCTCATGATCTTTTGTATTTCTGCAGTGTCAGTTGTTACTTCTCCTTTTTCATTTCTAATTCTATTGATTTGAGTCTTCTCCCTTTTTTTCTTGATGAGTCTGGCTAATGGTTTATCAATTTTGTTTATCTTCTCAAAGAACCAGCTTTTAGTTTTATTGATCTTTGCTATAGTTTCCTTCATTTCTTTTTCATTTATTTCTGATCTGATCTTTATGATTTCTTTCCTTCTGCTAACTTGTGTTTTTTTTGTTCTTCTTTCTCTAATTGCTTTAGGTGCAAGGTTAGGTTGTTTATTCGAGATGTTTCCTGTTTCTTAAGGAAGGATTGTATTGCTATAAACTTCCCTCTTAGAACTGCTTTTGCTGCATCCCATAGGTTTTGAGTTGTCGTGTCTCCATTGTCATTTGTTTCTAGGTATTTTTTTATTTCCTCTTTGATTTCTTCAGTGATCACTTTGTTAAGTAGTGTATTGTTTTGCCTCCATGTGTTTGTATTTTTTACAGATCTTTTCCTGTAATTGACATCTAATCTCATAGCGTTGTGTTTGGAAAAGATACTTGATACAATTTCAATTTTCTTAAATTTACCAAGGCTTGATTTGTGACCCAGGATATGATCTATCCTGGAGGATGTTCCATGAGCACTTGAGGAGAAAGTGTAATCTGTTTTCTTTGGATAGATTGTCCTTTTAATATCAATTAAGTCCATCTTGTTTAATGTGTCATTTAAAGTTTGTGTTTCCTTATTTATTTTCATTTTGGATGGTCTGTCCATTGGTGAAAGTAGTGTGTTAAAATTCCCTCTATGATTGTGTTACTGTCGATTTCCCCTTTTATGGCTGTTAGCATTTGCCTTATGTATTGAGATGCTCCTGTGTTGGGTGCATAAATATTTACAATTGTTATATCTTCTTCTTGGATCGATCCCTTGATCATTATGTAGTGTCCTTCTTTGTCTCTTCTAATAGTCTTTACTTTAAAGTCTATTTTGTGTGATATGAGAATTGCTACTCCAGCTTTCTTTTGATTTCCATTTGCATGGAATATCTTTTTCCATCCCCTTTCAGTCTGTATGTGTCTCTAGGTCTGAAGTGGGTCTCTTGTAGACAGCATATATATGGGTCTTGCTTTTGTATCCATTCAGCCAATCTGTGTCTTTTGGTGGAAGCATTTAATCCATTTACATTTAAGGTAATTATATATATGTATGTTTCTATTCCCATTTTCTTAATTGTTTTGCGTTCATTATTGTAGGTCTTTTCCTTCTCTTGTGTTTCTTGACTAGAGAAGTTCCTTTAGCATTTGTTGTAAAGCTGGTTTGGTGGTGCTGAACTCTCTCAGCTTTTGCTTGTCTGTAAAGGTTTTAATTTCTCCATCAAATCTGAATGAGATCCTTGCTGGGTAGAGTAATCTTGGTTGTAGGTTTCTCTCCTTCATCACTTTAAATATGTCCTGCCACTCCCTTCTGGCTTGCAGAGTTTCTGCTGAAAGATCAGCTGTTAATCTTATGGAGATTCCCTTGTGTGTTATTTTTCCCTTGCTGCTTTTAATATGTTTTATTTGTATTTAATTTTTGACAGTTTGATTAATATGTGTCTTGGCAAGTTTCTCCTTGGATTTATCCTGTATGGGACTCTCTGTGCTTCCTGAATTTGATTAACTATTTCCTTTCCCATATTAGGGAAGTTTTCAACTATAATCTCTTCAAATATTTTCTCAGTCCCTTTCTTTTTCTCTTCTTCTTCTGGAACCCCTATAATTCGAATGTTGGTGCGCTTAATGTTGTCCCAGAGGTCTCTGAGGCTGTCCTCAGTTCTTTTCATTCTTTTTTCTTTATTCTACTCTGCAGTAATTTCCACTATTTTATCTTCCAGGTCACTTATTCGTTCTTCTGCCTCAGTTATTCTGCTATTGATCCCAACTAGAGTATTTTTTTTTAATTTATTTATTTTGTTTTGGCTGCATTGGGTCTTATTTGCGGCGAGTGGGGCTTCTCATCGTTGCAGTGTGTGGGCTCTAAGCGCGCGGGCTTCAGTAGTTATGACACGCAGGCTCAGTAGTTGTGGCACTTGGGCTTAGTTGCTCCACAGCATGTGGGATCTTCCCAGACCAGAGATTGAACCTGTGTCTGCTGCATTGGCAGGCAGACTCTTATCCACTGCGGCACCAGGGAAGCCCCCAACTAGAGTATTTTTAATTTCATTTATTGTGTTGTTTATCATTGCTTGTTTCATCTTTAGTTCTTCTAGGTCCTTGTTAAATGTTTCTTGCATTTTCTCTAATTCCGAGATTTTGGATCATCTTTACTATCATTATTCTGAATTCTTTTTCAGGTAGACTGCCTATTTCCTCTTCATTTTTTAGGTCTGGTGGGTTTTCATCTTGCTCCTTCATCTCTGCGTGTTTTTCTGTCTTCTCATTTTGCTTATCTTACTGTGTTTGGAGTCTCCTTTTTGCAGGCTGCAGGTTTGTAGTTCCCGTTGTTTTTGGTGTCTGTCCCCAGTGGCTAAAGTTGGTTCAGTGGGTTGTGTAGGCTTCCTGGTGGAGGGGACTAGTGCCTGTGTTCTGGTGGATGAGGCTGGATCTTGTCTTTCTGGTGGGCAGGTCCTCGTCTGGTGGTGTGTTTTGGGGTTTCTGTGGACTTATGATTTTAGGCAGCCTCTCTGCTAATGGGTGGGGTTGTGTTCCTGTCTTGCTAGTTGTTTGGCACAGAGTGTCCAGCACTGTAGCCTGCTGGTCGTTGAGTGAAGCTGGGTGCTGGTGTTGAGATGGAGATCTGTGGGAGATTTTCGCTGTTTGATATTATGTGGAGCTTGGAGGTGTCTTGTGGAGCAGTGTCCTGAAGTTGGCTCTCCCACCTCAGAGGCACAGCACTGACTCCTGGCTGCAGCACCAAGATTCTTTCATGCACACGGCTCAGAATAAAAGGGGGAAAAAGTAGAAAGAAAGAAAGAGGATAAAATAAAGTAAAATAATGTAAGATAAAATAAAGTTATTAAAATAAAAAATAATTATTAAGAAAAATGTTTTAAGAAGAAAACAAAGAACGGATGGATAGAACCCTAGGACAAATGGTGAAAGCAAACCTATACAGACAAAATCTCACACAGAAGCATACACATACACACTCACAAAAAGAGGAAAAGGGGAAAAAATAATAAATCTTGCTCTCAAAGTCCACCTCCTCAATTTGGGATGATTCGTTGTCTATTCATGTATTCCACAGATGCAGGGTACATCAAGTTGATTGTGGAGCTTTAATCCGCTGCTTCTGAGGCTGCTGGGAGAGATTTCCCTTTCTCTTCTTTGTTTGCACAGCTCCTGGGGCTCAGCTTTGGATTTGGCCCCACCTCTGCGTGTAGGTAGCCGGAGGGCGTCTGTTCTTTGCTCAGACAGGACGGCGTTAAAGGAACAGCTGCTTAGGGGGTTCTGGCTTACTCAGCCTGGGGGAAGGGAGGGGTACGGATGCGGGGCGAGCCTGCGGCGGCTGAGGCCAGCATGATGTTGCACCAGCCTGAGGCGCGCTGTGCGCTCTCCCGGGGAAGTTGTCCCTGGATCCTGGGACCCTGGCAGTGGCGGGCTGCACAGGCTCCCCAGAATGGGGGTGTGGATAGTGACCTGTGCTCACACACAGGCTTCTTGGTGGCGGAAGCAGCAGCCTTAGCGTCTCATGTCCGTCTCTGGGGTCCGTGCTTTTAGCCGCGGCTCACGCCTATCTCTGGAGCTCCTATAAGCAGCACTCTTAATCCCCTCTCCTTGCGCACCAGGAAACAAAGAGGGAAGAAAAAGTCTCTTGCCTCTTCGGCAGGTCCACACTTCTCCCCAGACTCCCTCCCGGCTAGCCGTGGTGCAACAACCCCCTGCAGACTGTGTTCACGCCGCCATCCCAGTCCTCTCCCTGCGCTCCGACCAAAGCCGAGCCTCAGCTCCCAGCCCCACCCGCCCCGGCGGGTGAGCAGACAAGCCTCTCGGGCTGGTGAGTGCCAGTCGGCACTGATCCTCTGTGCAGGAATCTCACTGTTTTGCCTTCCACACCCCTGATGCTGCACTCTCCTCCACGGATCCGAAGCTTTCCCCCTCCGCCACCCACAGTCTCTGCCCGCAAAGGGGCTTCCTAGTGTGTGGAAACCTTTCCTCCTTCACATCTCCCTCCCACTGGTGCAGGTCGTGTCCCTGTTCTTTTGTCTCTGTTTATTCTTTTTTCTTTTGCCCTACCCAGGTACGTGGGGGAGTTTCTTGCCTTTTGGGAAGTCTGAGGTCTTCTGCCAGCGTTCAGTAGGTGTTCTGTAGGAGTTGTTCCACGTGTAGATGTATTTCTGGTGTATCTGTGGGGAGGAAGGTGATCTCTGCGTCTTACTCTTCCGCCATCTTCCCTCTCCTCAAATTTTAAGGTTTTTGTTCTAGTTCTGTAAAAAATGCCATTGGTAATTTGATAGGGATTGCATTGAATCTGTAGATTGATTGCTTTGGGTAGTGTAGTCATTTTCACAATATTGAGTCTTCCAATCCAAGAACATCGTATGTCTCTCCATCTGTTTGTGTCACCTTTAATTTCTTTCATCAGTGTCTTATTGTTTTCTGAGTACACGTCTTTTACCTCCTTAGGTAGGTTTACACCTAGGTATTTTATTCTTTTTGTTGCAGTGGTGAATGGGATTCTTTCCTTAATTTCTCTTTCTGATCTTTCGTTGTTAGTGTATAGGAATGCAAGAGATTTCGGTGCATTACTTTCGCATCCTGCAACTTTACCAAATTCATTGATGAGCTCTAGTAGTTTTCTGGTGGCATATTTAGGATTTTCTATGTATAGTATCATGTTATCTGCAAACAGTGACAGTTTTACTTCTTTTCCAATTTGCATTTCTTTTCTTTCTTTTTCTTCTCTGATTGCTGTGGCTAGGACTTCCAAAACTATCTTGAATAATAGTGGTGACAGTGGACATCCTTGTCTTGTTCCTGACCTTAGAGGAAATGCTTTCAGTTTTTCACCATTGAGAATGATGTTTGCTGTGGGTTTGTCGTATATGGCCTTTATTATGTTGAGGTAGGTTCCCTCTGTGCCCACTTTCTGGAGAGTTTTTATCATAAATGGGTGTTGAATTTTGTCAAAAGCTTTTTCTGCATCTATTGAGATGATCATATGGTTTTTATTCTTCAATTTGTTAATATGGTGTATCACACTGATTGACTTGCATATACTGAAGACTCCTTGCATCCCTGAGAGAAATCCCACATGATTATGGTGTATGATCTTTTTAATGTGTTGTTGGATTCTGTTTGCTAGTAGTTTGTTGAGGACTTTTGCATCTATATTCATCAGTGGTAGTGGTCTGCAATTTTCTTTTTTGTAATATCTTTGTCTGGTGTTGGTATCAGGGTGATGGTGTCCTCATAGAATGAGTTTGGGAATGTTCCTTCCTCTCCAGTTTTTTGGAAGAGTTTGAGAAGGATGGGTGTTAGCTCTTCTCTAAATGTTTGATAGAATTCAGCTGTGAAGCCATCTGGTCCTGGGCTTTTGTTTGTTGGAAGATTTTTAATCACAGTTTCAATTTCATTACTTGTGATTGGTCTGTTCAAATTTTCTATTTCTTCCTGGTTCAGTCTTGGAAGGTTATACCTTTCTAAGAAATTGTCCATTTCTTCCAGGTTGTCCATTTTTGGGGCATAGAGTTGCTTGTAGTAGTCTCATGTGATGCTTTGTATTTCTGCAGTGCCTGTTTAACTTCTCCTTTTTCATTTCTAATTTTATTGATTTGAGTCCTCTCCCTCTTTTTCTTGATAAGTCTGGCTAAATGTTTATCAATTTTGTTTATCTTCTCAAAGAACCAGCTTTTAGTATTATTGATCTTTGCTATTGTTTTCTTTGTTTCTGTATCATTTATTTCTGCTCTGATCTTTATGATTTCTTTCCTTCTACTAACTTTGGGTCTTGTTTGTTCTTTCTCTAGTTCCTTTAGATGTAAGGTTAGATTGTTTATTTGAGATTTTTCTTGTTTCTTGAGGTAGGATAGGTAGGATTTTATTGCTATAAACTTCCCTCTTAGAACTGCTTTTGCTGCATCACATAGGTTTTGGATCATTGTGTTTTCGTTGTCATTTGTCTCTAGGTATTTTTTGATTTCCTCTCTGATTTCTTTAGTGATCTCTTGGTTATTTAGTAATGTATTGTTTAGCCTCCATATGTTTGTGTTTTTTACCTTTTTTTCCTCTGTAATTTATTTCTAATCTCATAGTGTTTTGTTCAGATAAGATGCTTGATATGATTTCAATTTTCTTAAATTTTCCAAGCCTTGATTTTTGACCCAAGATGTGATCTGTCCAGGAGAATGTTCCATGTGCACTTGAGAATAAAGTGTAGTCTGCTGTTTTCGGATGTCCTATATATATCAGTTAAATCTATCTGGTCTATTGTGTTATTTAAAGCTTGTGTTTCCTTATTAATTTTCTTGTGGATGATCTGTCCATTGGTGTAAGTGAGGTGTTAAAGTCCCCCACTATTATTGTGTTACTGTTGATTTCCTCTTTTATAGCTGTTAGCATTTGCCTTATGTATTGATGTGCTCCTATGTTGGGTGCATATATGTTTATAATTGTTATATTTTCTTCTTGGATTGATCCCTTGATCATTATGTGGTGTGCTTCCTTGTTTCTTGTACCATTCTTTATTTTAATGTCTATTTGATATGAGCATTGCTACTTCAGCTTTCTTTTGATTTCCATTTGCATGGAATATCTTTTTCCATCTCCTCAGTTTCAGTCTGTATGTGTTCGTAGGTCTGAAGTGTGTCTCTTGTAGACAGCATATATATGGGTCTCGTTTTTCTATCCATTCAGCAAGCCTGTGTCTTTTGGTTGGAGCATTTAATCCCTTCACGTTTAAGGTAATTATCAATATGTATGTTCCTATTACCATTTTCTTAATTGTTTTGGGTTTGTTTGTGTAGGTCCTTTTCTTCTCTTGTGTTTCCCACTAGAAAAGTTCCTTTAGCATTTGTTGTAGAGCTGGTTTGGTGGTGCTGAATTCTCTTAGCTTTTGCTTGTCTGTAAAGCTTTTGATTTCTCCGTCGAATCTGAATGAGATCCTTGCTGGGTCAAGTAATTTTGGTTGTAGGTTCTTCCCTTTCATCACTTTAAATATATCATGCCACTCCTTTCTGGCTTGTACAGTTTCTGCTGAGAAATCAGCTGTTAACCTTATGGGAGTTCCCTTGTATGTTATCTGTTAATAATTTTTCTTTGTCTTTAATTTTAGTCAGTTTGATTACTGACAAAATCAGTAAATTCTGATTTCAGTGTGTTTCTCCTTGGATTTATCCTGCCTGGGACTCTCTGTGCTTCCTGCACTTGGGTGGCTATTTCCTTTCCCACGTTAGGGAAGTTTTCGACTATAGTCTCTTCAAATATTTTCTTGGGTCCTTTTTCTCTCTCTTTTTTTTTTCTGGGACCCCTATACTGAGAATGTTGGTGTGTTTGAATTTTGTCCCAGAGGTCTCTTAGGCTGTCTTCATTTCTTTTCATTCTTTTTCTTTATTCTGTTCCATGGCAGTGAATTCCACCATTCTGTCTTCCAGGTCACTTATCTATTCTTCTGCCTCAGTTATTCTGCTGTTGATTCCTTCTAGTGTATTTTTCATTTCAGTTATTGTATTGTTCATCTCTGTTTGTTCTTTAATTCTTCTAGGTGTTTGTTCTTTAATTCTTCTGGGTCTTTGTTAAACACTTCTTGCATCTTCTCAATCTTTGCCTCCATTCTTTTTCTGAGGGCCTGGATCATCTTCACTATCATTATTCTGAATTCCTTTTCTGGAAGGTTGCCTATCTCCACTTCATTTAGTTGTTTTTCTGGGGTTTTATCTTGTTACTTCATCTGGTACATAGCCCTTTGCCTTTTCATTTTGTCTATCTTTCTGTGAATGTGGTTTTCGTTCCACAGGCTGCAGGACTCTAGTTCTTCTTGCTTCTGCTGCCTGCTCTCTGGTGGATGAGGCTATCTAAGAGTGTTGTGCAAGCTTCCTGATTGGAGGAACTGGTGGTGAGTAGAGCTGGGTGTTTCTCTGGTGGTCAGAGCTCAGTAAAACTTTAATCTGCTTGTCTGCTGATGGATGGGGCTGAGTTCCCTCCCTGTTGGTTGTGTGGCCTGAGGGGACACAGCACTGGAGCTAGAGGTACTTTGGTGGGTCTAATGGTGGACTCTGGGAGGGTTCACGCCAAGGAGTACTTACCAGAACTTCTGCTGCCAGTGTCCTTGTCCTCATGGTGAGCCACAGCCACCCCTGGCCTCTGCAGAAGACCCTCCAACACTAGCAGGTAGGTCTGTTCATTCTCCTATGGGGTCACTGCTCCTTCCCCCTGGGTCCTGATAAGCAGACTACTTTGTGTGTGCCCTCCAAGAGTGGAGTCTCTGTTTCCCCCTGTCCTGTCGAAGTCCTGCAATCAAATCCTGCTAGCCTTCAAAGTGTGATTCTCTGGGAATTGCTCCTCCCATTGCTAGACCCCCAGATTGGGAAGCATGATGTGGGGTTCAGAACCTTCACTCAGTGGGTGGACTTATGTGGTGTAATTGTTCTCCAGTTTTCGAGTCACCTACCCAGTGGTTATGGGATTTGATTTTATTGTGATTGTACCCCTCCTACTATCTCACTGTGGCTTCTCCTTTGTCTTTGGGTGTGGGGTATCTTTTTTGGTGAGTTCCAGTGTCTTCCTGTCGATGATTATTCAGCAGTTAGTTGTGATTCTGGTGCTCTCGCAAGGGGGAGTGAGCGCACGTCCTTCTACTCCGCCATCTTGAACCAAATTGCTGTAGCTTCTACATCAGCACTTGCATGTTATGGGTGCTGCTTCTTAAACCTCATGAACTAACCTCTGCTAGCTTCCAACTTTTCTGTAGCTTCCTTACCTCTCTTGGCCCTCACAGAATTGAGAGAGTGAGGGTCTTGCTCTGGATTAAGCTTTGGCTTAAGGGAATGTTTTTGCTGGTTTGATCTTCTGTACAGACCACTAAAACTTTCTTCAGATCATCAGTAAGGCTGTTTCACTTTCTTATCATTTTGGTGTTCACTGGAGTAGCACTTTTACTTTCCTTCAAGAGCTTTTCCTTTGCATTCACAACTTGGCAAACTGTTTGGTGGAAGAGGCCTACCTTTTGGCTTATCTCTGCTTTCAGCTTGCCTTCCTTACTAAGCTTAGTCATTTCTAGCTTTTGATTTAAAGTGAGAGATGTGTGGCTTTCCTTCTCTTGAACACTCAGAGGCCACTGTAGGGTTATTAATTGAATTGGCCTAATTTCAATACTCTGTCTCAGGGAAGAGGGGAACCCATGGAGAGGCAGAGATGGGGAAACAGAGCAGTCAGAACACATTAAGTCCACTGTCTTATATGCGCAGGGTTTGTAGCACCCCAAAACAATTACGATAGTAACATCAAAGATCACTGATCATAGATCACCACAACAAATATGATAATAATGAAAAAATCTAAATACGGCGAGAATTACCAAAACGTGACACAGAGTCACAAAGTGAGCAAATGGTGTTAGAAAAACAGCACTGACAGACTTTCTCGATGCAGGGTTGTCACGAACCTTCAATTTTTAACAAATGCAGTATCTGCGAAGTGCACAAAAATGACATATGTCTGTGTGTAACAAATTGTTTTTCTCTTGCTGCTTCTAATATTCTCTCCTTGTCTTAACTTTTGATACTTTAATTATAATGTCTTAGTGGGGGTCTCTTTGGGTTCCTCTTACATGCGCTTCCTGGATCTGGAAGTCCGGGTTTCACCCCAGAGATTATGTTTTAATCTGTCTGGGTCACAGCCTCATAAAGAGATTTAAAAATTCTCCAGGGGATTGTAATGCATAATCAAGTTTGAGAACCGCAGCCGTAAATCCACTCAGTCAAAAAGGGCCACTGTCTGAGCAACACCTCCCCACGGCAGAGCCAGCCCAGCTGAGGCTAAGAGTGCCACACTTACCTACAATACTTGAGAGGAGTCCCCGAGAACTCACTGCCATCAGACTCAGGCTCAGATCGGTTCTCAAAGTCAGAAATTCGGAATACAGACAAGCTGGCGTTCACATAGCCAACCATGCACCTACAAAAGAAAACAGATTCTCTAATTAGGACTCTGATCACCTCTGCATCCAATTCACCAAGGCTCTACTTCCTAGAAATCTCTGCAGTTATAGGTGCCTTACTTGGACCTGCCTTGTCACAGCACTCAAGTTGAAATACACTGAAAAGCCCTGGGTATGTTGAATGAAGAACAAGTCATTCTTTTGTTATAGTCCTTTTTGTGCAGAATCATCATCTAGACCATCACTACCCCAATCAGTGCTTCAGTGAAATGGGCAAAAGCATTGCATGATCAGCATAAGTAAGTCACCACTTCTTTCATTGATGACACACACACATATGCACACATAATCACATTCCTTCATTAATGATTATAATTTCTCATAATGCCCTGAATATAACTAGTATGAATATAACCCCCCTCCCAACTCACGTCCCATGCTACAGTCATGCTAGATTATGTTCCTTTCATGTATCCTATACTTTCATGCCTCTGCTCATGTTGTCTTTTCTCTTGGGATTCCTTACTCATGGTTTACAAGTGGTAATAGTGTTCACCACCTGAGATGTCACCTCTTTTGTGAAAATGTCCTAATCCCTCCAGTCAGAAGACTCATTCCCTTCTCTTTGTGGTGCAGCTCTATTTACTTCACAATGGCCATATAGCTTATACTAGAGTTGGCTGCATACATGTATGTCTTCTCCTTTGGACTATAGTGGTTTTTTTCTTTTTTGGATCAGAAGAGGTGTCACAGATATTTTGGTATCCTCGGACAGTCTCGTGCAGTGTAGGAATCCAGTAAATATTGAATTCAATGTAAAGTACCAGAGATTCTATCAAGGTCTTGAAGATGGATCAGGAATAAAACTATTGCCTGGACCTCCCAGGGATTATAAGCTTCTTGAGGACATGGCTTTCATTCTGTGTTGGGGAATGGGGGTCAGTATATTACAATACAAAAAACTTGGGCTTTAGGGTCAAATTGTAGCTCTGCTGCTTTCTAGCCATGTGATCTTGGCAAATTATGCAATTCTTAAAGCAACAAAAGTGTCCACCTCATAGGGTTATTGTGGGAATGAAATGAAATGATATATGTAAAGCAAGTGACATAATGCTTAGCCTATAGCAAGATCTTAATAAATGTGAGTGGTATTTTATTTCATGCACCTAGCAGGAGGTCAATAAATATTTAATTATTAATTGAAAGAAGAAATCATGGTCTTCAGACTCTCTTCATTAACATGTCTGATGTGATTATCCAAAGTTGCTGAATACCAAACCCAAGTGATAACACAAACATAGTTCTGAGAGCACATGGGTTCTGTGCATGTGTTGTCTTGCTCAAGACAAGTCACTGGTTTCATCATGGCCTTAAAAGAAATGAACCAAGCAGAAGGACCCATTTGTCAACAGTCACTCATGGATGAAACAAATGGTCAGTGCGTGTGTAACACGCCCTACTCCCACTGGCAGCAGGCCTCTCCCATCACTCCATAAAAAGGTAATTTGAAACGATTTCTCCCTCATCTATGAACTGCCTAGAACATGACATGAAAACAGAGTCTTGATGATGATTAGCTGTCACAGAGAGGGAGCCAGTTTTGTGAAATACAGAATAGAGCAGAGTCTTCTCAGGAGCTGAGCTGTGGGAAGTGAAAGGTGCTCTGGAAACTGGCAAAAGCAGGCCCAGCATTGAAATGGAATAATTACAACCCCTCCTACACTCTTCTCTCACACAGCAGCCCTGAGCTTTACTAAGATTAAAGCTGCTCATGGCTACTCTGTTAAAAAAAACTCAATAGAGAGCCCAAATTCGAATGAATTACCCGTCTCACAGGCTGAATACCTTACATTCAAAATAAAAGATAAAAAGGAGACATAGCTGAACTCTTTATTAAGCATATTCCTGTAATGTCAGTCATGAATCAAGTTGAAAATGTGCCTTTAGTGGGCATGTACTCCTTCTGGGTGCAAAGCATTACACACGGAACTAGTAAGTCTTCTTTCCATATAATTTCCATCATCAGGGAAGAAGAGGAACTGCTAATACTGAATTTTCTAGGCATTTATCTAATTCTTTTCACTGTGGTAGAATCTTAGCTTGCCAACATCAAACAGTTGAGACCTTCATCAATTCAGGGAAATGAGGTTTCCCATACTTCATCGCATAGAGTTCAGCCAGTGGCATCCGTGTGTCAACTCAGTGACCTATTGTTACAGCAGGAAGGTCAAAGGCAGCAGAAGATCCCATGTCTACTAAGTTTGCTGGCAGGAGGTCTATGTATCCTCACTGTGACACACCCCCAGCTCCAGGTGAGACAGAGGAAAGACAAGGCTACACTGATGATCAGGGAGGAGTGAGAGGGAAGGAGAAAAAAGTAGCAGACAAAGGAAGAGTTTCCTGAGAATATAAAATAATGAAGTCAGTTTTCTTAAGGGGTTGGCAGATGGCGTCTAAAGGCATTTCCAAGAAAGAAGATTCAGAAAAATGTCTTATGCAAGGGCAGCATTGTTTGAATTAGAATGCATATGTTTTCCAAGTAACTTCTGAGAAGACATTTATTTAAATGTGAGAATTCTGGTTTTAAAACCATTCATTACTTATCGGTTTCCATCCTTTACTATGGGGGAAGAGGATGAACTAGTGATCATTCTCATCATTTTCAAGGGAGAGAACAGAATCAGAAGTTGACTTTTGAGTCTGTAGATTCCAGATCAAACTCACTGCAGAGTGTCTTTGAATTCTGCTACTAACTTTGCTTTTGAGGTTTTAGGCATTGTGACTCAAATAGCATGGGGATAGGGTTGAAAGGGCAAAAAAGCAAGGGGAAATAAGGTCAGGTTTGTGCATTTAAAGTCAGACATGCTTTGTAGAAAACAAATGACTAATTTATTTATAGGTTAATTTGTAGATAACTTTATAGGTAATAAATTAGGCTAATGAGATAAGCACAGAAGAAAGTAGACTTCTGACTTCTTGCATTGAAAACGTCAGAAATTATTATGAAATAAGAAGAGTAGCCCTCTGTAACCATAAGCTTTATCTTCCGAAATACAACTTTGCAATTGGTTTTGGTGTTGATCGATTTAATTGATTTATAGCTTGTATAAATACATTATTTATAGTTCATTAAGATATTTGTAGCTCATTCTGTGAAAATTCGAGCACTGTGTCCTTGATCAAATCTCTAACTCCTTATGGTATCACTATTTTTACAGGAAAATCAGCTTAATTTATACCACTAGATCAGGTATATACCTCACAGTAATTTTCTAAGGCCTGCATCTATCCTTAGAGAATGTTCCCAAACTCTAATCCATGTCTACCTGATAACAAAGTAATTAGTTTATTGCATTCATTGAGGGTGAGGGATCAAACTGGTTATTTGTGCTTTCTGGAAAAAAAATTTAGTTTGCTGATTGAAATTTTAACTCTGATTGACAGAACAATTTTATAATATACATCTTCAACTTTACTTCACAATTTCTGTCTCCTGATGTCTGCCCAGAGGTGATTTTAGTTCTCTAAGCTCTTTCTAAAGGGCCCTTGGGAAGATACCCCGAAAGACGAAGTGACTTCATTTTGTAGGCAATGAACAACAGTCTGATCACCGGCAGCTGGAAAGACAGAATGTCTTAAGAGGGAAGATGAAAACATTTGAAAAATTCTTGTGTAACCTGCTGTGTGGAGACCACTGCCTCAAACCACAGTATTCCTTTACGTACAGATCTGGCTGAAAAATGAGAATGTCTTCCCCACTGTGCTGCTGAAGACTGATCTGCTGAGCGGACGAGTGTTGAGACGGGGCGGGTGGGGGGGGCGGAATGCGCAGCCAGGAATAACTGAAGCACACTGTCATAGGGACGAGGGGCCTGTGAACTGAATGACCCTGGACACAGGAGTGAAACTCTCATCCATGGAGGAGCCAGGGAATCGTGTAAGGTGAGGGAAGCCTGGAGTTTTGGAGAAAGGTGATTGGTTTGGTTGGAATACTGTTGATTTAGGGTCAATTTAAATTGAAATATGGCGTTTCCACAGCTGGATTTAATCTAAGTGGGATCTCACTCTGACTGCACATGCTACCTTAAAAGCCTATGACGTCTAAAATTTGACAATGCTGCTCCTCTATGAGTTCAGTCATCTCTGAAGCATTTTTAAACTGGAAAAAGAAAAAAACCTAAAAAGGATAATAGAGTAGCTGGTGGGGCAGAAAATAAGATTCATGAAGAAACGTACACAAATGTAACTATTTGAAAGTAAGAAAAATAAGAAATAATAAGAAAAATATAAAGTATTTTATAATACTTTATATAAAAATATATAATACTTTATATACTTTATATAAATAATACTTTTATATATATAAATATATAATACTTTTATAATACTTTATATATATAAATATATAATACTTTTATAATACTTTTATATATATAAATATATAATACTTTTATAAAAATATAATACTTTTATAATACTTTATATAAAAATATAAAGTAAAAAATATAAAAATAAGAAAAATATAAAAATAAGAAAAAATAAGACTAATGGATTAGCAGATAAAAAGTAGATCTACAATTATTGAAGGTAGCAACAGGCTCTTAAGAGAAACATTGTTTAAAAAAAAAAAAGGCCCAAAGAGCTCAGTAAAACTGAATTAAGGAGGCTATTTAGAGAAATTCTAATCACCATGAACATTGTCTTAAATCTAATAGGCTGTCAAAATTCTAAAGCTCTGATTCATTATCAACTGCACATAAATGTTCCCACTTTATTTTTTGGTTTCCTCCAGAACAAGGTATTACCATATTTGAAGTAGCGGAAGAATGGAAATAACCATTAAGATTTAAACCCCAGGGAGTTGACTCTTAGATGAGTTGGATAAGCACTTATTGGCAAGGGCCCCGAGGGCTGTGAGGTTCAGGATGAAGGGCATTGTCTGAGTCTAGGCTTTACCTTCGTGTGGGCTCCATCAGTTACTCTGCCTTGTGATTATGGATTTAACCTCTCTCAATCTCTTTCTGCCCTTCAAAGCGAGGCTAATGATGTATATCCCGCTACCCGCGTTGTTTTGAGAATCAAACGCAAAACATACATGCAAGTGGTTTGAACAAAGATAAGCCTTTCTAGGCTGAGTCAAGCAGAGAATGTTCACAACAGTTACAGGTAGAAAGAAATGCATGCATAGTACCATGTAAGTCTTTAAATCTCTCTTGAAATGGGATGGTATGCTCACTTACAGTGGCTAGATAATTCACATTTAATGGCCACGTGGTGAGTGAAGAACTTTATAGAAGCTTCCTCAAATAGCTGGATTTATCTATGCCTTAGAGCATTTATGTAGGATGAATAATGAAATTGGACCTGGGTCAGGTGTGTATAAATTCAGCTGACTTTATTTGGTGGCACTGTACTCCTTGGGGGCTGATGGAACTACCCTGGCTAGAGAGGATGAATTAGTTTGGTTCAGACTAGTAAACTAAGAGGCAGGGCTGCTTGTAGGAATAGGCAGGAGCCTAAGTGAGATGACTTCTGGGGAACCAAAAGGACCCTATGATCCCAACACACATTCCACTCTAACCTACAGACATTTAAATCCCACAATTAATTATATTATTTTGACATTAGCCAAACAGGGTTGTTTTATTTTTTCCCACTAAAGTATGTTGGGACTTTTTATCTTTTTTTCCAAGGGTGTAGAAATGAAAGCTAGGGGACATGTTATAATTTTGCCAAGACTTTAGCTGACCAGAAATACAGAGCTCTGGCTTTGGGAACCATTGAGGTGATGCCATAGTATTGATCTCTCAGCGAGTTAAGTTCACCCAATTTGCCTGTGGTAATATAGACACTGGTCAAGTCCACAGCCAGGAAAGAATCATTCAGTTACTTATTCCACAAATATTTATGGAATACCTTGTGAGTACTTGGCACATGACTGCACATTTCCCATGTAAAATTTTCAGAGTCTTCACATGACACAAGAGGAATCAAATTATAACTATACTTTTATAAACTCATAAAAATGGCATAACTATATACCATGGAACACTTTTTTTGCTACACACATTAGCATACCACACACTTCTGAATTCATGGTGGGCAGGAGGGGGGAAAATGATTTTTTGCTTTTCTTACATTGGATTCCACCTAAAACTTGTATGACTTGTATGACTTCCAACACTTCAATAGATCAGAATGTGTTTTCTTTGGCCAAAAGTGTTATTGTATCATATTTCCACCTCCCCACTACAGGCCTTCTGTCCTGGGCTTGTGTCCCATGTGCTCCAATGCAGAGGCTTCTGTCTGAGTGTCCAACAGCACACGATGGCTAGGAAATGGGGATTTCATGATGGCTTTATGGCGCACTTACTTTTGCCCAGCTTCCCCTTGGCCTGCACAAGGTCCATACTTATAAGCGTACACCAAGCGAGGGATAAAGTCAGATGTGATCGCTATGACAAATGCGTTTGTAATAACAGAGAGAATTCCAATGCCTTCAAGAATTCCATACCAAATTCCTATTCAAAGAGAAGTGTTGAATTAATTCCAGACACAACAGCAGAGGTGATAACTATAAAAACAACTGGGGTAATTCACTTTCAGTAGTCCTTTGCACAGGTCCTTCCACCATCCCAAATACTGATTCTTGCCACCAGGAGGAAGAAGTTGTACCTTCAAAAACCTTGGCATTGAAGGAGTTTGCATGGAAGTGCCCATGCTCATGACTTAAAAATCAATCGGGTTCAGATATAAGTAGAGAATTCTGGTCAATGATAAGGCACAAAACACTATCTGATAAGACTGGCACATGCAATGTCAAGATGCCACCAGACTGGGAGCTCCTTGGGGGTACCTATAGCGTCTCTCCAGTTCATCTTTATGGACCAAGTTCCTGATGCACTGACCCAGAGTAGGTGCTCACTGAGTGTGTTTGTTTCATTGGGACGTTCAAAAACCACTGAGTTAAGCATATGCACACCGAATTCTCTTCTACACACACTGGCTGAGCACCTGCCTGCTCTATTCTAAGCACTGGATGCAGAAATGAATAAAAGACAGTCTCTGGTCTCTGCCAGCTTTTGAGAGCCTGCACCTGATTCAACTCAGCATCTCTAGTCAAAAACCAAAGGCCATCTCTGCCTATAGAAAAACTGGATCATACTTCCTATGACTCGGGCAAATATTTAGGAAAGAGCAAAACAAAGTTAAGCAAATGGGAGATCTACTTTAAAAAGGAAAAAGGTGGTAATAAATCAAATGTTTAGATTCCAGAGTCTTAGGATAGAAACAATCAAATTGAGAATCTATTTAAGCACAAATTCTCTAGCACTGGAAATTATAAATTTCCAAATAGGTAGCTGTACTTGTTATCTAATATTATTTAAAGCTAACAATTATTCTTTTGTAAGAGTTAGTTGAATCATCTTACATGGAAACCATATGTAAAAATCTAAAGCTGGTAGCTGTTTTATTTTATCTACCAGGTGGTTAATATCTTTTAAAAACACCCCAAATCCAACTTACCTATGTCTTTGGCCCTTGAAGCTAAAGGTCGCCTCCACTGTGTGACAAATTTATAAGCGTCAAGTCGAATTTCAATTATATTATTCAGTAAGGCCAGAAGTGGTGCTAGGGGAAAAGCTGCCACAAAGATAGTTGTAAATCCAAACTGGAGAACTGGGGAAGGAAAAAGGAAAAAGAACAAAGAGTATTGGTTTTCCAGTACTATTTTCAAAAGGATAATAATCTGAATGTGTCATTGTTTTAACCCATATTTTTCCCCAAAGCACAGGGAACATCTCTTCTAGAAAGATGGCCAGGACACTTGAAAAAGAGGTACTCCCTGAGCCTGGAAGCAGTGGCATCCTAGGAGCAATGATCATACCTAGAGTCCAGAGCTTGTTTTCTAAATACCATTCTCTAATAAAAGGAACCAGGGCTCCTTAGAGAAATGTTTGATTCCAGAGCTATGGCAGGGAAAAGACAAGATTAGTCTGGAATATCTTGTGATGCCAGAAAGTTAGGAAGTGCTTGAGAAATGATGGGGACACATCAAAAGGACACAGGACAAACTTGAAGGAGGTCCCAATGGCCAAAGCTGGAAAAATTTGTACAACAAAATAAATAAGGATAGTATTGGATTACAACCCAAAGACTAAGTATCCAAGTCCATAATGAAATAAATACAAGTATAAATATATACTGAAATAAATAAATGGGGGGAAAGGGACAGCTCTTTCTTATAACAGAATTCTAATTAATAAATGTAGAAGGAATGACTAAAAATAGAAAATCACCAGTAGTCAGACACCACAGTAGTAATTGTTGCAGGCAAGAGCCATAAAAGAATGCTAAAATTAGTAGCTAAAATTAGTAGGGGAAATTATATTAAAAAAATGATTTTTATGTTCTCAAAGTATCTCCCTACACGTTAGTAATTACAAAGGAAAAAATATCTTTACTATGGAGAAACCTGATAGACATCACCTTAACTGAGTGATCCAAGTTAATATCACCAGTAATAAGACATATTGACATCATACCCCCAAGACGGTGTACTGAGGAGGCTACAATATCCTTTCTGTGGAATTTTTGCCAAAAATGCATAACCTCAACCTAACCATGAGAAACCATTAGATAAACCCAAATGGACATTCTACAAAACTAGTAGTCTTAAAATATGTTAAGTTCGTGAAAAAGAACTGTCATAGAATGGAGGGAACAAGGAGATGCAACTAAATGCAATGTTGGGTGCTGGAATGGGTCATGGACAAGAAAAACAGACAGTGGAAACAGGCAATATTCAAATAACGTAATTAGTTAACAGTCCTGTATTAATGTTACTTTTCTGGCTTCAATATATATGTAAGATGTTAACCTTATGAGAAACAAGGTGAAGAGTATTTAGGAACTCTGTACGATGTTTCAACTTTGCAAATTAAAAAGTTTTAAAAGAGGCAGTGCCTGACGCAAAACAACCAGATGGCGTAATTGAAAAAAATTTTTAAAGCACTTGGCTGAATGAATGACTGCATATTTTCTACTGTTTTTACTTTTACTTATTTTAGAAAGTAACAACAAAACAATGACTAACACATATACCATTTTCTATGTAACAGGCACTGTTCTAATTACTTCACCTATTTTAAATCGATTTTCACAATCACTCTCTTATGTGGATACTATTATTATGCTTATTTTACAGCTGAGGAAACTGAAGCACAAAGAAGTCAAGTAATTTGCCCAAGACACATCACTAAGAAGCAATTCTAACATGGGTGATATGGTCCCAGAGTCCTGAAGAGTCCATTTACCTCATCTCTGTGGTACTGCCACCTCCAAGGTATCCCCCGTCTTTGGTTACATTCATACTCAGTGACTATGCTGGTTGGCACTTCACCCACCAATAGACACAGGCATTCCCTTCAGCTTTTCCCTTGGTTCCACTTTTCTCCTGACTTCCCTCTTTCCTTGGGTGAGTCCATCCGCTCTCATGACTTTATTATCTGTCTGATGAGGTTTCCCAATTCTCTCTCTCTCTAATCCCGACCCGTTGTCTGCTGCTATGCTACAGAAGCAGCACTTTCCAAACCAATCTCTCAATCTCATCCTTAAACCTGCTCCGCCGTTCATGTCCCTCGTCCTCCCCTCCCCTCGAAGCTGTCTTACATAAAAACCAGCTTTTAGCTAGCTCAGCCTTGAGAACTAAAAGCCTCCAAGTCCCAAAATTAATTACCCTTCAAAAATGTCTCTCATCTGTCCCTCCTCTCCACTGTCCCCAGATCAGACTCTGATTTTCTAACTGGCTTCTCTGCCTCAGGCTTTCTCCTCCTTCCCCCATTGCCCTACTATTAATGTTGGTTAAAGCCCATCACTCATCACCTTCCTACTCAAAATGTTTCAGTCGGTTCTTGTTGCCTGTAGACTAAATCCCAAACTTTTTCCATGCCATTCAAGGGTCTTCCAAGCCTCATGTCCAAACATGCCCCGTGACCCAGACAGGTGTCCCAAACAGTCCTCTAGCCATCCACACTACACTTCTATTTTTATGGGGTCATGTCATGTACTTAGTGTTTCTGTTCATACTCTGGTGAAATTCTATTCTTTCTCCAAGTGTGAGCTCAAATGTGCCCTCCTCTGGGCACATTTAATTAACTACTGCTTCTGTAGCTCCCACAACTCTGCTTATCATCATAGAGCTTATTTTCTCTTAATTTTATGGCTCTTTACCTGTATAGTATCAGGTCTTATGTTTAAGTCTTTGATCCACTTAGAGTTCTTTTTGTGAGTGGCGTAAGATAGGGGTTCAATTTCATTGCTCTGCATGTGTTTATCAAGTTTTTTCAACACTATTTGTTGAAGAGACTATCCTTTCCTCATTGGGTATTCTTGGCTCTCTTGTCAACAAGTAGTTGACCACATATGTGGAGGGTTTAATTCTGGGCTCTGTATTCTGTTCTGATGGTCTATATGTCTAATTTTATGCCAGTACTGTACTGTTTTTATTATTACTCTAGCTTTGTAGTATAGTTTGAAGTCAGTAAGTGTGATACTTTTGGATTTGTTTTTTCTTCTTAGGATTTCCATGGATTTGGAGTCTTTTGTGGTTCCATACAAATTTTAGGATTGTTTCTTCTATTTCTATGGTGAATGCCCTTGATATTTTGATAGAGATTGTGTTGAATCTATAGATCAGTTTGGGTAATATGGACATTTTACAATATTCTTCCAATCCATGAATATGAGATGTTTTTCCATTTGTTTGTGTCTTCTTCAGTTTCTTTCAGCAAAGTCTTGTAGGTTTTGTTGTACAGATCTTTCACTTCCTTGGTTAAATTTATTCCTAGCTATTTTATTGTTTTTGATGCTATTGTTTATGGGGTAATTTCTTTGTCAGATACTTCATTGTTGGTATATAGAAATGCAGCTGATTTCTGTATGTTAATTTTATATCCTGCAATTTTATGAAATTTGTTGATTACTTCCAACAGTTCTTTGAGTCTTTGGGATTTTTGTATGTAAAATCGTATCATCTGCAAATAGTGATAATTTTACTTCTTGCTTTCTGATTTGGATGACTTTTATTTCTTTGTCTTACTTAATTACTCTAGCTAGGATTTCCAGTATTATACTGAATAAGAGTGGTGGGAGTGGGCATTCTTGTCTTCTTCCTGATGTTAGAGGAAATTTTTTCAATTTTCTCCATTGAGTATAATGTTAACTGTGAGTTTGTTGTGTGTGGCCTTTACTATGTTAAAGTATGTTTGTTCTATGCCCAACCTGTCAAGGTTTTTTATCATGAAAGGATGTTGAATTTTGCAAATGCTTTTCCTGCATTTATTGAGATAATCATGATTTTTATATTCTATTTTTTTTTTGGTAGTACAAGTTCTTTTAATAATTAGAATCAAAGCCTGTTCTGGAACTCAAGTCCACTTAATTCCAAAACCACTTAAAATTTTAATGGGGGGAGGGACAAGATGTCCCCAAGCAAGAATAAGATGGTGTTTATCAAAACAGCTTTGGACCTACTCAGGGCTTCAACTCCAAACCATAGTTTTGGGGAAAAAAAAAATAAGACAAAATGTGTCATTTCCTAGAAGAGTCTGAAGTAGAATTGTCAGTTATCTTCTTTTAGCATTAGAGGATTTTTTTTTCTGGTATATATTCCTTTGGTGTATTTAATATTCTACATGCACACATACACAGATATCATTATTGCAGAAATAGGAAAATCTGTTTTATAGTCTTCATCAAATGATCACATTATTGTGATTAGTTATTTAGTTGTCTCTCCTGCCAGGAAGGCAGGAATAATATCTCTCTTACCATCCATCACTCTCCTACTACCTAGCATAATACCTAGCACAGGAAGACAGATATATGATAATGCATACATCTAGGATTTTTTATAAATATGCCCAATTGCCCTTGTGGCAGCTGTACCAATTTTAAAACCCGAAAGCAATTATGAGAAGTTCATTTCCCTTCATTCTTCGCAAAACTTCATCTTATGACTTTTTAAGAATCTTTGCCATTTTGATGGGATTAATTTGTCTCTCATTTTTCTTTCTTTTTCTTTTCACACACACACACGGTATTTTATTTTACAAGAGATAAATCAACCGACACCAAGCATTGTAAATGGATAACCACAACAAAAGCAACAGTGATTGCAATTACCAAACACGAAACACACTCATACTATATCATAATATTGATATTCAGTCCAGTAATCCTCCACTGTAACAGCTCCTTTACTTTGCAGTGAAAATTGATTTGTATATTTTTTGCCTGAGTTCTTGTGGGATTTTTTTTTATTCAAACAGAAAGTCACAAAAATTATAATCATCCTCATCAGTTCACTCAGTCCCGTGTAATTAATTTTTTTCATTTTAAACTTTTGTTAGCACTTTTATGAATTCATCAGTTTTCCATTAGAGTTCTGAAAATGCTTATTCATTCAGTTCAGCAGTATAGTCAGTTACCAGAAACCTGTACTTGTCAGTCTTTTCCATGAATTCCTTGAAGATGAAACCCTTTTACAGGAACATTTTTGTGAAAGCATCAGAGTACACCCAGAACTGTCTGTAAATGACAAAAGACTTAAAAATGACCACGGTTAAAGATTTGATGAAAGTTCATAATAATGCAATTGACAAGGAAATTTTAGTTATTTCTGAGATATACATTTTAAAGTAATAACTAGACTTATGACTTATAACATTATACCAGAACATATAATATTTTTAGAAATTTCATGTAATGTCTGAAACATTTATATTAATATATTTCCATACAAATAAACCAAAGAAAGTTTAGTATTAGTTGTATTTTTGTTTGTTTGTTTTTCAATACTGCAGGTTCTTATTAGTCATCAGTTTTATACACATCAGTGTATACATGTCAATCCCAATCGCCCAATTCAGCACACCACCATCCCCACCCCACTGTGGTTTTCCCCCCTTGGTGTCCATACGTTTGTTCTCTACATCTCTGTCTCAACTTCTGCCTTGCAAACAGGTTTATCTGTACCATTTTTCTAGGTTCCACATACATGTATTAATATATGATATTTGTTTTTCTCTTTCTGACTTACTTCACTCTGTATGACAGTCTCTAGATACATACATGTCTCAACAAATGACTCAGTTTCATTCCTTTTTATGGCTAAGTAATATTCCATTGTATATATGTACCACATCACCTTTATCTATTCATCTGTCGATGGTCATTTAGGTTGCTTCCATGACCTGGCTATTGTAAATAGTGCTGCAATGAACATTGGGGTTCATGTGTCTTTTTGAATTATGGTTTTCTCTGGGTATATGCCCAGTAGTGGGATTGCTGGATCATATGGTAATTCTATTTTTAGTTTTTTAAGGAACGCCCATACTGTTCTCCATAGTGGCTGTATCAATTTACATTCCCACCAACAGTGCAAGAGGGATCCCTTTTCTCTACACCCTCTCCAGCATTTGTTGTTTGTAGATTTTCTGATGATGCCCATTCTAACTGGTGTGAGGTGATATCTCATTGTAGTTTTGATTTGCATTTCTCTAATAATTAGTGATGTTGAGCAGCTTTTCATGTGCTTCTTGGCCATCTGTATGTCTTCTCTGGAGAAATATCTATATAGGTCTTCTGCCCATTTTTGGATTGGGTTGTTTGTTTCTTTAATATTGAGCTGAATGATCTGTTTATATATTTTGGAGATTAATCCTTTGTCTGTTGCTTCATTTGCAAATATTTTCTCCCATTCTGAGGGTTTTCTTTTTGTCTTGTTTATGGTTTCCTTTGCTGTGCAAAAGCTTTTAAGTTTCATTAGGTCCCATTTGTTTATTTTTGTGTTTATTTCCATTACTGTAGGAGGTGGATCAAAAAAGATCTTGCTGTGGTTTATGTCAAAGAGTGTTTTTCCTATGTTTTCCTCTAACAGTTTTATAGTGTCCGGTCTTACATTTAGTTCTCAAATCCATTTTGAGGTTTTTTTTGTGTATGGTGTTAGGGTGTGTTCTAATTTCATTCTTTTACATGTAGCTGTCCAGTTTTCCCAGCACCACTTATTGAAGAGACTGTCTTTCCTCCATTGTATATCTTTGCCTCCTTTGTCATAGATTAGTTGACCATAGGTGCGTGGGTTTATCTCTGGGCTTTCTAACTTTTTCCATTGATCTATGTTTCTGTTTTTGTGCCAGTACCATATTGTTTTGATTACTGTAGCTCTGTAGTATAGTCTGAAGTCTGGGAGCCTGATTCCTCCAGCTCCGTTTTCTTCCCTCAAGACTGCTTTGGCTATTCGGGGTCTTTTGTGTCTCCATACAAATTTTAATATGATTGGTTCTAGTTCTGTAAAAAATGCCATTGGTAATTTGACAAGGATTATATTGAATCCGTAGGTTGCTTTGGGTAGTATAGTCATTTTCACAATACTGATTCTTCCAATTCAACAACATGGTATATCTCTCCATCTGTTTGTATCATCTGTAATTTCTTTCATCAGTGTCTTATAGTTTTCTGCATACAGGTCTTTTGTCTCCCTCGGTAGGTTTATTCCAAGGTATTTTATTCTTTTGTTGCAGTGGTAAATGGGAGTATTTCTGTAATTTCTCTTCCAGATTTTTAATCATTAGTGTATAGGAATGCAAGAGATTTCTGTGCATTAATTTTCTATCCTATAACTTTGCCAAATTCATTGATTAGCTCCAGTAGTTTTCTGGTGGCATTTTTAGGATTCTCTATGTATAGTATCATGTCATCTGCAAACAGTGACAGTGTTACTTCTTCTTTTCCAATTTGTATTCCTTTTATTTCTTTTTTCTCTCTGATTTCCATGGCTAGGACTTCTAAAACTATCTTGAATAATAGTGGTGAGAGTGGACATCCTTGTCTCGTTCCTGACCTTAGAGGAAATGCTTTCAGTTTTTCACCATTGAGAATGATGTTTCCCGTGGGTTTGTTGTATATGGCCTTTATTATGTTGAGTTTAGGTTCCCTCTGTGCCTACTTTCTGGGTAGTTTTTATCATAAATGGGTGTTGAATTTTGTCAAAAGCTTTTTCTGCATCTATTGAGATGATATGGTTTTTATTCTTCAATTTGTTAATATGGTGTATCCCATTGATTGATTTGTGTATATTGAAGAATCCTTGCATCCCCGGGATAAATCCTACTTGATCATGGTGTATGATCCTTTTAATGTGTTGTTGGATTCTGTTTGCCAGTATTTTGTTGAGGATTTTTGCATCTATATTCATCAGTGATATTGGTCTGTAAGTTTCTTCTTTTTGTAGTACTTTTGTCTGGTTTTGGTATCAGGGTGATGGTGGCCTCAGAATGAGTTTGGGAGTGTTACTTCCTCTGCAATGTTTTGGAAGAGTTTGAGAAGGATGTGTGTTAGCTCTTCTCTAAATGTTTGATAGAATTCAGCTGTGAAGCCATCTGGTCCTGGACTTTTGTTTGTTGGAAGATTTTTAGTCAGTTTCAATTTCTACTTGTGGGCTTCCCTGGTGGCGCAGTGGTTGAGAGTCCGCCTGCCGATGCAGGGAACACGTGTTCATGCCCTGGTCCGGGAAGATCCCACATGCCACGGAGCGGCTGGGCCCGTGAGCCATGGCCACTGAGCCTGCGCGTCCGGAGCCTGTGCTCTGCAATGGGAGAGGCCAGAACAGTGACAGGCCCGCGTATTGCAAAAAAAAAAAAAAAAAAAATTTCTACTTGTGATGGGTCTGTTCATATTTTCTATTTCTTCCTGGTTCAGTCTTGGAAGGTTATACCTTTCTAAGAATTTGTCCATTTCTTCCAGGTTGTCCATTTTATTAGCATAGAGTTACTTGTAGTAGTCTCTTAGGATGCTTTGTATTTCTGTGGTGTCTGTTGTTCTCCTTTTTCATTTCTAATTTTATTGATTTGAGTCCTCTCCTTCTTTTTCTTGATGAGTCTGGCTAATGGTTTATCAATTTTGTTTATCTTCTCAAAGAACCAGCTTTTAGTTTTATTGATCTTTGCTATTGTTTTCTTTGTTTCTATTTCATTTATTTCTGCTCTGATCTTTATGATTTCTTTCCTTCTGGTAACTTTGGGTTTTGTTTGTTCTTCTTTCTCTAGTTCGTTTAGGTGTAAGGTTAGATTGTTTACTTGAGATTTTTCTTGTTTCTTGAGGTAGGCTTTTATAGCTATAAACTTCCCTCTTAGAACTGCTTTTGCTGCATCCCACAGGTTTGGGATCATCGTGTTTTCATTGTCATTTGTCTCTAGGTATTTTTTGATTTCCTCTCTGATTTCTTGGTTATTTAGTAATGTATTGTTTATCCTCCATGTCTTTGTGCTTTTTACATTTTTTTCCCTGTAATTCATTTCTAATCTCATAGCGTTGTGGTCAGAAAAGATACTTGATATGATTTCAATTTTCTTAAATTTACTGAGGCTTGATGTGTGACACAAGATGTGGTCTATCCTGGAGGATGTTCCATGCGCAATTGAGAAGAAAGTGTAATCTTCTGTTTTTGGATGGAATTTCCTATAAATATCAATTAAATCTATCTGGTCTGTTATGTCATTGAAAGCTTCTGTTTCCTTATTTATTTTCATTTTGGATGCTCTGTCCATTGGTGTAAGTGAGGTGTTAAAATCCCCCACGATTATTGTGTTACTGTTGATTTCCTCTTTCATAGCTGTTAGCAGTTGCCTTATGTATTGAGGTGCTCCTATGTTGGGTGCATATATAATTGTTACATCTTCTTCTTGGATTGATCTCTTGATCATTATGCAGTGTCGTTCCTTGTCTTTTATAACATTCTTTGTTTTAAAGTCTATTTTATCTGATATGAGTATTGCTACTCCAGCTTTCTTTTGATTTCCATTTGCATGGAATATCTTTTTCCATCCCCTCACTTTCAGTCTGGATATGTCCCTAGATCTGAAGTGGGTCTCTTGTAGACAGCATATATATGGGTCTTGTTTTTGTATCCATTCAGCCAGTCTGTGTCTTTTGGTTGGAGCATTTAATCCATTCACGTTTAAGGTAATTATATGTATGTTCCTATTACCATTTTCTTAATTGTTATGGGTTTGTTTGTGTAGGTCCTTTTCTTCTCTTGTGTTTCCCACTTAGAGAAGTTCCTTCAGCATTTGTTGTAGAGCTGGTTTGGTGGTGCTGAATTCTCTCAGCTTTTGCTTGTCTGTAAAGCTTTTGATTTCTCCATCAGATCTGAATGAGATCCTTGCCGGGTAGAGTAATCTTGGTTGTAGGGTCCTCCCTTTCATCACTTTAAGTATATCATGCCAGTCCCTTCTGTCTTGTAGAGTTTCTGCTGAGAAATCAGCTGTTAACCTTATGGGAGTTCCCTTGTATGTTATTTGCTTTTTTTACCTTGCTGCTTTCAATAATTTTTCTTTTTCTTTAATTTTTGCCAATTTGATTACTGTGTGTCTTGGCGTGTTTCTCCTTGGGTTTATCCTGTATGGGACTCGCTGTGCTTCCTGGTCTTGGGTGGCTATTTCCTTTTCCATGTTAGGGAAGTTTTCGACTACAATGTCTTCAAATATTTTCTCTGGTCCTTTCTCTCTCTCTTCTCCTTCTGAGACCCCTATAATGCGAATGTTGCGTTTAATGTTGTCCCAGAGGTCTCTTAGGCTGTCTTCATTTCTTTTCATTCTTTTTTCTTTATTCTGTTCTGTGGCAGTGAATTCCACCATTCTGTCTTCCAGGTCACTTATCCGTTCTTCTGCCTCAGTTATTCTGCTATTGATTCCTTGTAGTGTAGTTTTCATTTCAATTATTGTATTGTTCATCTCTGTTTGTTTGTTCTTTCATTATTCTAGGTCTTTGTTAAACATTTCTTGCATCTTCTCTATCTTTGCCTCCATTCTTTTTCGACGACCTGGATCATCTTCTCTATCATTATTCTGAATTCTTTTTCTGGAAGGTTGCCTATCTCCACTTCATTTAGTTGTTTTTCTGGGGTTTTATCTTGTTCCTTCATCTGGTACATAGCTCTCTGCCTTTTCATCTTCTCTGTCTTTCTGTGAATGTGGTTTTTGTTCCACAGGCTGCAGGACTGTAGTTCTTCTTGCTTCTGCTGTCTGCCCTCTGGTGGATGAGGCTATCTAAGAGGCTTGATGGAAGGGACTGGTGGTGGGTAGAGCTGACTGTTGCTCTGGTGGGCAGTGCTCAGTAAAACTTTAATCCACTTGACTGTTGATGGGTGGGGTGGGGTTCCCTCCCTGTTGGTTGTTTGGCCTGAGGCAACCCAACACTGGAGCCTACTTGGGCTCTTTGGTGGGGCTAATGACAGACTCTGGGAGTACGCCAAGGAGTACTTCCCAGAACTTTTGCTGCCAGTGTCCTTGTCCCCACGGTGAGCCACAGCCCCTTCCCCCCCGCCTCTGCAGGAGACCCTCCAACACTAGCAGGTAGGTCTGGTTCAGTCTCCCCTGGGGTCACTGCTCCTTCCCCTGGGTCCCGATGTACACAGTACTTTGTGTATGCCCTCCAAGGGTGGATTCTCTGTTTCTCCCAGTCTTGTCGAAGTCCTGCAATCAATTCCTACTAGGCTTCAAAGTCTGATTCTCTAGGAATTCCTCCTCCTGTTGCTGGAACCCCAGGTTGGGAAGCCTGACGTGGGGGCTCAGAACCTTCACTCCAGTGGGTGGACTTCAGGTGTTCTCCAGTCTGTGAGTCACCCCCCCACCAGTTATGGGATTTGATTTTACTGTGATTGCACCCCTTCTACTGTCTCATTGTGGCTTCTCCTTTGTCTTTGGATGTGGGGTATCTTTTTTGGTGAGTTCCAGTGTCTTCCTGTTGATGACTGTCCAGCAGCTAGTTGTGATTCTGTTGTTCTCACAAGAGGGAGTGAGAGCACGTCCTTCTACTCTGCCATCTTGGTTCCTTCTGTATTTTATTCTATTAATGTGATATATTACACTTAAAAATCTGTGTATGTTGAACCAATTTTGCATTCCAGGGATAAATCCCGTTTGGTTGTAGTGTACAGTTGTTTTAATGTGTTCTTGAATTTAGTTTGCTAATATTTTTAGAATTTTTGCATCTATATTAATCAGGGATATTGGTCCAAAGTTATCTTTTCTTATAGTATCCTTATCTGGTTTTGGTACTAGGGTAATGTTGGCTTTGCAGAATGAGTTTGGAAGTGTTCCCTCCTCTTCAATTTTTTAAAGCATTTGAGAAGGATTGGTATTAATTCTTCTTTAATTGTTAGAAAATTCACCAGTGAAGCTGTCTGGTTCTAGGGTTTTCTGTGTTGGGAGGCTTTTGATTACTGATTCAACCTCTTTCCTCATTATTGGTCTTTTCAGATTTTCTATTTCTTGCTGATTCAGTCTTGGTAGGTTGTGTGTTTCTAGAAATTTATCCATTTCTAGGTTATCTAATTTGTTGGCATATAATTGTTCATAGCTTCTTATCCTATTTTTTTCTGTAGTATCAGTTGTAATGTCTCCTCTTTCATTTCTAATTTTCTCTTCTTTCTTAGTCTAGTTAAAGTTTTGTCAATTATGTTTACCTTTTTAAAAAACCCAGCTCTTGGTTTCATTGATCTTCTCTATTGTTTTTCTGGTCTCTATTTCATTTATTTCCACTCTGATCTTTATTATTTCCTTCCTTCTGCTAACTTTGGGCTTAAATTGTTCTTCTTTTTCTAGTTCCTTGAGGTGTAAAGTTAGAGTGTTTGAGATCTAATTTCTTAATATATGCGTTAATTTATATAAACTTTCCTCTCAGAACTGTTTCTGCTGCATTCCATAAGTTTTGATATGTTGTGTTTCCATTTTCATTTGTTTTGAGATAATTTTTAATTTCCCTTTTGATTTCTTCTTTGATCTGTCGGTTGTTCAGAAATGTGTTTAGGTTCCACATGTTTTTATGTTTTACAGCTTTCTTCTTGTGGTAGATTTCTAGTTTCATACCACTGTGGTCAGAAAAGATAGTATGATTTCAATCGTCTTATATTCGCTAAGAGTTATTTTGTATCCTATAATATGATCTATCCTAGAGAATGTTCTATGTGCATTTGAGAAGAATGTGTATTCTGTTGCTATTGGATGGAATGTTCTCTATATGTCTGTTTAGTCCATTTGGTTTAAAGTATGCCTCAGTTCCAATGTTTGCTTGTTAATTTTCTGTGTGGATTATTTGTCACTCACAGTGGGACACTGAAGTCCCCTACTATTTTTGTATTGTTGTCTGTTTCTCCTTGAGATCTGTTAATATAGTTGACCTTTGAACAACATGGAGGCTAGGGCCCCAACCATCTGCACAGTATCCACATATAACTTTACAGTTGGCCCTTTATTTACATGGCTCCACATCCATGGATTCAGTCAACCACAGATTATGTTGTACTGCAGTATGTATTTATTGAAAAAAATCCGCATATAAGTGAATTTGTGCACTTTGAACCTGTTGTTCAAGGGTCAACTGTTTTTGCCTAATATATTTAAGAGTCAACTGTATTTGCTTAATATATTTAAGTGCTCCGACATTGGGGGCAAATATGTTTATGATTGTTATATCTTCTTGGTGTATTGACCTCATTTATTATTATATAATGAACTTATTTGTTTCTTCTTTCTTACTGTTTTTGGCTTGAAGCCTTTTTTGTCTGATATAAGTATGGGTACCTCCCCTTTCTTTTGGTTTCCACTTACCTGAAATATTTTTTTCCATTCCTTGACTTTGAGATTATGTTTGTCTTTAGATCTGAAATGTGTCTCCGAAAGGCAGCATACAGTTGGGTATTTTTTCAAAATTTTATTTTATTGAAGTATAACTGGTCTACAGTTTGTGTTAATTTCTGTGTACAGCAAAGTGATTCAGTTATACATATATATACATTCTTTTTCATATTCTTTTCCATTATGGTTTATCTCAGGATATTGAATATAGTTCCCTGTGCTATACAGTAGGACCTTGTTGTTTATCCATTCTATATATAATAGTTTGCATCTGCTAATCCCAAACTCCCAATCCATCCCTCCCCCAACCCCATACCCGTTGGAAGTCTGTTTCTGTTTCGTAGATAAGTTCATTTGTGTCATATTTTGGATTCCACATATAAATGATATCATATGGTATTTGTCTTTCTCTTTCTGTCTTACTTCAGTTATTATGAATAATCTCTAGGTCCATCCGTGTTGCTGAAAATGGTATTATTTCATTCTTTTTTTATGGCTGAGTAGTATTTCATTGTGTGTATGTACCACATCTTCTTTATCCAGGCATCTGTCAGTGGACATTTAGGTTGTTTCCATGTCTTGGATATTTTGGATAGTGCTGCTATGAACATAGGGGTGCATGAATCTTTTTGAATTATAATTTTGTCCCATTATATGCCCAGGAGTGGGATTGCTGGATCATATGGCAACTCTAGTTTTTTGAGGAACTTCCATATTGTCTTCCATAGTGGCTGCACCAATTTACATTCCCACCAACAGAAGGAGGGTTCCTTTTTCTCCACACCCTCTCCAACATTTATTATTTGTAGACTTTCTGACCAGTGTGAGGTGGTACCTCATAGTAGTTTTGATTTGCATTCTCTAATAATTAGCGACGTTGAGCATCTTTTCATGTGCCTCTTGGCCATCTGTATGTCCTTTTTGGAGAAATGTCTATTTAGGTCTTCTGCCCATTTTTCGATTGGGTTATTGTTTCTTTGTTATTGAGTTGTACAAGCTGTTTGTATATTTTGGAAATTAAGCCCTTGTCGGTCACATCATTTGCAAATATTTTCTCCCAGTCCGTAGGTTGTCTTTTTGTTTTGTTTATGGTTTCCTTTGCTGTGCAAAAGCTTGTAAGTTTGAATAGGTCCCATTTGTGTATTTTTGCTATTTCTATTGCCTTGGGAGACTGAGTTGGGTCTTGTTTTTTTAATTCATCCAGCCATCCTGTGCCTTTGTATTGGTGAGTTTAATCCATTTACATTTACATTTAGAGTGATTATTGATATGTAATGACTTACTACTGCCATCTTATCTTTTGCCTTCTGGTTGTTTTATATCTTTATTGTTCCTTTTCCCCCTGTGTTTCTGCCTGCCTCTGTAAGTTGGTGGTTTTCCATGGTGATACACTCAGTCTATCCCTTTTGTATGTTTGTTGAATCAACTCTAGACTTTTGCTTTGAGTTTACTAATAAGCTTACATAGATCTCATAGGTAAAATAGTCCATTTTATGCTGATAGCAACTTATCTTCATTTGCCTACAAAGGCTCCACCCTTTTACATTTTTGATGTCACAATTTACCTCTTTCTATGCTGTGCATTTGTTAACAGATTATAGTAGCTATAGTTATTTTTAATGATCTTTTCCTTTAACCTTTATAGTATAGTTAAGTAGTTAATATACCATTCTAATACAGAGTTACCATTTTGTGATTGTTTATTTTTCACCTTTATCATTGTTGTATATTTTCATATGCTTTTATGTCACTGATTAGTGTCTTTTCATCTCAGGTTGAAGGACTTCTTTCAACATTTCTTGCAAGGCAAGTCTAATGGTGGTGAACTCTGTTAGCTTTTGTTTGGGAAAGCCTTTATTTCTCCTTCATAGCTGAAGGATAACTTTGCTGGATAAAGTATTCTTGGCTGTCAATTTTTATCTTTCAGCACTTTGAATATGTCATTCTACTCTCTCCTGGGCTGTAGAATTTCTGCTGAGAATTTCACTGACAGACTAATGTTAGTTTTTTTCCCCTCGCTGCCTTTAATATTCATTATAATGTGTGACGGTTTCATTAATGTGCTTGGAGAAGGTCTTTTTGCATTGAGGTAATAGGGTGTCCTGGTAGCTTTGTGGACTTGTATGTCCCATTTCTTCTCCAGGTTTGGGAAGTTCCCAGTTAATGTTTTTTAAATGAACTCTCTGCCTCTTCTCGCTCTTTTTCTTCTGGCACACCAATTATTCTTAGATTTGTCTCTCTGATCGAATCTAATAGTTCTCATAGGGTTTCTTCATTTTTAAAAAATCTAATTTCTCTGTCTTCTTCTGACTGAATAATTTCTATATTCCTATACTCCAAGTCACTTATTCTTTCTTCCATCTGGTCTGTCTTATTACCTGTGATCTCTGTTGCATTCTTCATCTCATTCATTGAATTCTTCAGCTCCAGAATTTGTTTGGTCTCTTTTACAATTTCAATCTCTTTGGTAAAGAACTCCTTCTGTTCATTAATTTTATTCCTGAGTTCACTGAATTCTTGAGTTCACTGAATTCCCTTCCTGTGTTTTCTTGTAGCTCAATGAATTTCTTCATGACATCTATTTTCAATTCTTTATCACTTTGAGTGCAACATTATTTTCTTTACGAAACACTGTATTTCTTTGATTTTTCAGTGTTTGACCATATGCACTTCTGCTTTCACATTTGAAGTAACAGACACCTTCCCCAGTTAAGAATTTATACTTACTTTGCTTCTTTCAATAGGTTATAAGCCTAGTAACTTTTATTGTATGCCAGACATATAGAAGCTCTAGATCAAGGGTCAGCAAACTACAGCCTGAAGACCAAATCTGAATAGCTCTCTGCTTTGTTTCTGTTCTTTTTTTAAACCCACCTGTGAGCTAAGAATGGTTTTTACATTTTAAGTAGTTATATAAATACTTACACAACCATTTAAAATATAATAGCCTCAATCTTGCCTCTTGGCCCCCCAAAGCCTAAAGTATTTACTACTAGCCCTTTAAGAACAAGTTATTAATCTCTGCTCTCAGTGTTCTTTTCCAGCAGAAAAGGTTCCTCATGTTGAGCTTAGGCAGCTAAAGAAAGAGAGGATCACTTCAATGTGGTCACGAGTTAAGCCAGGCTGGTAATGGGGTACAGCAAATTTGTAAAGCTCAGTCCACCTCTCTGGCTGTGACTAAGAACGTGGTGGGCCTTTATCTTGGCCCTGAAAGACCACAAGAGGCTCAGTTCTGTCCTTGGGGAGGTTTTACAGTTAGTTCCTTAGCCTCTTGCCCATCACATCTTCAAAATATTACATTATTAGAGATGAAGAATGGCTTTAAATAAAACAAAATTTCAACTCAACAGTAAGCAAGCTAGAATAATCCTAAATTGTTTGCACATAACAACACAGTTTCAAAATATATAAAGTAAAAGTTGACAGAACTAGAAGGAGCATAAAATTCCCAGGTTGACTGTGCACTTAACACCCTTTTCTTAGTAACTAATAGATAAAATAGACAAAGTTTAATAGGACATATAAGATTTGAACAACGCAATTAAACAACCTTGCCAATTGATAGACAACATTATACTCAACAACTGCAGAACACACTTGAAGCACTTATCTAAATAGTAAATATGCAGGGCATAAAGCAAATCTCAACATATATTAATAGCCTAAAATAACACAGAGTATCCTTTGACCACAGCAGAATTAGAAGAAAAAAGTTTGATGCTGGTTGGAGACAAGATGGTGGAGTAGAAGAACTTGAGCTTGCCTCCTATCATGAAACCACCAAAATCACAACTAACTGCTGAAAAACCATCAACAAAAAAGACTGGAACCTATGAAAAAAGATATTCTACATCTGAAGACAAAGAAGCCACAACAAGAAGGTAGGAGGGGTGCATTCATGATACAATCAAATTCCATACTCTCCAGGTAAGTGACCCACAAACTGGAAAATAATTACACCACAGAGATTCTCCCACAGGAGTAAGAGTTATAAGCCCCGAGTCAGGTGCCCCAGTCTGGGAGTCTGGCATCAGGAGGAGGAGCCCCCAGAGCGTTTGGCTTTGAAGGCCAGTGGGGCTAGATTGCAGGAACTCCTCAGGGGAAATAGAAAGTCCACTCTTGGAGGGTGCACAGAAGGTCTTGTGTGCACTGGGACCCAGAAAAAAAAGCAGTGACTTCATAGGCGCCTGGGTCAGATCTACCTGCTGGTCTTGGAGGGTCTCCTGGGGTGGTGGGGGTGGCTGTGGCTCACTGTAGCCACAAGGACACTGGTGGTGGAGGTAACAAGGAGTATTCATTGGCGTGAGCTCTGCTGGAGGCTGCCATTTTGTCACCAAGACCTGGTGACCACCCAACAGCCAGTAGGCTCCAGTGCTGAGATGCCTCAGGCTAAACAAACAACAGGGCAGAAACACAGCACCCCCCCATCAGCAGACAGGTTGCTTAAAGTCTTCCTGAGCACACAGCCACCTCTAAACACACCCCTAGACATGGCCCTGCCCAACAGAGGGACAAGACCCAGCTCCACCCACTAGTAGGCAGGGACCAGTCCCTCCCACCAGGAAATCTGCATAAGCCTTTTAGACCAGTCTCACCCACCAGGAGACAGATGCCAGAAAAAAGGAACTATGATCCTGCAGCCTGCAGAATGGAGACCACAAACACAAAGTCAGACAAAATGAGACAGCAAAGAAATATATTTCAGATGAAGGAAAAAGATAAAACCCCAGAAGAACAACTAAGTGAAGTGGAGATATAGGCAATGTACCCAAAAAAGAATTCAGAGTAATGATAGTAAAGGTGATCCAAGATCTCAGAAAAAGAATGGAGGCATAGACCGAGAAGATGCAAGAAATGTCTAACAAAGCGCTAGAGGCTATAAAGAGCAAACAGAGTTGAACAATACAATAACTGAAATGAAAAATACACTAGAAGGAATCAACAGCAGAAATAAGTAAGGCAAAAGAACAGATAAGTGAGCTGGAAGACAGAATGGTGGAAATCACTGCCATGGAGCAGAATAAAGAAAAATGAGTGAAAAGAAATGAAGACAGTCTAAGAGACCTCTGGGACAACATTGAATGCACCAACATTCGCATAATAGGGGTCCCAGAAGGAGAAGAGAGAGAAAGGGCCTGAGAAAATGTTTGAAGAGATAATAGCTGAAAACTTCCTAACAGGGGAAAGGAAACAGTCACGCAAGTCCAGGAAGTGCAGAGAGGCCCATACAGGATAAAACCAAGGGAGAACATGCACACAGTAATCAAACTGACAAAAATTAAAGACAAAGAGAAAATATTAAAGGCAACAAGGGAAAAGCAACAAATAACATACAAGGGAATCCCCATAAGGTTTTCAGCTGATTTCGCAGCAAGAACTGTGCAGGCCAGAAGGGAGTGGCATGATATATTTCAAGTGATGAAAGGGAAGAACCTACAACCAAGAGTACTCTACCCAGCAAGGCTCTCGTTCAGATTTGACAGAGAAATCAAAAGCTTTACAGGCAAGCAAAAGCCAAGAGAATTCAGCACCACCAACCCAGCTTTACAACAAATGCTAAAGGAATTTCTCTAGGTGGAAAGAAAAGGCCGCAACTAGAAACAAGAAAATTACAAATGGGAAAGCTCACCAGTAAAGGCAAACATACAGTAAAGGTAGGAAACCATCTAAACACAAATAAGATATCAAAACCAGCAACTGTGGGGCTTCCCTGGTGGCGCAGTGGTTGAGAGTCCGCCTGCCGATGCAGGGGACACGGGTTCGTGCCCTGATCTGGGAAGATCCCACATGCCGTGGAGCAGCTGGGCCCCTGAGCCATGGCTGCTGAGCCTGCGCTTCCAGAGCCTGTGCTCTGCAATGGGAGAGGCCACAACAGTGACAGCCCCGTGTACCGCAAAAAAAAAAAAAAAAAAACCCCAGCAGCTGTGAGAAGAGGAGTGTACAGATGCAGGATATTGGAAATGCATTTGAAATGTACAGACCAGAAACTTAAAACAATCTTCTATATATATATAGACTGCTATATCAAAACCTCATGGAAACCGCAAACTGAAAATCTTCAATAGACACACACACAAAAAAGAAAAAGCATTACAAACACAACACTAAAGATAGATAGTCATCAAACCACAAGAGAAGAAAACAAAAGAGGAAGGGAAGAGAAAAGACCTACAAAAACAAATCCAAAACAATTAACAAAATGGCAGTAAGAACATACATATTGGTAGCTACCTTAAATGCAAATGGATTAAATGCACCAAACAAAAGACACAGACTGGCTGGCTGGATTCAAAAACAAGACCTGTATATATGCTGTCTACAAGAGACCCAATTCAGATCTATGGACACATATAGACTGAAACTAAGAGGATGGAAAAAGGTATTACATGCAAATGTTAATCAAAAGAAAGCTGGAGTAGCAATACTCATACCAGACAAATTAGACTTTAAAATAAAGACTGCTATAAGAGACAAAGAAGGACACTACATAATGATCAAGGGATCAATCCAAGAAGAAGATATAACAATTGTATACATGTGCTCAACAGAGGAGCATAAGGCAAATGCCAATAGCCATAAAAGGAGAAATGGACAGTAACACAGTAACAGTGGGGGACTTTAACACCCCACTTACATCAATGGACAGATCATCCAGACAGAAACTCAATAAGGAAACACAGGCCTTAAATGACATATTAGACCAGATGGACTTAATTGATACTTATAGAGCATTTTATCCGAAAGCAGCAGAATACACATTTTTAAGTGTACATGGAACACTCTCCAGGATAGATCACATGCTGGGCCATAAAGCAAGCCTTGGTAAATTAAAGAAAACTGAAATCATATCAAGCATCTTTTCTGACCACAACACTATGAGATTAGAAATCAACTACAAGGAAAAAAAAAAAAAAACTGTAAGAAGCCAATGACAGAGGGATAGGTAGAAAATCCTCAAATATTTTGATATTAAGCAACACATTTCTAAAAAACCCCATAGGTTAAAAAAAAAACTACAATGGCAATTAGCAAATGCCTTGATGATGAAAATATAGCATCTCAAAACTTATAGGATACAGCTATGAAGCAGTATTCATAGAGAAAATCATAATTCTAAATGCCTAGATTAGAAAAAGAAGAAAAGTAGAAAATCAGTTATTTAAGCTTCCATCTGAAGATGTTTGGAAAAGAGAAAATTAGGCCCAAAGAAAGAATAGGCAGGAAATAAGAGCAGAAATAAATGAAAAAATTAATAAACCTCTAGCCAGATTGTTAAAGGAAAAAAGCAAAAAGCACAAACTATGAAAGTATAAATGAAAACGAGAACATCACTACAGACCTTATGTACATTAAAAGTTCGTAAGAGTATTATAAACAACTTTATTCCACTAAATGTGAAAATTCAGATGAAACAGATGAGTTTCTTGAAAAACACAACTAAACCACAGACTACTGAAATGGTTACTTGAAGAAATAGAAAATCTGAATAGTCATATATCTATTAACGAAATTAAATCTATAATTAGAAACTTTCCTACAAAAGATATTCCAGGTCCAGCTAACAAAAGATTCATATCCAGAATATATAAATAACTTCTAAAATCACTAAGAAAGAGAAACAGAACAGAATCATGGGCCTGAATAGGAATTCACGAAAGAGGATACCCAAATGACCAGAAGCATATGAAAAGGTATTCCACATTTTAAGTTGACATGAAATTTCAAATTAAAACAATGATGAGGTACTACTACATACGAACCAGAATGCCCAAAATTTAAGAAGACGGACACTAACAAGTTTTAGTGAGTATGTGGAATAACCGGAGCTCTTATATTGCTAGGTGGAGTTTTGAAAACTGTTTGCAGGTGTCTACTGAAGAGCCACAAACGCGTACGTTATCACGGCCACTCCACTGGTAACCCCACTCTTGCATAAATTCCCAACAGAGATACATACAAATGTTAACCAAAACCCATGTACCAAAATGTTCATAGCAATATCGTTTGTAAGAACCCAAACCTAGAAACAACTCACAAATCTATCACCAGTAGAATGGATGGGTAAATAGTGGTGAATTCCAGTTTTCAGGGGTCTAGAAGATCTGCAGACTCACAAACTAGTTCATCCACTGGCACACTGATGCCTGCACATCCACAAGTAAGTTTGCCTCTTTTTTTTTTTTTGACTCAAGTTTGACAGAGGCTTTGATTCTTACTAAAATGCAACTATCTAGCTCATTAATCCTTAGCAGTGCTCAGAAGTCCATTTCATGATATGGGAAAGGATTGAGGGATTGGTGGGGGAAGGGGAGAAAGATGGAATGGAAAGTATCTGGGATTGGAAATGAAAAAAAAACTACATGTGACTAAGGAAAGATGGAGGTGGGTTATCAAAGACAAACTCACTTGTTTCATAATTTTGCTTCAGGTACACATTCTACGAATACTATACAAAAATGAAAATGAAATTTTACCTGTAGCAAATGGAAGTATCTTATAAATATGTTATTGAATGGAATAAGCCATTTACAAAAGAAAATGTATAATTCCATTTCTATAGAGATTTTTAAAAAAAGGCAAAATTAGAAGTCAGGAAAGTGGTTGGGGAGGGTGTTATAACTGGGAGAGGAAACAAGGGAGCCTTCTTTGATACTGATAATATCCTATTTCTTGATGTAGCTCACAGGATGACAAACATTTTCTGTAAAGAGCCAGAGAGTAAATATTTCCAGGCTTTGTGGGCCATAAAGTCTCTGTCACAACTAATCAGCTCTGCTGCTATAGTGCAAAAGTAACTACAGATAATATGTAGAGGCCTGGAGACGAGATGGCAGAGTAGAAGGACTTGAGCTTACCTCCTCTCAGGAAGACACCAAAATCACAGCTAACTGCTGAACAACCATCAACAAAAAAGACACAGTACCACCAAAAAAGGTATTCTACACCCAAAGATAAAGAAGAAGCCACAACCAGACTGTAGGAGGGGCACTTTCATGATATAATCAAATCCCATACCTGCTGGGTGGGCGACCCACAAACTGGAAAATAATTATATCGCAGGGGTTCGCCCATAGGAGAGGGGGTTCTCCCATGTCAAGCTCCGCAGCCTAGGGGTCTGGCATCAGAAGGAGGAGCCCCGAGAGCATTTGACTTTGAAAGCCAGCAGGGCTTGAGTGAAGGAGCTCCACAGGAGTGGGGGAAACAGGGACTCCACTCTTGGAGGGTGCACACAATGTTTCACGTGCACTAAGACCCAGGGCAATGCAGTGACTCCATACGAGCCTGGGCCAGACCTACCTGCGGGTCTTGGAGGTTCTCCTGGGGAAGCGGGGGTCAGCTGTGGCTCACTTTGGGGGCAAGGACACTGGTGGCAGATGCTTTTTGGCACCTGAGACCTGGCCCCACCCAACAGCCTGCAGGCTCCAGTGCTGGGATGCCTCAGGCCAACCAACCAACCAGCAGGGTGGGAACACACACAGCCCCATCCATCAGCAGACAGGCTGCCTAAAGTCATCCTGAGCAAATCGGTCAGTGTGATACACCACATTGACAAACTGAAGAATAAAAACCATATGATCATCTCAGTAGATGCAGAAAAAGCTTTTGACAAAATTCAACACCCATTTATGATAAAAACTCCAAAAAGTGGGCATAGAGGCAACGTACCTCAATATTATAAAGGCCATATATGACAAACCCACAGCTAACATCATACTCAACAGTGAAGAGCTGAAAGCATTTCCTCTAAGATCAGGAACAAGACAAGGATGTCCACTCTCGCTACTTTTATTCAACATAGTTTTGGAAGTCCTAGACAATGGCAATCAGAGAAGAAAAAGAAATAAAAGGAATCCAAATTGGAAAAGAAGAAGTAAAACTATCACTGTTTGCAGATGACATGATACTATACATAGAAAATCCTAAAGATGCTTCCAGAATAGTACTAGACCTCATCAATGAATTTGGTAAGGTTGCAGGATACAAAGTTAATACACAGAAATCTGTTGCATTTCTATACACTAACAGTGATAGATCAGAAAGAGAAATTAAGGAAACAATCCCATTTATCATCACATCAAAAAGAATAAAATACCTAGGAATAAACCAACCTAAGGAGGCAAAAGACCTGTACTCTGAAAACTATAGGATGCTGATGAAAGAAAATGAAGATGACACAAACAGATGGAAAAATGATATACCATGTTCTTGGACTGGAAGAATCAATATTGTCAAAATGACTATACTATACAAGGCAACCTACAGATTCAATTCAATCCTTATTAAATTACCAGTGGCATTTTTCACAGAAGTAGAACAAAAATATTCTAAATGTGTATGGAAACACAAAAGACCCTGAACAGCCAAAGCAATCCTGAGAAAAGAAAATGGAGCTGGAGGATTCAGGCTCCCTGACTTACAGTAATGAAAATAAAAAACAAAAATAAACAAATGGGACCTAATTAAACTTAAAAGCTTTTGCACAGCACAGGAAACCATAAAGAAAATGAAAAGACAACCCTTAATGGGAGAAAATATTTGCAAACGAAGTGACCTACAAGGGATTAGTTGCCAAAATATACAAATAGCTCATGGAACTGAATAGCAAAACAAAAAACACAACCCAGTCCAAAAATGGGCAGAAGATCTAAATAGACATTTCTCCAAAGAAGACATACAGATGGCCAACAGGCACATGAAAAGACTCTCAACATCGCTATTTATTAGAGAAATGCAGATCAAAACTACAATGAGGAATCACCTCACACTGGTCAGAATGACTGTCATCAAATAGTCTACAAATAATAAATGCTGGAGAAGGTGTGGAGAGAAGGGAACCCTCCTACACAGTTGGTGGGAATGTAAATTGGTACAGCCACTATGGAGAACAGTACGGAGGTTCCTTAAAAAACTAAAAATAGAACTACCATACGACCCAGCAATCCTGGGCATATATCTGGAGAAAACCATAATTCAAAAAGATACATGCACCCCAATGTTCATTGCAGCACTATATACAATGGCCAAGACATGGAAGCAACCTAAATGTCCATCAACAGAGGAATTGATAAAGAAGATGTGGTACATATATACAATGGAATATTACTCGGCCATAAAAGAGAATGAAATAATGCCACCTGCAGCAACATGATGGACCCAGAGAATATTGTGCTTAGTGAAATAAGTCAGAGAAAGACAAGTGCTATATGATATCACAAGTGGAATCTAAAAACATGATACAAATGAACCTATTTCCTAAACAGAAAGAGACTCACAGACTTCAAAAACAAACTTATGGTTACCAAAGGGGAAAGGTGGGAAGGAGGGATAAATTAGGAGTTTGGGATTCACATATACACAGTACTATATATGAAATAGATAATCAACAAGGACCTACTGTATAGCACAGGGAACTCTACACAATATTCTGTAATAATCTATATGGGAAAAGAATCTGAAAAAGAATGGATATATGTATATGTATAACTGAACCACTTTGCTGTACACCCGAAACTAACATAACATTGTAAATCAACTGTAATATAAAATAAAAATTAAATTAAAAAACTATAGATAATGTGTAAATAAACGGGTATTGCTGTGTTTCAATAGAATGTTATTTACAAAGCCAGGCAGTGGACTGGCTTTGGGTCTGAGGGCAGTAGTGTGTTAACCCCTCACCTACACAGATTGGTTACATTTGTGCATAAATTGGTGAATATTTATTGATCTGTACACTTTTGATTTATATGCTTTTCTCACTATATATTCTACTTCAATGAATACATTTTAAAAATACAACAAAGCAGGAAAGTCATTAAGAAAATAACAAAAACAACAAGAGCAGAAGCAAGCAGTTAGGATTCACTGGTCTGCTTGTAATGCTGCTTCTGAGATGTGTTTCTTGCTGCAGAGATACTGGAGTATTTGGAGCACTACCAGTTCTTTTCATGCACTCTATATACCAACATTATTGTTCATTTCCTTCTTTATGGGAGGAGAATCCATTAAGAGACCTCCAAGTGCTTAGTTCACTTAATGAATTCCCTTTGTTAAGTGTTATTATTACTGCCCAAATTGATTTCTTCTCCAAGTTATATCATTCTGCCATTCTATAATTGAAACTCTAAAAACATTGGTAGGTACTTAGGACATAAGCGACCTAAGAAACATTAAGTATCAACTCTACTACTGCTTTAATTTTCAGATTTGCCCAGAAAGAACTTCTTTCAGAAGTAATGTATCTTGCCCATCCCTACCCCCACTTTCACCCCAATGTTACAGAGCTTAAACATAATTAGAAAAAAAGAGAAAAGCTATCCACACTCAGTGTATCTGCTAAGGGATTTTGTTAAGCTTTTCTCCCCTGGAAGATAAGAATAGAAAAATAGTAATAATGACAGGGATGACATATATCAAGTACATACTACGAGCCAGGCATTGTTCTAAGCCCTTTCCATGTGTTAATTTATTTAATCCACATAGAAGTGCTCTGAAGTGGTTACTTTTTCTATCCCCATTATAAAGAAGAGGAAAGTGAGACAAAGAGATTAAGTAATTGCCCAAGGTTTCACAGTTAATAAGTGAGGGGCTGGGATTTGAACTCAGGTAATCTGTTTCTAAAGCTCATGCTCTCAGATACATGCTAAAGTAAGTAGCTTGGATTTGATTATAGAGAAATCAGATTCCTTCAGTATAAGTGTAGCATAGCTTAAGCATTCCCAGCTTCCTGCCACCCCCTCAAGGGAAATGACTGTCCCCCGTCTACGCCCTACTGACTCATACTGCAGCATCTAGGCCACTTTATTGCACTTACCTTTTGTATCTCTGACTTTCCCTCACTGGGCACTCTTTCAGAGCTGGGACTGTGCCTGATTCCTATCTCTCTCCTATCTCTAGTGCCAAACATAATGTCTGCCTGGACATAACATGGCTCAAAAGATGTCTGCTGGATACAAACTACTATATATAAAATAGATAAACAACAAGGTCCTACTGTATGGCACAGGGAACTATATTAAATATCTTATAATAAACTATAATAGAAAGGAATATGAAAAAGAATGTTTATATTCTTTTATGTATATATGTATAACTGAATCACTTTGCCATACACCTGAAACTAACACCACATTGTAAATGAACTATACTTCAATAAAAAAAAAACATGTCTGCTGAATGAATGAATCAATCACACCATGAGTGATCGCTCCTTTTTCTTTGGTTCACCAAGTTTTCAGCTCATTTTTTTCTGGTGATTTATTACAAGGGACAGGACACAATGTCATGAAGAACGTGAAGTGACTTGGCACTATTTCTGTCAATAAAGCTTCTTAAAGCAAGAACACCCTTCCTCTGCATTTAGCTCAAGAATCCCCCCATACTGCTAGCCTCGACGATAACGGTGTATGTCTAGTTAAGTGTAGCTAGAATTTACATTTATAATTAATAGGATAAAACAGACAACAAGGTCCTACTCTATAGCACAGGGAACTATATTCAATATCCTACGATAAACCGTAATGGAAAAGAATATGAAAAGAATTATAACTGAGTCATTCTGCTGTACAGCAGAAATTAACACAACATTGTAAATTAACTATACTTCAATAAAATTTTTAAAAATCAGATAAAATAGGCTATTTTCATACTCATTTCTAAGTATTCGTCGAAAAGTCCGTAGGCATTCATCGGTTGAAGGTTGTAGTCCTTTTCCCACTGTGGGAAACTTATTTTCCTTTCAGGTCCATGCTCTTGTCGTACTTTCCTTCTAGTCCACCAATTCTGAATTAACCTGCACAACAAGATCAATTTATTTAAAAAAATATATATGTATATAGCTGTTCATAAGACTTAAGTAATAAGAAATAGAGTTAGAATATAGAACAATAGTTTAAAAAATTTAGGACACGCTGGCAAGGAAATGAAGCCTTGGATTAGAAGGGAAATAACAATGGAGGCTACACTTCAAGCATTCATACTTGCAAGTGAACAGAATGATTGATGAACTTATTTTAATCATTCATGAAACCGTCTCTCGTCCAGTGTTGCCTCGGAGGGTTGGGTAGAGGACTGAGAACATTGATAACCTGATCCCCCAGTACAAAGGCAACCCGCAGGCCTCTGAGAAGAAGATGGTTTGGCCTAGCTGGCTTAGTTGAGGACCCGTGAGCAGTCTTACCATGGGGTGCTGACCTGCATACTCTGACTCGAGGGCCCTAGAAGGTCTGAAAACCCACAAAGGTTTCCTCCTCTCCTGGCATACAGAAGCCCGCAGGTCCACAACTGGATCTGCCTGCTTTTGGGTTGAGTTTGACAGAGGCTCTGATTCCCAATAAAATGCATCTCACACTGGTGAGGTTAGTACATTAATCCTTGGCAGTGTTCAGAATGCATCTTACGATACGGAACAGGGTTGAAGAAATTGGGGTGTGTGGGGGGGTCAGGTTTGTGTGCTGTAGGGGGCAAGGAGAAAGCTGAGGGGTATCTGAGAGTAGTGATGCCAAAGCAAAAACAAATGTGAAATAAACTAAATAAGGGGATGGGTATCAAAGACAATTCTGTCTACTTCACAATTTTGCTCTATGTCCATATTAGTAGAAGATAAATATAGTTCCCTTTGATGTCTATGACATTTTGAGAAATTATGGATGATACTTTAAAAGAGAATATAATGCTTCTAATTTTAAAATTTTATGCTTTGTTTTTTTTAAGTTTTATAGAAAACATCAACACTTGGAAGAAGTTTTCTAAAAATAAATCTAAGAAGAGAAAATTACTGGCAGTGGTTCTGACGGGGAGCTAAGAGATGACTTTTCGAAGTGAACCGAGTTCCAGTTAATTGTTCTGGCTGAGTGGTCTTCCCTGAAACCTGGAATTCTCTATGGAGACACTTGAGCTGACCTGGAAACCTGTAGGCGTAGAATTAAAGAAGAAATAGAAGTGCTGCTGATTTATGTCCCTTTAAAACTTAACTGACCAGAACTGAGCAGACACAGCCAAATCCAAGGTCATCCTTACAAAGGTGATGCAGGTTTTTGCCCGTTGCCATCAACATAAACTGTTATCATCAGATAATGATGTTTTTACTGGTTAGGATAGGCTTACTTAGAAATACTCCAGTTTCTTTTTTGAATCATTTTTTTAGGTCTTCTTTCCATAAGTTCCTTTCCTGTACAGTTGAATTTAAGGAAGTTTAAAGAAATTACCATTTCTGATTTATTGCAGGGGTTGGGGAGTAAAGACCTCGTTAATGTGTCATCATCATATAAAGCAGCTTGGAAGCAGGTATCCAATTATTTAGGGGCCCACAGAGACTTCTTAAAGAATATTCACTTTTGTTTATGCGATTTGTGCTAAATCTTCCAAAAGAGCCAATGTTTATTATTTTCATGATTTGTCTTTGAATATCTAAGCATGAAGACTTAGCTCCAGGTACACACACGCACACGCACACGCACGCGCGCGCGCGGGCTTAACTGCTGAGTCTGCATTGCTTATCTTACTTGCCACCTAGAAAAGCCAATGAGACATGCTGCCTCTCAAGTATAGATATCTAAGGTACTTACGGGTAGCCAAGTTCCATGAAATTATTCCAGGTCTGCTTTAGCACCATTATAATACCCATTTGCATACAGAGATCAATAAGGCATCCACTAGGGTGGCACTGCGAGGTAAGCAAACACAGAAATTCAAGAATCAATGGTAGGAAGAAAGGCTGTCTGGTTTCTAATCTGCACAAAGTTGCCCTAAGCCTGTTTAACGCCAAGTCTGTAGGAAACAAGGAATGATGGGAGAATACAGACCTCTTCTAGTCTCCACCTGTTTATCAGCCTCAAGTAGGCACCTGGGTGTCCTGTGAATCTTCAACACACACAGAAAAACAAACCATTAGCATCCTGTAGCCTTCAGTGAATATTATATTCAGATTAGCACATCCTCCAGGGAAAATTACCGGTGCAGTAAGGAACAGGTCTCAGGGAATTAGGAAAACTCTCTGGAACTGGCATAATGGCAGCTTCTGGAATTCTCCGGGGGGTATTTCTCTCCTGGCCCTTCTGTCTGGCTCCTGAACACAGAGGCCAGTCCTTGATGCCTGCTGTGACTTTTAACATTTTCTGCTGAATATCAAGGGGCTGTGGTGTAAGCAGCAGGTTGGGTTTAAACACATCAGATCTTTTTGAATATTAGTAATGCCGTGTTTTTTATTTTTTAAAACGAAACTATTTGACTAGCATTCCATACTGAAGTAGCTGGAAACTGCGGACAGGCTGCTCATCCATTTCACTAAAACCCATACTCAGCTCTTCCCTGGTTCTCGTCTCCTCAGACACGCTTCCTGGTGTAATGAAGTTCATGGTACCTGGACGTTCCACATCCTCAGAACTGCTGGATTCAGAAGCTACCCAGTCTCCTTCGGCATCCTACGTCAGCCCCCTTTCCTGTCTGAATGTCCTTCCCTCCTCTGTGAGGTCAGGGATCTGGGACATGCTGCCTGCCGTCCTCCCCCTGATGCCACCTGCTCTTATAGGTGTGAGATCCAGAGGCCCGATTCAGGTACAGATGGAGCCTGCAAGTTTTACATTCACACTTCACGTGTGCAAACTATTTTCTTCTACTCACCTGAACAAGAAAAGGTACAAGGGACTTTGATGGAGACCATTCCCCAGAATGGGAAGGGAAAGGAAAGGAGGAGACTGTTCTCCTCTTTATACACTTTATAAAAATCACCCTAAAGGCTGGCCTCTCTGTCACCCTGGTCAGTGACCTCTGTGTGCTCTGTCCCTGGCCTGGGGAGGTGTGGAGAGAATGGGTTCTTACCTTCCGAGGAAGAATGCGATGTAAAACGTGGAGCTGTTCAGATTGACAAACTGAAAAAGAAACATTTTCAGGGTGAAGCTGTTCTCCCACTCGGACTCAGTGCGAGGCTGTTCTGTGGACACAAGGGGAGCAGAGTTTGAGAGGCTGCATCTGATTCCTTCTCAACTCCCTCTGTCCAGCTCCCCAGACGCACGGGGTGGGAGCAGAGGCTTCCTAACGAGGCTGCAGGAGAGCCCAGCTTGCCTACAGACGACATGCGACGGAATGGACCATCCATGGGTTCCTCAAGCTCCCAGACCAGCCCCAGCGAGGCTTTGGTGGGAAGTGACTACTAACTTGTCCGAGGGCAGGGAATATCGTTTGTTCCGCTGTTCCAGGATGCCCGGAGAGCCTGGAGTAGAGACAGCCAGGCTGAAGGGGCCGCACTCCCGGCCCTGGCTCCTTGCAGGAGCCTCTCCTTTTGCTCTTAGTTTCCACCTGTGGGGTGGGGCCTGTGTGGCATCAGGTCCCCTCCCATCTCCTAATAACTCCTTGGTCTCGACTTCTATTTCTGGTGTGATGTGAGGTGCTACTGGGAGAGAGGGAGTCAGACCCCCCATCTCAGAATGAGCATCTGACCCCGTTACCTGTCACCCTCATCCATCATCATTTTCATTCTCAAGGACAAGTACCGAAGAGGTGACCTCATCTTTAGAGCTTTTATTGTATAGCAGCATCTTTGTCTTACAATTTCCTGACCTCAGTCAGGCACCAATTTTCATCTTCTTGTATTTCAATTTCCATACAGCAAATGCTCTTTGGACATGGTGATGCAAACCAAAAATACGGATCAATCCTCCAACCTGAAATCTCATGTCAAATGTGCTTATCCTTCCCCGGAAGTTGCATCCTCACCTCAAACAACGTCAAAGAAAATGCATTTAATGCAATAGCACTTTCTATTTCCACATTCCCTGAGCTTCTAATTGCTCATTTACCATTTTACCCCATCAATTCCTTTCCCACAAGTTATAGCTCAAAATGCTTCCCAGGAGTATATCTGAGAAGGGAGGGGAGAAAGAATGAGAATCGGATTTCAAATGGTTTAAATGTCAATTTCAGAACAAGGCCATACTGCTGTTGAGGGAAGAAATGACAAAGGACGCTTCAAGGGCTTTAGCTTTACTTCACTTCTGCTAATGAACTCTTGGTTACACAGGAAGGTCTCCTAGCTCATCAGCCAGCTGGGTGGGTTCCCAGGTGGCCCAACCAAAGATTGACCATGGCTGATATCTCCACAGGCATCTTTTCCAGCCTGGAGCAAGGTCTCCCCTGGACACAGTCTATCAATGGGCAGTTACCTCTTCTGTGGACATAAACTTCTATATTTTTGGGCAAAGAGTGGCGGTGATGGAAGATTTCAGTGAATTCAAAGGAGATATGCCAAGTGCCTAGCTCTGTATCTGGCACATAGAAGGGCTCAAAAAGATGAGATGCCAGATGTATCTGGCATCTTTTATTATAATGATGATTATAAATGAAAACACTTTTGTGATTTTTTTCTCCCTTTGGCAAGCTACATATGGGAATGTGATAAAACAGGTTTTGTGTGGGAGCATGTAATTTTCTCAAACTGCATAGAGTAAAATGACTAATATCTCATTAATGAAATTGGGACAATTCCTCTATCTTGAAAATGTAGTAAATGTACAGCTCCTAGCTGGTTACCAGATTGTTCTGGTGCCTTAAAGAGTCAGAGAAACGTTCCTAGGGATGACTTGTCCAGATGAATGTCATTTCCACGGATGTCAGTAATGGTTAGCCTGTCTACATAAAAGACTCCCAGTCTTCAAAGCAACTAATTTTGCTGTGATTTTATATGCCATTAAAACTTGCTGTGTTTTTAATTAAATAAAAATTGTAGGCAACAGCAAATGAACACTTTTGTAAATGATTATAGGTACTTCATACACATGTACTTTTGTAAGAGAAAACCTACTTTAAATTATATTAGCTCATGAAAGATAATGTCTAAATGCTTTAAAGCTTTAGGTAGGAAAGATTCTCTCAATTCCTAGACATATCTAACATGTCCTGTTGAGGGCAAAGAACAAATTGTTGTAGGCAATTCAAAATAAAGGGAATATTTGTTTTCAGCAGTGTTTCAGAAGTGAATCTTTGAGAAGGTATTTTTCAGACCACAATACTGTACTGTGAAATAAAGAGGGTTCCACTTACCTAAGTTTGTCAGAAGCAGTGCAACTTTTTCATAGAGCTGTAAAATAAATTTAATACATTTAACAAACTGTAGATGTTCTAAAATCTGTAATTATGAAGTAAATAGGTAAGTCATAAATGAAAATAATTTCATTAACCATCCACTGTGCAAACAATGAAAACATCATCAACAATTGTGTCCTTTCAGGACAAGAAAGAATTGTACAAGGTCCCATTTTAATATTTTAAAAGTCTCACTTCTTGTTTTGGGGTGAATAATTCTGTAACAGCAGGCCAGCTGCCACTAATTATCAGCTTGCTAAGGGATACTGGGCAAGTCACAACATTCCTGGGTCTCCTCAATGTAAAATCTCTAAGACTGCTTCTGATAAGGGTCTGTAATCCTATTGTTTTTATGGGCTGATTTTCTAGATTATAGCATTCCTAAACATCAAAGTGATCAAACATTATTGGGAACTGCCAAACTTATGGTAATCTGCTTTTCTATTAGTGAATTAGATGCATCACTAACTCACCCAGCCATCTGGTAAATGGAGGGTCCTAATAGGATGGAAGGGGTGTGTGTCCCTGTGCTTGTGTGTGTGTATGGAAGTACAGGGGGTACAGTTAAGGGCAAATCCAGCTCTAGGAGATTCCCTAGGGAGGGTATAAATTGAAAAAGAAAAGAGCAAGTGCTTTCTCTAAAATGAAAGATGATAAATGAAAACGAAAAAGAAAACTAGTCAAATGGATTTGAACAATATGAAAATTAAGATCACATTTAGACTAAAGTTGTGAAATTTCACTGGTTAAAATTCCCCAGGCTGGAATAACAGCTTTACCAGCCAGCAAGCTATAGGTCTTGGGCATGTTACCTCACCTCTTCTTCAGACCATCGTTTTCCTTACATGTGGTTGAGAATGGGTATTGGACACACTCATCTTGAGGTCCTTCCTAACTTTTGCATTCTCTTACCCCAGATTTCTTCTAACTACAGAAATAGTCTAAATACTCAGATTGTATGACTCTAAACTTTCAGCAAAGACTGTGGTTTGTTATATTAAGATATAAATAATTCATACGGCCACAGTATCAAATTTTGTATATAGAAATCTCAGACTCTTGGAGTCCAATGTTAAAACAGACCGGTATAATTTTCAGTAAGAAATCTTGTGTTATAGATGAGTCATACATCTCAATTTTATCATAAAAATAAAATACTGGTAAACAACATATTAGGACAGATATTCTAATCAAAATTAATTTAATATTACAAAGGCATGGTATTATTAAAGTTACTTACATAATTATCAAGGAAAATTAAATTCAACTGGTGAGACAACCTTTCTCAAAAATATAATTTTTGATTACCTAGTTCATCCTTTAATCTTTCATGTTGAGGTACATTTGTTAAAGTGCCTCGCTTTGCACACTTGCCTCAAAGGCCTTGAGAGCTGGTGATATGCCATCGTTATTTTTGTTTGGAAACTGAAAAAATTGGAATTTAAAAAAGGAACAGCACAGGAGTTGAAATATAATTATTATTAACCTTTTGAAAAGTAAGGTAAAGTGTATGAGGACACTGGGATTCATGGCATCTGTGAACATTTTATCTGGATGATACAATGAGATGGAGAGTGAGACTTTGAGCAGGATGCAACAGAAAAGAGCACATAAACAAAGGGACTGGGAGCCAGCAAGAGAGCTTCACATGAGTGGTTTCTGGAAAAGGCCTGATTTCTCATTAGCCAGTTGAGACAGAAAGCACGGATAGTTTGTTCTGATAAGAGTAGTAGAAGATCTAAGTTTCCAAACTGGATGCCACAAATGGTTACTGTCAGAATCTTTAACTAACAGCAAGCTTTCTGATCCTAAGGATATGTCCAGAAGAAGCTATGAGCACTTCTAATTTTATCTTGTCCACCTGATCAATACATGTGGGTTTGTTCTGATGCAAGCCATATTTTCTGGTTTAGTTCTTTTGGAACAAGTCATTGTGGTTTTCACTGTTTACAGGTTATAATGAAATGTCAGATTCATTTTGGTATGGCTGAATAAAAAGGATGGTAATGACTTTTAACGTCTTCCTTTATTGGCATATATAGCTTGAGACCACTATATTGAGATGTTCTTTGGTCACTAGTGAAGCAGAATAATATTGAAAGAGCATGACAAGGAGGAGTGAGGAAATCTGTCTATTCACTCTGTCTTTGAAATATTTATTTTTCAAGACATGGAATAAAATGAAAACCCCGTAACTAGTCACTAAGAGGCATAATAGTTTGTTAGGATCCAGAATACTTTTGTAAAATAATATGAGCTTTATTTTTTTTTAAATACACATAAAAGTAAACACACATTGTCAAATCCAGAAAATAGGCATTCCTTATAGATCTTCTTCAGTTAGGGTTGGAAGAAAGTCAGAAATAGGGTATATGATCTATAATAATTATTTGAAAGAGGCTTTAATGAACATAAATTAAATACCAATCTAGCTCTCAAGATTTTTATATTCAGTTAATGAAAAAGTATTCATGATTAATGTCCAAATGATTTTTTTTTTGCAAGACCAGTATGGCAAAAATTTTAAATAATTGAAAACAATTTATATAGCTATAAAAACTATATTATTGAGTCATAAAAATGTCTTAAATTGGGTCATTTCAGCAGTCATTAATAGTTTAGTTCTGAACTGGTCAAAGCTATGTTATAGTCATTAGTCTGTCATTTGTCCTTTATTCAATATTTGCTTTTTAAGGACTTAAAATTTTTAAAAATATATTTTGATGAAGAGCTTTCCCAGCTATATTACACATTTGGTTGCCTTCATAATGGAACCTGCAAAGCTTCAGGGCATAAGACAGGAGTGTAAAGGTGTGTGCTGGATGAGGATGTCCTCAGAGATGGCCAATGAGGGTAAGGCAATTGGTCACTGCACAAAAGGGTCCTGGATGATGCTGGTTTTAGAGTGTGTATGCTTTTTATTTTCTTTCTTTCCCCTTGCTATGGCTTGTCATTTTCTGACCTTGTCAGTATTCTTGCCTTAGTAACCTTCTGTTATTTTAGTTTGATGTTGGCTGAGAAATCAGAACACCAAATGTGTTCACATTGTATCTAAAACTAAAGAAAGAAAAGAAAAGAAACCTTAAGGGCATTCCTAAGAATGACACATGTCAGCTTTAGTGTGTGGGCTTGGTCATCCATTTTGGTGACTCAGAAACCCTTTGTTAAATAAAACATGTAAAACGCCTACCTGTCTAGCTCCTGGCACACAGTAGGTGGTTTGTAGTGGCCCTAATTATATACTATTTCATCTCCCCTCCTGCTTTGTTTTTAGTTTATTTCTTCTTTTCTTGGCTGTGTTCCACTAAGCAGAGGTTTTTGGATAAGTGATTTTCAGTTAAATGAAGTGACAACACTGGCTCCTGGTCAAAATGTACCAGCAAGCATGTGTTTATAGAGCCACTGCATATATGCAGAAATTTATTTCTTAAGATGTATAAATTAAATTTTAATAAGACATTGGAGAAGAGAGATGATAAAATACAGTAAGCTTTAATTCACTGCATCCTACCTGGACGCAGAATCTTTCACTGCTCAGGCTGTTTGGTTAATTTCACTATGAATCACTCCCCTTCACAACGAATATTCATTCCACAATTAACTTTGAGACTAGCTGAACCGGGGACAGGGGGAGTGCAAGGGAGTGACAAACAGTCACTTTCAATCTCCACTTGACCAAGCAGTTACACAGTCATCATGTCAAAATGATCTGCAGGTGCTTTTTTTTCCCTACCTTCTGGATTTTTAAACTTTTTTTCTAAAATAATAAAGAAGTTCCTGTATCTTTAATAATAATAATAAATTACCTATATTTCATTATCTCAGTGATTTCAGCACAATGGCCCAGATTTAAGTTACAGTATAAATAAGGGTGAGGGGAACTATAATTGAACACTTACTCCATGCCTAACACTATACATGGCACTCTACATACGTTATTTATTCCCGCCTACAAACCTCAAGTCTAACAATGTCAGCCACTGCCTTTTGTTCTGCAAACAGTAACAACAATTTACTGAGAGCCTACTATAAGCCAGAGCCTGTTTCTGTTGCCAGAGTTTGGAAACTTAGATCTTCTACTACTCTTATCAGGAAAGACAAAAGTTTCTGCCCTCTTGGGGCTACATTCCAGTGGAGAAGATAAATAACAAAATAAATTTTAAAAACAGCCTATTAGATGGCGATTAACGCCATAGAACAAAATAAAGCAGGCGAGGAGCTAGGAAATGGTCAGACGGCAGGAGTGGGTTGCAATTTTAAATTGAGTGACGAGGGAAGCCTTATACTGGAAAAGTAACAGTTGAAAAAAGACCTGAAGGAGGTGCAGGAGTAAACTCTGCAGACCCCACGGGAAAGAATGTTCCGGGCAGAGAGAAGAGCAAGTCAAAAGTCCTAGGGTGAGAGCTTGCCTGGCACATTGAAGAGAAGAGGGAAGGCCAATGAGAAGCAGGAAAGTCAAGGTGAGGAGAGAGGAGACAAAGTCAGAGACCTCGCTGGGGCCAGATGAGGGAGACCCTGGGTCTCCATGTGAAGACAGAACTTTTATTCTGAGCGAGAGGAAAGCCACTGGGTACAGTGAACAGAGACTGACTTACATGGATGAAGCTTGCTTGCTCTAGCTGCTATGATGAGCCTGGATTGAGGGAAGCAGACGTGGAAGCTGGGAGACCAGCTCAGAAAGCACTGCAGTAATCCAGGTGGGATATGCTGGGGACCTGGACCAAGGTGGGGACTGGGGATGTGTGAAAAGTGCTCAAATTCTGGATACATTTCGATGCTGAGAGAAGCAGAGGAGTTTCAACCTAGGCGACTACAATGGGGGCTGCAGGAGGAGCTCATTCTGGAGGGAAGATGGGGAGTTGGGGGTTGTGTGTGTTCGGTGAGGATGTTTGGGGTTCAAGGGAGACAGCTGGGCTGAAATATACATTTGAAAAAAACCTGAAATCAACACAAGCTACAAGTACCACCCTGAAATACTCCTTGCTGGGTTATTGCAAGAAATGCTTTGGATACTAACTTCCCATCGTTCAGAAGCAAAAGGAAACAGGAACCAACACTACTGAGCTATGTCACAGAGTCTGAGCTGGGCCTTTAAAATATATTTTTTCTCTAAATTTCCCCAAGAGGTATACAGTGTTATCTTACTGGATAAATAAGGGAACTGAGGTTCAGAGAGGGTAAGTGCCTTGCCCAGTCTTACAATGTAGAAAATCCTGGAGGCCAGATTTGACTCAAGCCTTCTGTATCCCCAGATGAGTACACCTTATGCCAGGCACTTTGCAGCCAGGCCATAAGTGCCACATAACTGACCAGCCTCTCTAAGGCCAGGTCCCTTTAGAAACAGAAGAAGACTCACCTGTAGCACACACATTTTATCCATTTGACTAGTTACCTTGCAGCTCACTTACCACGTTCAGCAGCATGATGATGCAGAAATTGATGCACACGGCAGTCCCTGTGGTTGCAACCTGAGAATTATTCCTGATTAACGCCCACTTGAAGGCAGCGAAAGTGCTGACGGTCACCACCCTGTAAATGACGATCCCAAACACGGCGGCGATCACCACGCAGATCTGGCAGGAAGACAGAGGACACCCAGTGAGCACTGTGATGGAATGTTGGAGGAAGGGGCTCCCGCCATCTGGAAAATCCTCGGATGAGGAAACGAGATGAAACGGCAGTGGTCCTGACTCAAGACACCACAACAAAATGCACACTTTTCATGTGGTTGATGCTTTCTCTTGTCTGTTTGTACGTTCTTTGTTATCCAAATAGAAAAGCCACAGAACTTGAGAGCTGATAAACCGTTAGGCTATGGGGTAACACTTTTAAACAGAATATCAGATTGAGCAAATGAACAAATATTTATTGTGGAAATCTTATCGTGTCACTCTTCTGTTTAAAACTATTTATTGGCTTCCTTTTAGGATAAAAGCAAAGCCCTTATGGTGGCCTGGAAGAGTCTCTCCAGCCCCACTGAGTGTTCTTCCCCTCCCTCTGGAGACTCTAGACCTTTTCTTATTGTTTCCAATGGGCTAAGCAGCCTTAATCTTCAAGACCATTTCCTTTGCCCAAAATGCTGATCCACCCATTCCCCTGCCAAACACACACACACACACACACACACACACACACACACACACACACACACACACACACCCTCACGCAGTCTAGTTAATACCTAACTCATTCTTCACATCCCAGCTCAAGAACTACTTCATAATTAATGCTTTTCATGAACGCCCTCTCCTCCCCCCAGGCTTTTTTTTTTGTTATAGGGTACTCTTCTTTCAGTATACAACTTATAATTTCTAACAATTTGTTTGATTATTGCTAGTCTCTCCCACTTAGATGGTAAGCTCCATCTGGGTAAGGATGGTAACTGTCATTTCTGCAGCAACTTAGCATCATGCCAAGTGCTCAGTTATTTGTTGCTGAAGAAGCCTGTGAGAGGTGCATACTCTTATCTATCAGATATATACACAGACTGAACTGAGGCATCTTCCTCTGAACATTTCATGGTGTTTGAGAAGAATATGGTATATCTTCTCTCTCTATGAATAACGGGAATTTGAGATTCCAAAAAGTTTTGTGGCTTTCATTAGATGACTTGCTTACTATGTCTTTGAGCAGAGACCTTAGCTTACATAGTTGTCAAAAACTGGATCTTAAAGCTGGGCCTCAGGACAGCCTCTGCCAACTTAGAGATTCCTTTCTTTATAGAAGCTTTTTCTGTGTTTCTCACAGACTCTATTTCTGGCTTACTATGAGTCACATGCTCTAAAAGCTCAGGTATGAGCCCTAGCTGAACTGGCTAAAGTAGTAGTAATAATAATAGAAAACAAAGAAACAAAAATCGCCCGTGTCTGAATCCTGGAGCTGCTGATAGGGAGACAGGTGAGAACTACACTGAATTATAGACAAGGGTGGCAATGTGGTAGAATGGAAAGTTCACTGGACTCAGAGTCAGAAGTTAGGTCTGAGTCCTGGTTCAGCTATGAGCTAGCAGTGTGACCTTGGGCACATAGCTTGCTCTTTCCATGGCTTCTACCTCTATGATCTACCCCATCTGTAGAACAAGGAGAACTTAATTTACGTCCTTAGGTCTTGTCGTGAGAAACAAACCCCAAACAATAAATGTGGATGCACTTATAGAAGGCAAAGCCCGGCACAATTGCTATCAAAGCAGCATCTGTAGAAGGGCATGGATCTGAGTCTTGATCTGAGCCGAGGGACACTGGGCTCAGTTCCTTTCTGGCTACGGGGGGTAGACTGTCTGAATTTTCTATTGTCTTGTCCTTCCCAGTCTAACCAACTAGGATATATACTTACAAACACTTGCTATTTGAAAAGAGGAAAGGAGGATCTTCACCATCCTTTCCTGTCTAAAGTGACATTTCTGACATATTTGCATATGTTTTGTTCAGTAATTGACAGGGTCAAAGTTGATCATAAAACGACTTCTTTTTAGGAAAAGCTAACGATCCAGCTTCAAATTAGTGTTTTGCAAACTTGATTAATCATTAGTGAAATAAATGTTTGGGAGTTATAGCTGGCTACATACAGTCTATTAAAAAATAGACTGTAATAAAACAAAAAAAATCAAAGTTCCTTGCATATTGTAAAGATGAACATTGTTTCAATTACCATATTCGGTTTTACACATCTATTTGCGTAGTATATACTAGGTTATGACAACATTTGTATTTATTACTGTACGGGCATTGTAAAAAATGTTTGAAAAACACTGCTGTAGGTATTAATACTATCTCATAGTTTTAGTTCCTTTCATTATGACATAGAGAGACAAATGCAAAGAACAGCAGATTGGAGGATCTGAGCTCTTATCTATTTCTTGGCTAATCTGGGCAAGCCCTTTACCCTTCTGGAGTCTCAGCTGCTTCACCTGTAAAATGCAGACAGCAATGCCATCCCTGACCACCATGTAGAATGGTTGTGAGGACTAAATAACAGAACGTGCAAAAATATATCCAAACACTTGATATGATTATTGTTGTTACCATGCTACAGGTTTGTACTTTATGAAAGAAAGAGTTTTGTAAAAAAGTTTCAGACCATAAAGAATATTCCAGATGCAGAAACAATAAGTCGGCTGCATTTATCTGCAAATGCTTGATACGGTTCTGGTTTTCCCGAAATGGGATTCATCCGCTCTTTCTTGGAATACTTGGCTTCAAACTGGGGCCGTATTTCTTCCTAAAGAACAAGCAGACACATTTTTATGTACTGAAGAACTGTTCAGACAATAAGAAAAAAATCATTTTACCCCACAGGAAAACCGAGTCAACGAATGCCACAGTCAATGACATGGGCTTGGAAACCGGCCACTTAAAGAAAATCTGCAGAATGGTGATCTAGACTTTTTATCATCAAGGCTATGTAATTTAGACTAATAGTTAAGTGTCTCTATTATCTTTTTAAACTATACTTGAAGAAAGAAACTAAGAATGAGAAAAGGGACCAACTTGTCCTGTCCCTAGTGGTTTGAAACAACTAATAAGCTTTTACTTTTATTAACAGGGAGTGATGTGGACACCAGGACAAAGAAAGCTTCTGAACAGCAAAATGTTCAGAATTCGCTTTGTGAGTTATAATATAATTCTTAGTTTTCTACAATTTTTAAATTTTTCGATTTAGGCAGTTAAAAACATGGTGCATCTATTTTTTAATAAGCTCCAATAGATGTCATTCACCCTTAACCATAGGTTTGAAACGTATTCTTTTTGTTGTTGTTGAGGATTTTTGCATCTATATTCATCAGTGATACTGATCTGTAATTTTCTTTCTTTGTAGTACCTTTGGTTTTGGTATCAGGGTGATGGTGGCCTCATAGAATGAGTTTGGGAGTGTTCCTTCCTCAATTTTTTGGAAGAGTTGAAGAAGGATGGGTGTTAGCTCTTCTCTAAATGAATTCACCTGTGAAGCCATCTGGTCCTGGACTTTTGTTTGTTGGAAGACTTTTAATCAGTTTCAATTTCATTACTTGTGATTGGTCTGTTCATATTTTCTATTTCTTCCTGGTTCAGTCTTGGAAGCTTATACCTTTCTAAGAATTTGTCTATTTCTTCCAGGTTGTCCACTTTATTGACATAGAGTTGCCTGTAGTAGTCTCTTAGGATGCTTTGTATTTCTGTGGTGTCTGTTGTAACTTCTCCTTTTTCATTTCTAATTTTATTGATTTGAGTCCTCTCCCTCTTTTTCTTGATGAGTCTAGCTAATGGTTTATCAATTTTGTTTATCTTCTCAAAGAACCAGCTTTTAGTTTTATTGATCCTTGCTATTGTTTTCTTCATTTCTATTTCATTTGTTTCTGATCTGATCTTTATGATTTCTTTCCTTCTGCTAACTTTGGGTTTTGTTTGTTCTTCTTTCTCTAGTTCCTTTAGGTGTAGGGTTAGATTGTTTGAGATTTTTCTTGTTTCTTGAGGTAGGCTTGTATTGCTATAAACTTCCCTCTTAGAACAGCTTTTGCTGCATCCCGTAGGTTTTGGATCACTGTGTTTTCGTTGTCATTTGTCTCTAGGTATTTTCTGATTTCCTCTTTGATTCTTTAGTGATCTCTTGGTTATTTAGCAATGTATTGTTTAGCCTCCATGTGTTTGTGTTTTTTACGTTTTTTTTTTTTTCCCCTGTAGCTGATTTCAATTCTCATAGCGTTGTGGTCAAAAAAGATGCTTGATATGATTTCAATTTTCTTAAATTTACTGAGGCTTCATTTGTGACCCAAGATGTGATCTATCCTGGAGAATGTTCTGTGTGCCCTTGAGAAGAAAGTGTAATCTGCTGTTTTTGGATGGAATGTCCTATAAATACCAGTTAAATCTACCTCGTCTATTGTGTCATTTAAAGCTTGTGTTTCTTTATTTTCTGTTCGGATGATCTGTCCACTGGTGTAAGGGAGGTGTTAAAGTCCCCCTATTATTGTATTACTGTCAATTTCCTCTTTTAGAGCTGTTAGCAGTTGCCTTATGTATTGAGGTGCTCCTATGTTGTGTGCATATATATTTATAATTGTTATATCTTCTTCTTGGATTGATCCCTTGATCATCATGTAGTGTTCTTCTTTGTCTTTTGTAATAGTCTTTATTTTAAAGTCTATTTTGTCTGATATGAGAATTGCTACTCCAGCTTTCTTTTGATTTTTGTTTGCATGGAATATCTTTTTCCATCACCTCACTTTCAGTCTGTATGTGTCCCTAGGTCTGAAGAGTGGGTCTCTTGTAGACAGCATATATATGGGTCCTGTTTTTGTATCCATTCAGCAAGCCTGTGTCTTTTGGTGGGAGCACTTAATCCATTCACGTTTAAGGTAATTATCGATATGTCTGTCCCTATTACCATTTTCTTAACTGTTATGGGTTTGTTTTTGTAGGTCCTTTTCTTCTCTTGTGTTTCCCACTTAGAGAAGTTCCTTTAGCATTTGTTGTAGAGCTGGTTTGGTGGTGCTGAATCTCATAGCTTTTGCTTGTCTGTAAAGCTTTTGATTTCTCTGTTGAATCTGAATGAGATCCTTGCTGGGTAGAGTAATCTTGGTTGTAGGTTCTTCCCTTTCATCACTTTAAATATATCATGCCACTCCCTTCTGGCTTGTAGGGTTTCTGCTGAGAAATCAGCTGTTAACCTTATGGGAGTTCCCTTGTATGTTATTTGTCGTTTTTCCCTTGTTGCTTTCAATAATTTTCCTTTGTCTTTAATTTTTGTCAATTTGATTACTATGTGTCTCTGCATGTTTCTCCTTGGGTTTATCCTGCCTGGGACTCTGTGCACTTCCTGGACTTGGGTGGCTATTTCCTTTCCCATGTTAGGGAAGTTTTCGACTATAATCTTTTCAAACATTTTTTTGGGTCCTTTCTCTCTCTCTTCTCCTTCTGGGACCCCTATAATGCAAATGCTGTTGCGTTTAATGTTGTCACAGAGGTCTCTTAGGCTGTCTTCATTTCTTTTCATTCTTTTTTCTTTATTCTGTTCTGTGGCAGTGAATTCCACCATTCTGTCTTCCAGGTCACTTATCTGTTCTTCTGCCTCAGTTATTCTGCTATTGATTCCTTCTCGTGTATTTTTCATTTTAGTTATTGTATTGTTCATCTCTGTTTGTTCTTTAATTCTTCTAGGTCTTTGTTAAACATTTCTTGCATCTTCTCAATCTTTGCCTCCATTCTTTTTCTGAGGTCCTGGATCATCTTCACTGTCATCAACTGAATTCTTTTTCTGGAAGGTTGCCTATCTCCACTTCATTTAGTTGTTTTTCTGGGTTTTATCTTGTTCCTTCATCTGATACATAGCCCTCTGCCTTTTCATCTTGTCTACCTTTCTGTGAATGTGGTTTTTGTTCTACAGGCTGAAGGACTGTAGTTCTTCTTGCTTCTGCTGTCTGCCCTCTGGTGGATGAGGGTATCTAAGAGGCTTGTGCAAGTTTTTTGATGGGAGGGACTTGAAATGTATTCTTAATTAGTATTGAAAACAAGGTAAATACCTTTCAAATCCAGCTAAAATCAAGGTTCCTCTAATTCTAAATCAAGCTGAGATTTCATTTCATTGAGTTGAGTCCCATCCAATGTGAAAAGTTTCTGACTAAAAAGCAATTATGGGATTAGGAAAAGATAATCAGCACAATGGTATTTTGAAGTCATTCTGATTAATTAAGAACTTGTTCTACATGAGTGTCTTGGAAGAGGAGGGAAAATAAGCACAAACTCTGGTGCAGTGGAGACTGAGTTAGTCCAGGCAGAAACACTCAAGACTTAGATGAAGGTACTGACAGAAAGCAAAGAAGGAGCTGACAGAAGAGAGATTATGGAGGATGGGCACAGTCTGGTAGTGGCCTCCCTGTGTAGGAGGAAGGGCAGCCCGTCTCCTGCTGCAGGATAAGCCCAATGCTGACTTTACACAGTGGCAGGTAATGGGGAAGGGCAGGGGGAGATACAGTTATAAACAGCCTCTGCCTCCTTTATTTTAGGTAGTTACACTTTAGGATATAAACAGATCTAGAATATTCTGCTTCTTTGGGAAACTCAATTCATTAGGCTATAAGTGTCATCAAGGGTCACTGAGTTAATCATCCAGAAAATGAGGCCAGTCATGGAGCCAGACCTGTCATCCTGGGTATTACAGGCTGAATTGTGTCCCCACCCCACCCCCCCCCGATTCATAAGTTGAAGTCCTAACCCTCAGTATCTCAAAATGTGTCTATATTTGGAGACAGGGTCTCTACAGATGTAATTGAGTTAAAATGAGGTCATTAGAGTGGACCTTAATCCAACATGACTAGTTTCCTTATAGGAAGAGGAAATTTAGGCAGAGACATGCACAGAGAGAAGACAATGTGAAGATACAGGGAGTAGATGGCTATCTACAACCCAAGGAGAGAGACTGGGAACAGATCCTTCCCTCACGGCCCTCAGAAGAAACCAGCCCTGCCAATACCTTGATCTCAGACTAGCCTCCAAACTGTGGGACAGTCAACTTCTTTTGCTTAAGCCACCCAGTCAGTGGCGCTTTGTTACGGCGGCCCTAGCAAAGTAACATCCTGGGTTACCCCTGAAGAAGGCATGCAGCATGTCTGGGCTCTTCTGTACAGCAAGCTGAGAACCACAGGCTAGAAGTAAGAGGCATTTCTACAATGAATCCCAAACAGAAATAGAATTGCACATGGCCCCTGACATGAGTTCCTGTACACAGGTCTGCTGAGTGAAGGCAGGGTTCAGCACTCCACGCTTTTTAACAGGGCTGCGAGTTCAGAAGCTCTAGACTTCTGAAGGGATATGTTTACCCTAAGGGTACTCACATTGTAGGCCTACCACAAGGGCCAACAGTGACTTTAGACTGGTTTAGTCAAAATTATTGAATGCCCTACTTTATAGCTGAAAGGGGAAAATTTAGAAACATTTTTCTTTAGAAATGAAAACGAAGATGAAGTAATTTGTCTTAGATGACACAGCTGCTTAGTGGTGACTCGGCTTCCCAGGAAAGAGCATTTTCCATCCCACTCGAAAGCCACTCCCATAAACACGTGTAACAAAAACCAGAACAGCTCCACCCAGGAGGAAGTCTTAAATGCAGCCTGGCTGTGGCTGGTAGCCCCCAGAAGTCACCTGGGCAGTCTCTTCCAACTCAGAAAACCATCTTCTAGAGAATGCATGCTTATAAAAGCATGAGAGAGGCCTCATCACAAGAACAGGGATTGAGAATCCCAGTATCATTTCTAGATTTAAAAACTACCCAAATGTGTTCATGGGTGTGAGGAGAAAAGGCAGCCATCCCAGTATCATTTCTAGATTTAAAAACTACCCAAATGTGTTCATGGGTGTGAGGAGAAAAGGCAGCCATCCACGAGGCATGATTTGAGGGAAAAAACACTCCCCTCAAAATTATCTCCCACACCAAGCCTATCCCAGGGCTAAAATTCTCAGTTATGTTTACAGAAGATTCCTTTTAATTTATAAAAATATATATCTGTGTCTCTTGGAAGGAAAACACCCATTGATACCCATTATCATATCATATATGACTAGTGTATTTGATTTACTGGCCCAGCAAGGCTCTGAGGAAATGGTACTCAGGAGAGGTAGGAGATAATGGATGAGAGGAAGGGAAGAGGAGTTCAGGCCAGGCACATGGTGACCAAACCCATCCATGGGTCCTCGAGACTTCTGACAGGAATGGGGCAAGGAGAGAGAGGATAAAGACCAGACACAGGTTAGGAAAGGGCATGGTGTATTGGCCTAGAAGGGGATAAAGGGAGAGTGACATGTTGAGAAAGTGAAGTCTGTGGGACTGAGTTTACCTCTCCTGGACGGTTTTATCTAGAGCTGGTCCTGCTTTTAGCCACATCCACCAAATAGGCTGTTTGAGGAGTGGTTTCCCTTCAGTATTTATCACTTAGGGGAACACTACTGAGCCTGTGCACATCTGGTCACTGTCCAGGGTCCTGTAGAGTTCACAGAACCATTTCCTTGGAGTACTTAGGAGGTCTGCTTCCATGCGCCTACAACTGTGAAGCTAATATTCTCCTTCTGATAAAGTAAAGAGAATGGATAATATTTAAGGAAACTAAACAAATCTTACTACCAATTCTTCTGATGCCTCTACCTACAAGTGAAATGCTTTACTTAGTCATGGAATTTTACTCCACTAAGAAATCAAAATGTTGTATGCTTTTTTTTTAATTCCTCTTGAAATTTCCTATAAAGACAGGTATAAAAAATGCTTTATGAATCAACCTGACTTCCATCACAGGCCAGAGAGCGATGACTCAAGAGGGACTGTGTATTTCTTGGTTATCGGCTTTTTTTACAAAAGAAAATTGAGGTAAATGATACAAACCTCCTCTTCTTCCCAGTCTATCAAATCCCAGTCATAAGCAATTACTGCTCTCCGTCTTTTCCAAAACTCCAGGAAAACTGTCGCTGGAACAAGCAGAGAAAGGCAGACATTTTCAAATAAAACAATGCCTTTAACTGTGCCAATGGATAATGAGGCCATTGTAAAGAATGACAGTTTGTGTAAGCATTCTTGAATATCAGAATTTCTAGATAAACTTTATTTAACAAGGATCATTTTCTGAGAATTACTAAGTCTGTGTCAAACACAATGAAAACTTAGAGATTTAAATTAAGCTGATTTGCAAGTCATAGCAGAGCAGACTTACTAGAATGACGAAGCTCCTGAGATGTAAGAACACAGAAAACTAAGTTACCAACATCATTTGAAAAGTGAGGGGCAGAAAAGGAAAAGCAAAGCTTAGCAGTTCACATGTATTTGATTGCCAGTGATCTCTTGTCCCCCAAATTCTCCTCAGGATAAATATCTGTGTAGACTGTATCTTCCTATTTTACTGAAGGAAGCTGTTTTGTTGGAGGAAGCTGTCCTGTTGCTTCTCTTTTCTCCAAACCATCTCTTTATTGTCACATTGAAGGCAAAAGTGTGTAAATTCTGTTAAGAACCTTTCCCAACCTGTTGGCCTCCCTACCCAGGTAAAGCTGGGAGTGATCCTCATTTAGCCAAAGTAACTTTCTACTCAATTCAATTTAAAAATATCAACACAAATGAATTGTTGAGCATTATAAAATGATAGAGAGATCAAAAAATAATCAAGACACATTCCTGCTGCCTTGGAAGTCACAAGCCCAATGAGGGAACACATACACTCAGTTACTCACTCAGAGGATGACTGCAACTAAGGATATCACAGAGATACCCTAGGAGAGGTAATTGTTAACCATCTCTATTGGGCCTTGCTGTGTAGTCAGACTTCAAAAGGGAAAAATATGTCATATATTTGGAATCAGTTTCATGGGGTAAGGTAAAATCCAAATGTCCATTCCAAAGAGAGATAACTACTTCCTTCTTTTCTACTCCCCCTTGATCTCACACTACCTCCTTATTAGTGGTATTCGGACACAGAAGACATGTTTAAAAATAAGTAACTGGAAAGACAGTATAGGGTAATAGTTAAGAGCTCTCTGGCTTGTGACCTAGACATTCCTAGATTTGAAATCCAGTTCAGATACAAGCTGTGCTATCACTGGCAAACGAATTCACTTTTCTAATTCTCAATTTCCTGCTAAGCAAATGAGGGATGGCAATCTAATCCCTATCCGCGATGGCAAAATTCAAAATGCTCTAAAAATTGTAAGTTTCTTCCCCTAAGTTTGGCACAAATTCATCTTGTGGCAAGCTGTGACTTCGACTGAGGTGAGGCTACTCAAAGTCTTCATTTATCCCTCTTAGTGAGAGTACACATACGTTGAAAGCAGCCATATTGATGTATTTGAATATGGGGTACTTCCCAGACCTCATGGGGTATTATAGAATATATGATATATGTACCACAGTGCCTCTCTAAAATCTGAAAAATTCAGAGTATAGTCGTTAAGAAAGTCACGCCTAAAATAATCAAGTGCTTAATTCTAGAAGTGGGAAATGGAAACAAACATATGTCTTTGGAGGTTAATAAAAGTGCCGAACTATTTACAACAGCCAAGATATGGAAGCAATCTAAATGTCCATTGACAGAGGAGTAAAGATATATATACACATATATATGCAATGGAATATTGTATATACATTACAATATATATACATTGTATATATATATATATACAATGGAATATTAGCCATAAAAAAGAATGAAATAATGCCATCTGCAGCAACATGAATGGACCTAGAGATTGTCATACTGAGTGAAGTAAGTCAGACAGAGAAAAGACAAGTATCATGATATCACTTATATATGGAATCTTAAAAAAATGTACAAATGAACTTATTTACAAAACCGAAACAGAGTCACAGCTGTAGAAAACAAACTTATGGTTACCAGGGGGAAAGGGGGGAGGGATAAATTGGGAGATTGGGATTGACATATACACACTACTATAAATAAAACAGGTAAGTAATAAGGACCTACTGTATAGCACAGGGAAATTTACTCAATACTATGTAATGACCTATATGGGAAAAGAATCTAAAAAAGAATAGATATATGTACATGTATAACTGATTCACTTTGCTGTACACCTGAAACTAACACAACATTGTAAATCAACTATACTCCAATTAAAAATGAAGAAAGAAAAGTGCCAAAAACTGAGCAGCTATTTTCCACTGGAATCCTTGCCAGGGGTCTTACTGCGTCAGGGGTTCCCAAGACCACCTCCAGTCTCGATGATTCACTAGGAGGACTCATAGGACTCAGCATATAGTGGTACATATGGCTAAGATTTACTACAGTGAAAGGATATAAAGCAAAATCAGCAGAGGGAAAAGGCACATGGGGTGAAGTCTGGTGGAAACCAGGTGCAAGCTTCCAAGAGTCCCCTCCCAGTGGAGTCACACAGCATGTACTTAATTCCCCAGTAATGAGTTGTGACAACACGTGAAATGTCGTCTAACAGGGAAGTTCATTAGAAACTCAGTGCCCAGGGTTTTTATCAGGGGCTGGTCACATAGACATCCTTTGCCTAGCACGTTCCAAAATTCCCAAGCCTCACAAAAAATCAGGAGGTATTCAGCACAAACCATAATGTTTGAGCAAACCGTTTCAAATGTAAAACAAGTTACTCTTAGCAGTTAGGGTGGTAGAAACTCTCCTGAAATTTAAGTTCCCAGATGCCAGCCACGGGCCAGCCCTGTAAAGCAGGACTCTCTAAGGCAGGCCTGCTGTGTTAACTTCTTTCTGCACATTTGCCCTCTGCCTCACCAAATTATCTTTTCCTTGCATGGGGTCCCTGAAACATCTCCTTGACTAGGTCCTCTGGCCCTTCAAACAAATGCCACTTTATTGATTTTCTCTCTTTGGTCTCCAGAGTCCCTCCTAGCCTTGAAGAGACAAGGCAGCCAAGCCTTGAATGTGTGGCTTTTCTCCGTAAGAAGAAAAGCTTTGGACCCCTTGGCCTCAGAAAGGCTTGCTCAGGGGTCATGCTGGGATGGCCTAAGGCCACACGATACACATCCAGTCTGTCTTATAGGCCGTTGCTGCTCCCAACAAGCCCCATTGACCCATCTGTGGTTCTCGTCTGTAGGAACTGATTTCCAAGACAAGCCAGTGGCTGTAAGAATTATTCCACCAGCTTCCTTCTCCCCAGCATGTGCTGAACCCTGCCTCAAGGAGAAAGAAACTCGAAGCAGTAATTCCCTTCTTCAGCCAATAATCCTCTCCTCTCTTCCATTCTAGAACTTGGGAAGATGAGAAGAAGAAATGAATTGTTTGTGCAGCTGCCATTTTCTTGTGTCTTTGTGTGAAAATCCCCATTCATCTGAGGAGGAATATGCTTCTATCTCTATGTATGAACTAGGATGTAATCAAACCAATATAGGTGATCTCTTCTCAAGGCAAAGCTCCAATCCCCCACCCTCATAACTCCATGATTTAAGTCCTTTGTCTAAATACACAGCTCTGGGAGCCCATGTGCTTTGGGTGTGGTAAGTTATATGCTGCCTTATGTCATGAGCTCACACTTTCCTCTTTGTCTCCTTTGAAGCTGGCTTATGCTACACGTATATGTATCCATCTATATATATATCTTTATATTATATCTTTCTTTTATACTGCCCAGTACTATGATTAAGTTTGATTAAAAGTATATTTCTTTTGGAACTTCCCTGGCGGTCCAGTGGTTAAGACTTTGCCTTTCCAATGCAGGGGGTGTGGATTCGATCCCTGGTCGGGGAGCTGAGATCCCACATGCCCCAGGGCCAAAAAACCAAAACATAAAACAGAAGCAACGTTGTGACAAATTCAATAAAGACTTTAAAACTGGTCCACATGAAAAAAATCTTTAAACAAAATTTTTAAAAAGTATATTTCTTTTATATATTGATTCTCAAAAGACTGAACATTCTGACGTGTTTTGTCAACATTTTCTAATATATGCAATTATTTCCACAAGAATTTGGCCCCCAAATTTCCTTTTTCTCAGCTACGTACTGCTAGCATTTTGAACTTCTTAGATTCCAATCTATCTTTCCATGTTGCTAATGATTTTTCTAAACCCCAATCTAACCAGGTCTCCGAGCAGGGGCTCGTCAATAAAGTCACATCACCCATAAAATAAAGCCCTGTTACCAGCCCAGGATACAAGGATCCTAAGGACGCTGCTTGTGCCCAACTCTCCACCCTGTACTTCTACCTGATCTACCCACAAACAAGTTCACCTGAGATGTTAATGCCAATCTCAAACAACAATCCTCTCACAACAATAGTTGACACATTATGAAATTCTGAGACTTCTGTCAGTGCAGACAGGGTCAGGATTAGTGTTCAGGTAGGTTAGTGTTCAAATAGCAAGACACTCTTGGCTCCGAATCACACACAATTGAGAAGTTTGTCACATGCAGCCCATAAGGGACACAAAAGGAAGACATGACATAGAGTGTTCGGCAGGCCACACTCTATTATCATTTTCTTAAATAGAATAATTATGGTTTGTGGCTGACTCCTATGCATGTACTGAAACCATTTATCATCTTTCTAAGCATAGTGCGATTATATCTCCCAGGTTTAACTGCAGTTATATGAGCTAAATTTTGGCCAATGAAAAGTAAGTAGAAGTGATGTGCGTCACTTTTGGGCTGAGGAATTAAGAAGTAGGTGTATCCTCCCTATGCTTCTTTTCTCCTTTTGCTCGATGAATGGAGAGAACTCTGAGGATCTAGAAGAGGATGGAGCCATGAGATGGAAGGAATTTGAGTACTTGGATGACCAGGTAGAAGGCTATCTGACAACCAGGAACACCTGATTGGGTTTTAAGTTTGTGGGTTCTACTGAGCATCAAGGTTTTGCAGTTAGTATATTACGGCAGCTAACTTTACTGCTCCTAACTGATATAGGGATTTTTCTGGAAAGTATAGCCATGATTAACATTCTGCAAATAGTTAGAAAAAAACCCATTGAATAACTATCTTTCATCATCTTCCTAAGGCATTTATAGAGACCTATGCAGGGAAATCTCCTCTTTCAGCTGCATATCTTAAGTTCCATGGCAGGGTTGAAATACTGTACCATTTATTTAGTTACTGTATAGTAAGTATTTATTACATCTTAGGTACTAATCTTTATTTTCTAAAAAGCTTGTAAAGTTTGGTATTATTTTCATTATTCTATGGATGAAAAATTTGAGGTACAGAGAACTCACAAGGCTAGTAAAAAACAGAACTGAGATTTGAACCTGATTTGCCTCTTTTTTGGCTTAAAACAGTAGCAATTTATTTTTTCACAGTTCTGGAGCTTACAAGTCCAAAATCAAGGTGTTAGCAGGGTTGGTTCCTACTGGAAGCTTTGAGGGAGAGTCTGTTCCATGCTTCTCCCCTAGCTTCTTGTGGTTTCCCACAATCCTTGGCATCCCTGGATTTGCAGAGGTACTGCTCCTCTACCTCTGTCTTCACATGGCATTCTCCCCTGTGAGTGTCTGTGTCTCTGTTTTCTCTTCTTATAAGGACACCAGTCATACTGGTAATCCAGTATGGCCTCCTCTTAACTTCGTTACGTCTTCAAAGACCCTATTTCCAAATAAGGTCACTTTCACAGGTATCAGGAGTTAGAACCTCAACATATCCTTTTTGGGGGGACACAATGCAACCCACAACAGGGATGCTTGGGCTGTTACAAGGACTAGGGGCACAACTGGCATTTAGAGTAGGAGCCAGAGGTGCTAACTACATGACTCCTAGCTACGAGCCCACACTCTAATCTGGGAGCTTTAACTTCTATTGAAATGGGAAAAGCCAAAAAGAGAGACAAAGGAAGACAAAGAAAGCCTACTCTCCCAACCACAGGAGCTGAAACTAGTTATAAATCAGAAGTGCTGTGCCCCAGGGTTATAGGTTCACTGTGCGAGCCTGACATTAGCTCTGTATCCTTCTCTCTGATCTATACTCTTCTTCTGGGAGGCCTGGAAAAGTCCACACTTATTCCCAAAGCTACTAGGGATACAATGCTGCCAATTTTTGCCCTCTGGTAACATAATAGGTATTGAGAGGCCTAATTTGATTCTTCACTTTAAAAATGTCTGCACTGGTAGTCCAGAGGAAAATTATGTTTAATCCCAGAAAACAATTTTAAAGGCATTTTTCTTATTTTTGAAAAAACAAGGAGCTTAAAGATCCTACAGTCTAAAGTCTTTCCTTGAGAAAAGATTATGTTCCATTTGTTTGGAGAAAAAGAATTGAGCTCTGGCCAGGAATAAAATGAGGAGTACCTATGAGTGAGTACTTATGATTTTAATTTCAGAATGATGACCTGCTGTCTGATGACTCAAAGCATTTTCAGAAATCTGGTCAAGGTGATTCTCTTACTTCCTAGGAAAGCAGAATGACTTACTTCATACACACCTTCAGTCATTTTTTTCCCAATGCTAATTTTAATTTTTAAAAGTAAAATTAATAATACTAACAGATTTCATCTTTTCAGTCCTTTATAATTTTCTGAGAATGTTCATTTGGAGGAAGAACAGAGGAATTTATTTTAAAGTCTATTTTGTCTGATATGAATATTGCTACTCCAGTTTTTTTTGATTTCCATTTGCATGGAATACCTTTCTCCATCCTCTCACTTTCAGTCTGTATGTGTTCCTAGACCCAAAGTGAGTGCCCTCGTAGACAGCATATCTATGGGTCTTGTTTTTGGTATCCATTCAGCCAGTCTATGTCTTTTGGTTGGAGCATTTAATCCATTTACATTTAAGGTAATTATTGATATATATGTTGCTATTGTTATTTTCTTAATTTTTTTTATAGGTCTTTTTCTTCCCTTCCTCTTTTGTCCTCTGCTCTTGTGTTTCTTGCCTAGAGAAGTTCCTTTAGTGTTTGTTGTAAACTGGTTTGGTAGTGCTGAATTCTCTTAGCTTTTGCTTGTCTGGAAAGCTTTTGACTTTTCCACTGAATCTGAATGAGAGCCATGCTGGGTAGAGCAGAGGAGTTTAAATGATGTGCTTTTCAAGAACCTAGAAATAAAGGAATAAGTCACATCCTGAGAGCTTAACTTGTAAAATCTTCACACAATGAGTGAGCTTAGTTAGAAGTCACAAACTCAAGTGCTAAATGGGTCGGATCAGTACAAAACCTGGAAGAAGCCATACAATAGGGAGTGGTGGGGTTTGGGACAAATTGGGAAGTGTATGCACCATGTAAAGTGGTAGGTTTTTCTCAGTTCTCATTGATTCTGCTGTGGCAAGTTCTTCAAATTTTTCAAAAGGAACTATGAAAATGTATTTTCACATGGACTATCTCAATTTTAAAATGTTAAGAGTTTATTCATATATTTTAAAAATTGGTGAAAACCAAACAGAATATTTTTATGGGTTGCTAATTTGCAACATTTGAGGTAGGCCATTGGAAGTAATAATGCAAATGAATATAAATGAGTGACTGGAGAATTTGTGAAACACTCTAAAATGCCAAGATGAGGGTAATCTCAGGATCCAGGAAGGACAGGAATGTGACTCCATTTTAAGAAGCCGAAACTATTACTGGCATTGGGACCTCTTCTGGAGAAAGTCAGTGTGTCCAGATAGGGGAAAAACAAGGGTAGCTGAGGAAAAACAAGGGCCTAAGAACACAAATTTGGTAGTTTCATCTAATGTAGATATTAGAAAGGTATCCTGACATGGGATAAGAATGATTAATCAAGCAGAAAAAAAATAGTTCTTGCTCCCCTCTTTTGTTCATTTAACAATTATTAATTGCATTCTTTTAATGTTCTAGGGATTTTGCTAGCTGTATTGATTCCCATGCTCAAACAACATATGGTGATTAATTTGGTTTCCCAAGTTTCCTGACAGAGGAATAATGTGATGGTCATTATAAAATAATATTCACTACCATATACCTGTATTTTCACATACTAGCTTATGCACTGGTGTTTGCAGAGTTTAGAAGAGTCTGTATCCCCAGGTCAGATTAGCTCTGGGTATTCCAACAGTGTTTCTGAACTGGTATTGCCTAGGAGACACCATGGATCATGGCAGTTTCTCCAGGGAACCACAATTGTCTGAGGCCTTGTCTGAGCGTATGCTTCCCTTCTATAAGAAGCCATTAAACTGCAGCAGGCTGAGGACTTTCGCTTCCACTCATGAGGATTAACTACTACAATATAAGAAACAGCTGTTATCAGCACTGGACAAGAGACAGTGCAAACCTGTGACACCAAGAGGAAAGAAATAAATGAGGTGGGCCCTAGGAGCATACCAACTCATTGCTTCTAGGCAGTTCCCAGGATACAGTTCAGGCAGGGAGAACAAAAACAGGGCCTAGTGGTCTTACTGAGCTGGGGAGACAGAGATTGAGTAGGGAGGGTGAGTTGGCAATTATCTATGGGGCAGAATACCAGAAAGGAAGGAGCTATACTAAAAGAAAGCTGCAATATCAGCAACAAGGTCCCCTCTACTCTTGACATGCATAGGGTGAAACTACATGAGGCTGCTTGGTAGCTAAACAATCCTCAGAGTTCACAGAGGGCCAGAAGTAGTTCACAATCCCACTAGTCAGAATGCAGAGTATTATAATACATAGGTATTATAAGAGGCCTAATACAGGTGATGCCTTAGTTGTGGACTATTGTAAGTCTCTGGACTTACAATAAACAAGCTAAACACAAGTTTCAAAAGGATCAAACAGGGCTGCAAGTTAGTTAACTGCATGCCTGAACGAAGTCCAGCACTAAAGAAACACAACAAAACCCCAAAACTCAACACTTTCCAGCACTGAATAAAAAATTACCAGGAATGCAAATTAGCAGGAAAATAAAACCTATAACTAAGAGAAAATTCAATCAATCTCAGACTGACAGCCTAGAAATGATAGAGCAAGGATGACAAAACAACTACAGTTGGCCCTTGAACAATGTGGGGGTTAGGGGTGCCGACCCCCATGCAGTTGAAAAATTCACATATAACTTTATAGTAGGCCTTCCGTATCAGCAGTTCCACATCTGTGGATTCAACCAATTGCTGATCATATAGTACTGCAGTACATATTTATTGAAAAAAAATCTGCATATAAGTGGACCTGTGCAGTTCAAATCTGCGCTGTTCAAGAATCAACTGTATTATAAATATGCTTCATATGTCAAGAAGGTAGATAAAAACCTGAACACAATGGGGAAAGTGATAAAATATACAAAAAGATCCAATTGATTAAAATCTGAGATGAAAAATACAAGACAGGAAAAGAAAAATACACTGGATAGGATTAACAGAAGATTAGCTTTTTCAGAAGAAAAGATCAGTGAACCTGAAGACAAATCAACAGAAACAATATAAAAAGGAGCCTGGAGAACACAAAGACTAAAAAGACTGAAAAAGGGTAACCAAAGTATAAGTAACCTGTAGGACAATATTCAGCGGTCTAACATACATGTAATTGGAGTACTAGACAATATGATTCTGGAAAATTTTCTAAGAACATGCAAGACCTGTACATTGGAAATTACATAACATTGCTTAAAGAAATTAAATAAATGAAAAGCTAAATGACATTCATGGGTAGAAATATTTGATAGTAAGTCTTCAGTATTCCCAAACTGATTTATTGATTCAATTAAATCACAATCAAATATCAGCATTTTTGGAGGGTAAAAATTGACAAGTTAATTCTAAAATTTATATGGAAATGCAAAGGACCTAAAGCAGACCAAACAATTTTTTAAGTGGAAGATTTCAAAGCTTACTATTATGCTATAATAATCAACACAGTGTTATTACATAAAAGTACACATACAGATCAAACAGAAAAAAATTTCACATGTAGACCTATACATGGCCAACTGATTTTCAACCAAAATATGCCAAGAAAATTCAAGGAAGAAAAGGATAATCTTTCAGCAAGTAGTACTGGAACAACTGGATATCCATATATGCAAAAAAAATGGATCTGACCCTTACCTTACACTATATACAAAAATCAACTTGAAATAACTCATGGACCTAAATATATGTTCTAAAACTACAAGCTCTCTAGAAGAAAATCTTAGGGACCTTGAGTTTGGCAAAGATTTCTTAAAAAAACAAAAATCACAGAATAAAAGAAAAAATTAAATTGGAATATATCAAAAATAAAAACTCTTGCCTTTTATTTATTTTTCATTTTAAACTTTTTATTTGTTTGTTTGTTTGTTTATTTATTTATTTATTTATTGGCCACGCCACAAGGCATGTGGGATCTTAGTTCCCCAACTAGGGATCAAACCTGTGCCCCCTGCAGTTGGAAGCATGAAGTCCTAACCACGGGACTGCCAGTGAATTCCAAGCACTTGCTTTTTATTTTTATTCTTATTTTTTATTTTATTTTTTTAACACCTTTATTGGAGTATAATTGCTTTACGATGGTGTGTTAGTTTCTGCTTTATAACAAAGTGAATCAGTTATACATATACATATGTTCCCATATCTCTTTCCTCTTGTGTCTCCCTCCCTCCCACCCTCCCTACCCCACCCCTCTAGGTGGTCACAAAGCACTGAGCTGATCTCCCTGCAAGTGCTTGCTTTTTAAAACATACCATTAAGAACATAAAAATGAAAGCCACGAACTGGGAAAAATATTTGCAAACATAGTATGCTAAAGGACTTCTCAGATTATATAAATAACTCTTTTAACTTAAAAATAAGAAGACAAACAACCCAATAACAAATGGGCATTTGAACAAACACTTCACTAAAGATGTGCAGATTGCAAACAAGCTCACGGAAAGATGTTCAACATCACTAGTCATCAGGGAAATGCAAATTAAAACCACAATGGGATAACACTATGTACCCACTAGGATGACTAAAATTATAAAGACTAATAATTTCAGGTGTTTGTGAGGATGTGGAACACCTGGAGCTCTCATATAATGCTATTGGGAACGCACAACGGCACAGCTACTTCAGAAAACAATTTTTTATAAAGTTAGACATTCCCTTATTCTATGATCCAGCAATGCCACTCCTAATTATTTTCCCAGGAGAAATAAATACAAAGACTTTTATGCAAATGTGCAAAAAAATTTTATAATAGCCGTTAAGTCTCAGCTGTATTCATAATAGCTAAAAACTGGATTGAATCCAAATGTTTATCAACATTTGGGTAAACAAATGGATAAAATGAATAAACAAATTTTGGTATATTTCAGGCAATGGTATACTATTCTGTACTATAAAGAACAAACTACCAACATATGCAACAATATAAATGAATCTCAACAGCTTTAATCTTAGTGGAAGAAGCCAGAAACAAAATGCTAAATACTGAAAGACTCTATTTGTATGCAATTCTAGAACAGAGTAAACTATAGCGATAGAAAGCACGTTTGAGGCTGCCAAGGGGCTGACTTCAGAGGCTCGAAGAAACTTTCTGGAAAATGAAAATGTTCTATGTCATCATTACAGTGACGGTTACATGACTATATATGTTTGACATAACGTCAAAATGTACACTTAAAATCACTGGATTTTATTTTATGTGAATTACACCTAACTAAAACTGATAAAAATGTCCTATCACCCAGAGGACACCACCATTAATATAATATAAAATACCTTTGTTTAGCTCACAGGAAACATTTTGACCAGGCCCAACTGTGAATGGCTGCAAGTAAGAAGAAATGAACACATCCCCTTCCAGAGTCTGTCCAGAACTAGGAAATATCTACAATGACTTACAGCCTTTTTTATTCTTCCTCCTCACCTCCCCCCTCTTTGTTCCACAAAAGAAACTAGCATCGAAATCTAGGCAAGATAGTTCTTTGGGACACCAGTCCACCATCTTCTCAGTCTTCTGGCTTTTTGAATAAAGTCACTATTCTTTGCCCCAGTATATCACCTCTCGATTTATTGGCCTGTCATGCAGTGAGCAGTAGGACTTTGGACTCGGTGACACTTCTACACCTGAAATCACACTTTATTTGTATACTTTGTATCCTATATTAAAAAAAGTTAAATATAGCTTTGTGTTACATTATTATATGCTTGGAAAGACGATTTTTAATGGCTACTTATAATTTCCTTAACCATTCTATTGTTGGATATTTAGGTTATTTCCAATTTTTGTCTGTCACAAACAACTAAAGCAAGGAAAATATATTTATGTATATGTTTATATATGTTTATAATATATTTGTTTTTTAAAAAATTTATTTATCTTTACTTATTTGTGACTGCGTTGGGTCTTTGTTGCTGTGCACGGGCTTTCTCTAGTTGCAGTGAGCGGAGCCTACTCTTCGTTGCAGTGCGTGGGCGTCTCATTGTGGTGGCTTCTCTTGTTGCAGAGCATGGGCTCTAGGCATGCGGGCTTCAGTAGTTGTGGCACGTGGGCTCAGTAGTTGTGGCTCGTAGGCTCTAGAGCACAGGCTCAGTAGTTGTGGTGCACAGGCTTAGTTGCTCCGTGGCATGTGGGATCTTCCCTGACCAGGGCTCGAACCCATGTCCCCTGCATTGGCAGGCGGATTCTTAACCACTGAGCCACCAGGGAAGCCCAATATATATTTTTTTATTCTGTAATTAAGATCTTCCCTGACACCCAATTCTGCATGATGTTTTAACTGAGCACTGGAACAGCCTTCTTAGTGGCTACCTGCTACCTATTGGTCCCCACTTTCACCCCTCCCCACACTGTTGCCACAGTTGCTTCCCAAACACTGATGATGTCACTCCCCAGTTTACAACTTCAGCTGGCTTTCTGCTGCCTACAGGGTGAAGCCATGGTTCTCTGTTGTGGTACAGATGTTGTGTGATAAACAGAACTCAGGCTTCAACATATACTCTTTTATGGCTGAATTGTGTCCCCCCTGCAAAAAAATATGTTGGTGTCCTAAGCTCCAACCTCAGAATGTCACCTTATTTGGAAATAAAATAACTGTAGATTAACTAGTTGAGTTCATACTGGAGTAAGGTGGGCCCTTAATCTAATATGATTCGTGTCCTCATATAAGAAGACCACCATGTGAAGACAACAGAGACACGAGGAGAATGCAGGTGAAGATGGGGGGCAGAGATTGGAGCCATGTTCTCTCCAAGCCAAGGAATGCCAAGGTTTGCTGGCCAGCACAAGAATCTAAGAGAGACACATGGGACAGATTCCCACACAGGGTCTCCCAAAGGAACCAACACTGTTGACACCTTGATTTCGGACATCTAGTCTCCAGAACTGTGAAAGGATAACCTTCTGGGGTTTTAAGCCACCCAGTTTGTGGTATATTGTTACAGCACCCCCTAGGAAACCAGGACACATTCTATGTCCCTAGCACATGTAATGTCTAAGCATTCCTTTTCAGAGTTTTGCTCACACTGTTCTCCACTCAGAATGTTATTCATACCTCCCCCAACTCCATTTATTTGCCTGGCAAATTTAAGACTTGGTTCCAATATCTATTCTTGGGTAAAAGCTTTTCTGCTTTTCCTTTTTGCCTCAGGAAGTTGGCTGCATGGACCCTCACTGTCTCTTTATAAATTGGACTTAAACTAGCATTATAATTACCAACTTCTGAAAGCAGAGATCACACCTTACTCATTTTTTAGGTATACCCAGTGCCAAGGGACAGTGAATATGCACTGTCTGCTGAGTAATGAAATCTTATAACATCCTATAGGAGGTGAATGCCACAGTGGACATACTTCAGAATGACTCCGGAGTTTGGCAGACGAAATCTGGTTTAAAATCCAGACTCCATCACTTACCAGCTGCTGGGTAATCTTAGGCAAGTTGCATAACCTCTCTGAGCCTGAACATCCTCATCTATAAGATGGAGATAGGAATTTCTTCCTGGTGGGTTATGAGAAATTGATGAGGTATCATATGTGACTGCACCTACACACCTAGTAGGCATTTAGTAAATGTATACATTTTCATTTTCTGAATATACAATCACCGTTTTTCGTTGGATATATAGATAAGATTATGAAAATTAGTGTAAATATCTAAAAACAAAAGGCAAATTATTATAAAATTTATTTTCAAAAAATGAGACATACTTCGTTCTTAAATTACTGATGGGACCATATGCAGAATCTTTGAATTTGCATTTAAACAACCACAATCTTGTGATTTTGATTGGAAAGCTCTGAGGACCTCGATTTGTTTGTTTACTGGGGATAATTTAATTTTTGGCAACACTTGAAAGAGGAAAAAAAAAGAAAAAAAGAAAACAGAAACAAAGAACAGCGAGATAATATGCTTCCTGGCAAGTCTCTGCCAGTATCAAACTCCCTAATGACTCATTTTTTTTCCCCTAGGGAGAGAGCTAATTTAGACCATAATTGTCTGTCCCTTGAATCTTTCTGAACCAAAATGATCATTGACGAAAGAGCCACTCTGATTCAAGCCCTAGGCTCATAGAATAGTCCCTAGGAGGCCCTGCATCACACGAGTGTGAACAGGAACAAAGGTGGTGGAGTTCTGTCAAGATTTCTAACCCCACACAAAGGCCCTTCCAGAAACTACAGACTGTTTCCAAATGGAGCCTTATTGTTTCTCCGGTGAACATACAAAGCAAAAGGCAACAAAACAGACACACCAACCCCATCCCTTCTGAGGACTTGTAAACCCCTTAGATCTGTTCTCATCATCTCCATACCTAGCAATTTCCCGAAAATAAAGTGCATTTGTTTTCCTAAATGTTGTAACTTGTCAGCTGTAAAGGATGATCCTGAGACCATTAAACCGAGCTCCGTTAGAACTGATACATGTTTATACTGGGCTCGGGACAAGTGTAACAGTCTTTTATTTTAAAGTTCAGATCCGTGAAACAGAAGCAAACAGGATTACAGACAGCACATGGTCCTAGCAGTGGAGTGGAGGAGCTAAAAGCTTGTCTAGTTTAACTCTTGGCTTTACCACTTTTTTCTAGCTACTGCCTCCATTTTCTCATCTATCACATGGGAATAGTAATATTCCCTTCCTCAAAGGTTGCTATACAGATTAACTGAGATGATACTGAACAATGCTTAATATAGTAAGCCCTCAATAAGTGTATGCTATTATTCTAATTATCACTGTTATTGGCTATTCTAGATTTCTGCAAAAGGCAAAGCCCTATCTACAAAGAAACACCTGGGGTAAATGATTCTTTTTCTCAAACTGGGAACAATACAAGATTTAAGTAATAAGTTGTCTACGAAGACAAAGCAATTCTGAAAATGAATTATTCCAGGCTTGCGTTGCCTGGAATGGCCCTAAAATGTTCCCTTTGTTCAAAGGTTATTACAAAACATCTATCAGCTTCTTACTGAGTGCCCTCCGAGGAACAAGGACTGTCAGATCTCCAGTCTACCTACTTGCAACCTCCATGCTCCAGGCAATCACTACCAGTCCACTGAGGTTGGCAGAGATAAAATAATAAAGTCTGTCTGTTATCCCCAGTATAAGACATTCCAACTTGCAAGAAAGGGATGCCATCCACTTTACAATGGTGGTACTGGGTGAGGGGTGGAGATGACAACCTCTACCTTATAGACTATTATCATTCTACCAGAATTTTACTTCTGGGTAACTGTGGGAGAAGAAAATATTATTTCAGCCAAAGTATATGTAAAATTGGTGGAACACTGAAATGGATAAGGGAGTTTTGTGTGTTAATTCTTCTGAATACCACTCTCTCTACAGAAGTATTAACCTATTACACAGTAGACCAGTAGCCCAAAACAGAGCTTCCCAATATGTATGCCAGGAATGGATTATAGGTCTGCCAGAGGTGATAATCCCATCAGTTTTGGGGGAGGCTAAGGTTCTTAGGGCAGTATTATCCCTGGCCATGAGCAGGTTCCTTCATGGACATCAGCACACTGTGCAAATATTATCATTTCCTATGTGTCATGACTTGAAAAAGTTTGGGAACCACTGATTTAGGAAATGAATACATTTTCCAGAGTCTCCTCATTTGTGATCATGGCAAAGTTGAAGTACTGGATGTCTTATTATATTTCATGATCATGGTTACCAATACTAATATGTTCTAGAAAAGCCAGATACACATTCTTGACCTGAGAGGTCATTCCTGTAACCAAAACTCTATTATGGTTACCTTCCTTTGTTTGCAAGAGATGCAGTAAGGGGTAGCATAAATAGTGAGGGCTTTCACAAGGTCCACCAAAGGAGGTAGAAATCCCATGGGAATTAAAAGACTGGACCTATTCAGACAGGATATGGAAGCCAGCAGCTTGAGAGACTACAGCCACAAGACACCCTGGGTCTTCACCCTGATACTCCACTAATAACATGACTTGGCCACATTCTTTCTTTGCTTCTCTTGGGGGATTGTCTTGCATTTTCTCCCAGATGGCTACCAGTTGGCTTCTGTACCCTCTATTCTAATTTTTTCTACTAGTTCTTTGCTTCTGCTTATTTCTAGGTTCAATTTCTCATAAACTCAACCTGCTCATAATTCCTCCTGGTCCCCAATTCTACCTGCTGGTCAATCTCAATCTCCCTCTCTCCCTTCCTCCCTCCCGTTTCTTCCCTCTCTGCATCTTTCAGTGCCTGGTTCTACTGCTAACTCTCTCATGTCGCTCCACATTTGCCAATCCACATTCTTAAGAATAAGACTCTGGGTGGCATTGCCAGCTCCTGTTTGGGCAGAACCTTCTCTCATGGCACTCACCAACCTATGGTTTGACTATTCTTGGGACAAATGCCCACTGGGTGAAAAGGGGCTGGAGTCACAGGGTTCAAAAATTTTTCTTCAACAGAGCTGCGGTGGGTGGGACAACTTGCTTTTGAAGAGCTTGAGGTAAAGAAGACATAACATACTTAGAACAAACCTCCCAAAGAAAACAAGGTTTTATATTTCTACATGCCAAAGAGACCATTTAAACGTATTTATTGTCTTATAAAGAAACTCTTTTGGTAATTTTCTTCTCTTTCCCTTCTTTTTTCCCAATCCATACATTTATCCATCCATCCATCTAATGAATATTAATCTCTCTGTCTTAAAAAGAAATGCATAAGGTTTTCCATGACCATAATAGTCCTTGAGGACCAAGAATCTATTGGCGAGAAAAATTGTGTATGCAAATCATTATCAGTGCCCAAAGAATGGCATAAACCAAATGGTATGGAAATTCAAAGGAGGAAGACATCTTCTGGCTGGAGAAGATGCCACTTCAGCTAGGCCCTGAAAGATGGCAAAGATTCTGATATTCATTCCATACATAAGGAACAACATGAACCAAAGCTTGAGTTAGTAGAGTTCTATAACCTCAAAATTCAGATTTTGGCTTTTTAAGTTCTAGAAAAAATGCATAATCATTGTCAAAAAATTCAAACCAAACGGAAAATATATAGTGTAAAAGGCCTGACTCTCATCACTGTCTACCTACCCTTCCGCGAAAGGTAACCTCCTCTCCAAAGGTAACCGCCATTCATCGTTTATTATGTATTTGTCCTGACTCTTTTCTATACTATTAAATTAGAGCTCTATAATTATTTGACTAGGAAGATATTATTAAACCCATTTTACCAAAAAGTGGGTTAAGTAACTTCTTTGGGCTAAGGAATTCTTTAAGTGAATGTTCTATCATACCTTGTTATTATAGGGCTATTGGCTTGAAGTGATTTAGAAGGACTCAGTTCAGTATTGTGAGTAGATTTTGTTTATGAGGAGTCATTTTGACCAGAACTGGAAGAAGCCTAGAGGTGGGTGCTCACATATTAGATGAAAAGATTCCACTCACAACAGAAAGTCCTATATATACTGAGATGGGTATTCAGGTGTCAGCAGACCTTTTGGTATACCATAGGCTTTATTTTTGTCTCCAACAGAAGGTGAATTTTACTCCAATAATGGAATGCTGATGAAACTGCTGAAGGCTTAAGAGAAATAAGACATGTTCTCCTCTACAACATCACTTTTAAAATAAACCAAATGAATTATTTATCGACTTGTGTCTAATACAACAGCCAACTGAATTTACTCAAGCTTCTTCCTCTCATATCCAAAATCAGACTTTAAAGGAACATATCATAGAGCAGATGATGGGAACAAGTTATACGAATGTAGAACACTTACCCCAGACTGCCATGAAAACAGCAAAGAAGACAGTGGCTCCATTGTCAAAAAGGTGGGTTACCTGGGAACATTATGAGTCACAGTTAAACTAATTTCCTATATATAATATTGCAATTCACGTTTTTTTTTTTTTCACGTTCTGTAAAAATAGCTCTGACAATGCAATGAATTTGACAGGGTTTCTTTGGGGGATATTCCTTTTGGACCATAAGGAAGAAGGGATTTTTTCTGTGAAATAGTTTGGATACAGAAAGGAGAATTTGTTCCATTTATGTGGCTATCACTTAGTTTAGCATTTATCAGCAGCCCCAATGGTGCTGTTAAGAATTTCCTTTCGCACACTATAAAAACTAATACACATGCCTATCTCATGTGGATAGATTTATATTTAAGACCAGGTAGGGGGCTTCCCTGGTGGCACAGTGGTTAAGAATCCACCTACCAATGCAGGGGACACGGGTTCGAGCCCTGGTCCGGGAATATCCCACATGCTGTGGAACAACTAAGCCCGTGCGCCGCAACTACTGAGCCTGCGCTCTAGAGCCCGCGAGCCACAACTACTGAGCCCACGTGCCACAACTACTGAGCCCACGTGCCACAACTACTGAAGCCCATACGCCTAGAGCCTGTGCTCCGCAACAAGAGAAGTCACCTCAATGAGAAGCCTGTGCACCTCAATGAAGAGTAGCCCCTGCTCGCCGCAACTAGAGAAAGCCCTTGCGCAGCAACAAAGACCCAACACAGCCAAATATAAGTAAATTTAAAAAAGAAAAAAGACCAGGCAGGTATTAATGTTGCTGCTGTAAAGGTTTCTGATTTCCCCAGCACTATTTTTAATGCTTCATTTATTCTCTTTGAAAACATGGCCATTTTGTGTGTGTAGTTTTGAGCAAACGTTTTCTGGGCTGCCCCCGGACTATGGCATTATAAAGAAGAGCAACCCATTAACACAAACCACTTCTACCTTTATTAAAGCCTCAGGTAATCACTACATTTACCTCTTACACATAACACAAAGACAGCTAGCAAATACTTTATTGCTAGAATAATCTATTCTATTGCAATCATCATAGCAGAAAGCAAAAATATCTCTTTTCGCCGTAACACTGCCAAGCTCATTTCCACCTCCAGGATAAATCACACCAACATCAAGCCAAACTGAAATGATGACTGATACGTTCGTAAAGCATAACCTTTTTTTTTTGGTGCTTAATAGCTCTCTATAAAGTATACTTTACTGTCCCTTGGAGAACGTGCCAAGTATAAACAGGTCTTTTCCTATTATATCAGATTGTGAAGTATTTCAAAATTTTCCAAAAGTTTATGACTTTTCTTTCTTTAAACACAGGAGAGGTAGAGAGCATTCAAACACCTAGTGTGAGACAAAAGTCTAAAGCCAACTTATTTCAATGCCAGAAGGAGTGTTACACTACGTATATCAGGTGGTCAGCATCAAACCAAGCCCGAAAGCCTTGATGGTAAGTGGTTGGTTTGTGCTCCCTCCTAGGGTATTTCCTGGTGGACACTCCCTGCACCATCAGGGAAGATTCTGGAATGGATTGTGGTTGTCATTGTTTTAGGCTGTGGGGATCATTTTTCCTCCTTCTCTGGGTAACATGGCTCAAGTACAACCAATCGGAGTCCTTCCCTGGAACTGGTATGAAAACACTTGGAGAGACACATTTTCCCGCTGCAGTTACCGATTTGGAAATATGTGAATCAGGGTGAATTAATAGGGACTTCTAGTTCCTCCTAAGATGGTAAGCTAGGACAGGCTAATGGCTCCCTCTGCCAAAATCAAACCTGGAGAAGCAGGAGAGCAGATTTCAGGAACTGACAAAACACACAAACCAAGATCCTGAGAAATGCCAGGGGAAACAGAAGGTTGCCTTAAGCTGGTGTGTGTGTGTGTGTGTGTGTGTGTGTGTGTGAGAGAGTGAGAGAGAGAGAGAGAGAGAGAGAGAGAGAGAGATGGTGGGGAGTGGTAGTGGTTCTCAAGCAGAGTGAGAACACAGGTTAGAGAAATACGTAAGTTCCAGTCTAGCCTCTCCCTCAATGGCATTGGAAAATTAGTTTCCCCTCCCTCAGAAATCAGCTGCAACAGGTCAAATCACAAGTGCTGGTATTCTTGGGGGTAATATCAGGGACGCCCAGAGTCCCGCTTTGTCGGAGAGATGATGAATGTAGGTGCTGCGTGGCCGGCTGGCCTCGAACATTCACTTCTCGGTCCTTTCCCTTTTAAACCCCAGGGCTGGTAGTTACAATCAAGGGAGAGCGCCTCCTTCCAATTCTGCTTTGTTCTAAGCAGGCTTACAAATGAAACTGACCAGAAAAGCCCTCTGACAGAGCGACAGCGCACAGTGGTGCCTGGGACACGTTGTCCTCTTCTCTCTGTAAACTCACCAGGACTGACCTGGCCTCTGACCCTCACCCAAAGCGGTCGATACCTCCATGGGACAAGCACCCACAGGCCAAAATCACAGAATATCTGGGGAAGACAGCTGCCTCCAAAGAATTCCAAAGTAGGCAATATACACCTTCTGAAACAGACATTCTGTAACAGCAGGTCAAGAATTTAAAATAAGCGTGCAAATATGTTTAGGGAGATACAGGAAGGAAGATGGAGGCCTGGAGCTGTGACAGTCAGCAGCCATCTCTCCCGTCATGAGACGAGCACCTGTCTACAGAATGATCACATAGACAGGCGGCCAGAGAGTGAGATCTGAGGGCCTGGATGACCAGTTCTCGGCATGAGGTTCTGCTGCTCAGACAGTGTGAGCTGCTCTAGTATCTTCTGCAGTGAAACGAGCCAGTAAATCCCTTTCTGCTTAAGCCAGTTTGATTGAGTTTCTGACCCTTGCAAGTACAAGTGCGAGGGTCAGGGATAAAACGTTCCTGATGAGCACAAGAGCTGCTGACTGACTTGGATCTGGGCTCCTCCTTGATCCAGTATTTCTATGCATCCTCAGTCTCATTAAATCAGTCCGGCATTTCGAAAGGAGACTCTGTATAACTTCAGTTATTTCATTCTGAGGCCCTTAAGCCTTCCTTTTACTAAGTTTCCAGGCCAGGCCAAATCCAAAATTTAGAATCTAAGCATCTTGAAGCTCAGTATGGCACAACGACGTGTCTTATACTCAGATAAACCAAGAGCCAGCGACTTGCTGCTGTGTGACCACCGATAAACAACTTCTACCTCTCTGAGTCTCTGAGTAAAATGGTAATAATAACACCTACCTTGAAGTTGCTGTGAGAATTAGAAATAATAAATGTAGGTTGCCTAGCTATTATTATAATTATTATCGTTTTAGATCTAGAGAGTTTGGTAAGATGACCGACCAATGAAGGCCCTATAAAACCTGAGCACGCTAAACTATCCATGATGATTATTTTAAGGAATTATTACAGCTCCCCTAAAAAAAAAGGAATTTCACTCAAGGCAGATCTTTCACATAACAAACAAACATCACCCAAACAAACAAACAAAACTGGGCTTCTGAGATTCCCCCAAAGCAGGATTTTTACACCTGAGTCATTCGTGTTTAACTCACGATCTTTTTTTTTTTTTTGCGGTATGCGGGCCTCTCACTGTTGTGGCCTCTCCCGTTGCAGAGCACAGGCTCCAGATGCGCAGGCTCAGCGGCCATGGCTCACGGGCCCAGCCGCTCCGCGGCATGTGGGATCCTCCCGGACCGGGGCACGAACCCGCGTCCCCTGCATCGGCAGGCGGACTTCCAACCACTGTGCCACCAGGGAAGCCCCTAACTCATGATCTTTAAACAAAATTATATTACTGACCAACCTCTTTCGAGCCTCACCACATCTCTATTTCCCAAGCTCACTCTGTTGAATTTGTCCTCATCCAGGCAGGTCTATCTGTATGTTCTCCAAAGGAAGGGAGAGTATTTTGGGCTTTTCTGGTCCCTTGCAGCACATATTAAAAGCCCAAATCTTTGTAAAATCACAGCTGGCTGCTGTTCCTCCCACCAGACTGGCCACCTACAGGGCTAGAGACAGCATGGATGGGTGGGATCCTGGGCTGCCTATCTAATGTACCCACACTTAAATTGAGCAAAACTCTGCAATGCCAACAGTATAATTAGATGGATCCGAGCTGCAGTGATTGTAGAGGTTACATAAAATCTGCCAACCCCTTTCATACCTGGAATCTGGGTAAGCTGATAGGCAGTGGGTCTTAAAAAGTCTTCATCAGTCTATACTCCAGCCATTGCTTTGCATTAGCGATACTGCCCTTCAGTAATGAACTCTAGAAATTTGATGAATGTGTCTAAAATTTTAATAAAGTGAGGTATAACATCAGAAAGGGGTATGTAATAACATATAGACATAATGGTGTTATGTATTTTTTTTTCAAAGCACTTTCACATATGCTATCTTCTTTGGTCCTCATGACATGCCATGGGGCAGAGAGGGCAGGTATCGCTGCCTGCATTTTAGAGAAGAGAAAGCTCAGGCTCAAAGAGTCTGTACATGTGCAAGGTCAAGGAGGTAAGTAGCTGACCTGAACTTGAATCTAGGTCTTTTGGACAATAATGATGATGAAGAGGAGGAAAATAATGGCAGTTGTCACTTACTGAGACCTTACCATTAGCTAAGCACTACGCTCATTATCACATGTCTTATAAAGCAGTCATGTGAAACGAGTATCATGTTCTCCATTTTACAGATGAGAACACTGAGGCTCAGAAGAGGTTACATAACATGTTCCTCTAGTAACAAGTGGTAAACAGCACAGTCAAGATTTGAACCTAACTTTCTCTGATTCCATCAACTGTTCTATTTGCTTCCTGTGATAATAATTAAAGCCAATACATTTTAAATACATATACAGTAAAACGAATATCTGAATTAGAATACTGAATGATGAAGGTAAGTCTCTCCTACAAGGTAAACTTGAGAATCAAAGACCAGAAAGGACGGAGAGAATGTGGTCACCACCATCTCTCAGGAAGGTGTATATTAAATTCAGTCTGGGACTTCCCTGGTGGCACAGTAGTTAAGAATCCGCCTGCCAATGCAGGGGACACAGGTTGGATCCCTGGTCCAGGAAGATCCCACATGCCATGGAGCAACTAAACCCATGCGCCACAACGACTGAGCCTGCGCTCTAGAGCCCACGAGCCACAACTACTGAGCCCGCGTGCCACAACTACTGAAGCCTGCGCACCTAGAGCCCACGCTCCGCAGCAAGAGAAGCCACTGCAATGAGAAGCCCCGTGCCGCAACAAGGAGTAGCCCCCACTCGCCACAACTAGAGAAAGCCCACACGCAGCAACAAAGACCCAACACAGCCAAAAATAAGTAAATAAATTTACATAAACAAGCAAACAAATAAATAAATTCAATCTAAAATGCTGCCTAGTTGAAATTACCTTGGCATAAACGCAGCTGTCTGACAGCCTCATGAATGGACAGTATTTATCACACACAGGACACATGATGATATCTGTAGCTTGGCAGACTTCTTTACTGGAAAAGAGAACAAAAAAGGACCGCTTTTTGATGACATAACAGCATTTTTTTCCCCTTCAATTTCACCAGAATAGTCGACCAGTAAATAAGATTCAGTAGATTAAATTTTTGCCCTCAGAAGCTTCTTAGCCTTTTCTTAGTTATTAATATAAACAAGTCCCTGCACAGTTTAATAGTCTGATAAACCTACGTATTTATGAGGCTGTTTCTTGGCTTTTACATATTAATTAGTTAAGCTCAGGAAAATACATGAAGCAAAACATTGATTGTTTATACCTCAGGTTATACAGAAGTCATTCACAACACTGCACAGGTTGGAAGCAATTTCATACTGAATTATGGGAACAATGAGATACCTCACAGTGCCAGTCTTAACTTCTATGTGCATGATAAATAAGAATAAATTATGGAGGAATAAATAAAAATACTAGGGAGTAGTTCTGGGAGAAAACCACATCTCATTAACAATTTCCCCAGAAATTAAAATATTTTTGCAGGTCACTTTTATTTTTGCAGTCACTTCTAAAAGGCACATTTATTTATTATTTAAGATCACTGTCTGGCCTTGTACGAAGATCTCTATGAATACCTTAAACTATATTCTAGCAAAAGAGCCAAGATAACAATTGTTAACACTGAATCATTCACAAGGTTTCAGCAAGTTGGTGAGATGTCTTTCCAGCTTACAGGGTCCTTGTAAGAACACACAATTGATAAAAAAAAAGGATGATTAACTCACTATTTTGCAGTATTAGTTAGAAAGAAAAAGGTGAAAAAGTCAGAAAAAGAGCAACTTTGAGCCAGTGAAGGAAAGTGATTAGTTACGTGGATATGTAGTGGCTTGTATACCCATAAATGTGCGCTTTGCTTCCTTGGTAGCTGGAGACAACAGCAACAAGGGCAATGGATGGGCAGACCTGGTGAATTGAACGTTTTGAATTTTTCCAGGAGAGATTGGAAAGAAGTTAAAATGAATAGCTAAGTGGGCCGATCGTCTGTGAACACCCCCAAAACACAAATGCCCGACTCCAAATATAAGCAAAGGCAGGCTCACCCAGAGCTCCCCGTACCTGACTTGGCAGTGATCCAGAGTTATGACTCCATACAAAAAGACAAATAATCCAATGAAAGCGGCTGGGAAGAGCATGCCGGTGTACCAGCCCAACCAGGCAAAATACAGCCCAATCTTCTCTCCGAAGTACCGCCTGTTTAAGACACAGCAGCCTTGCAAATTATACTGAAGTGTTTAAAGTTAGGCATTATAACACTTTGCTCAGTCATTTTACTTTGTTGTGGTTTTGCTGATAACCATGCAGACAAAGTAAGCGGAGAGAATGGAACGTTCGACCAAATTTAAGCTCTGGACTTAAGTTTCTTTTCCTATTACTCTAGATCAGAAATAGAATGAACCCTTCCGTAAAAGAACAGGATTGTATGCAAGCTTGTTCTGAAAACACAGAATAAACCCAGCTCATTCAGGAAGTTATACATGATACTGTTATTGACAAGGAACCAGGGGAATTTGAAGAGTCGGTGCCAACACATAATCTCATTTTTGCCATTTCTGAGTGTGTGTTTGTTTGTAATGCATGTATTATAATTACATATATTTTTAAAAAATAGTAAACAAAATTACTGTGAAAAACTTTTAAACACCCCTTTCAATATTTTGTAGTTTTACAAGATGTTTAAAATGCTAGAATCATAAGATGTTACAAAGAAAGAACTCTAATTACTGAGATTCAACATGAATCAATTCTGAGAGCAACTTTCCCTTTTAAGTGATGACTCTTCACAGGCATTGATATCTACCTCTATAAATATTTTCCTGAGACTAACCAGCCTGCCTAGTGCCCTGTGGTCTGTGAAGTTTGGTTTTTATTTCTTAAATATCATTATTGTGTTTTCTATGCCCTTCAACAGCTAAATTTCATAACTTAGAAGTTAATTACTTCTTAGTCCAATGTAAGAATATTCAAATTATTTCTTATTCTCCTTCTAAACGAATGTTGACCATCTATTTCCAAATGCTGTCTGCTGCTTGCCTCCTAGAGTACTCAATGGCTCCTAAAAGCATGGATTATTTATTTATCCTATCTTCTATTGTGTCCCAACAGAAACCTTCCACTTCCAGAAGACTTTTCCAACATATATTCATATACACAAATATTCAGTTATCCATTCAACAAATTAAAAAATACCTACTATGTGCCAAAAACTGTGCTAAGTTCTGAGAACACAATGGCGAGCAAAATAAAGCTTGGTCCCTCCTCCTATGAAGCTTGCAGGGTGACAGAGGAAACACACATAAATCAATTAAAGAAATAAGCTTATAATTACAAAACTGGGAAAAGAGCTACAAAGGAGGGGAACACAATACGATAAGTGTGTATAACAAAGCCATCTGACAACTCTAGCCAGGGAAGACTTCTCTGAGGACGTGACTATTGGGTTGATGCATGAAAGTTAACTGGGTGGGGTTAGGGATGGGCTAGAGTGCTTCCAGCAGAGGGAACAGAACCTACAAAGGCCGTGTGATAGGAGGGACCAGGTGAAATAAGGGTGGTGTGGCTGGAACACTGATAATAAGAAATGGGCTGGTGAGGTGGGCACAGGATAAGCCTCGATGGGCCTTGCAGACCATGCTAAATGCATTGATTTTTCTCTTGAGAAAAATGAAAAGCCATGAGAGGACTGCAGCCAATCTGGGGACATGACCAGTTTCACATTCTGTCTCCAGGGTGGAGAATGGAGTGGAAGGGCCAGAAAGGAAAAAGGGAGACCACGAAGGGGAAAACAGCCATAGTCCAGGTCACAGGTGAAGGAAGCAGCAGTGGTAGAGGAGATGCTGGGGTGTGGCCAGATTCCAGAGATATGGAGGAAGCAAAATCTAGATATAGGACAAGAACTATTTAAGAGATGAGATTCCCCAGTTGCTCCACAACTTCATTCCACTCAAACCTTGCTTGTGCTTTTCATGTCCCCTCCCTTTGGCCAACCCAAATCCCACTGCTCTTCCAGGGCTCAGCTCCGCACCTCCCACAGGTGCACTGGCCCATATCCATCCTTTCCGTTTTTCTTAATTGTTGTAAAACTTTTGGCCTCCATCACACATGTTACCAAGTTATGCATGGTCTTGTTTTACAGTTGTCTCAAGTTTGCAGGGCTGGTTTTCCTGAAGGAAACTGTGCATTTCTCAAAGCCAGAGACCATGGCTTCTGTGTGTCTTTGCCAATAGTACTTAGCATTGTACTAGGAACACAATGGGCAGTTAATTAATACTCACTGAAAAATGATAAAATCTTAATCAAGAAACTGTCACGGATGGGAGCTGCTTTGCCTGCAGCAATCTTCTGTAGTTTTTAATCGATGTAATCCTGTAACATGGGACTCAGGCTGGGAAGAGAATTGGCTTTGATATTTTTTCCCTACTATTTTATCGTATACTGAGACTCGTCAAAGGCAAGTGATCTCATCTCAGAAAATACTGTCCACTCGCCCAGATCATCTGGATCATCTGTTACTTACACAGAGAAGGGGACACAATTCGTCAATGGCCTTGGGTCAACAGGAGTAAACCCTTGTAACAAGGACTCCGGGGAGATGAAATGTAAAATGAGTTGTCTTATTATTTCATTTTCCTCTGGCATCATTTTTGAAGGGCTCGGGGAAAAGTGAAATAAATCTGGCTAGTCTAGGAAATGAGACATGACTTTCTTTTTAGTAAGGAATCCATGAAGTGTGGATTGTTACTACTCAATCTTAATAATCGGTCTCTACATAAATAATGAGATGTCAGAGTATAATGCCTCCATGGCAGAAAGTTGGGCATACACACACAGTTAAAGAAAACCCACATTTTCAGTGCACAAATATCATAGGTTAAAAGCAGATATACTCTTTTGACTTGCAGAATTAAAACAATCTTTAAAGGTTATTAGTTTTAAGTGAAAATTAAAGTAAGCCTGAAATTTATTAGAACGACAGCACCCTCTATTTCCTACTTGCATAATAGTAACTAATATTCCATTTGTCACTAATATATGCAAGCAGTGTTACCTCTCTATAACTGTTATCGATAATTTGTCATTAACAGTCACACGGGTGATGAGCTTCTTATGGAATCCTGGGGGAGGCCTGGCTGATCTCACATGCCCCTTTCCAAGGCGCTTTTGGAGGAAACACCAGCCTCATCAGAGGGAGGTCAGGTTTACCAAGAACGACCCATGTCCTCTGATAGGCTGCCCTCTTGGGAATAAGTCAGATTTGAGTGTCAGCTGTGCACCGCAGACCGTTTTTGTTTTTCCCCAATGTTGGCTTGTCCCGGTTGACAGTCTGCCCTCATCAGCCTGTGTAAGCTTTATATTTGCATCTGGTTAAAAACTCACCTTACAAGGTCCAAAGGCTGGTATTTATACCACACGCCCCAGGAAGCCCAGCACTCATGGAGCAGATGGCGGTGGTTTACTGCTCCGTGGGTTCTAATGGAGTTTTTACTTCTGTAACTTCCCTGGATAAAAACACCACTGCTGGTGAGGTAATACCCACAAAAGCCAAAAGGAAAAGCTGATAGTAATACTAGCCTTTATGGCAGGAGTAGCAACAGGGGTGATATGAGGAAAAAACAGATCCATTCTATTGAAGGGAAAGCAGTATGATTAGTTATTCTGGACATAATCTTGATGTTGATGCCATGTTGTAAAAAGCCCGTGCTTGCCGGAATCAGGCAGGTCTGAACCGAGTTACAATTCAGTTCTGTTACATTTTAGCTAGGAGATCTTATACTCTCTGAGCCTTGGATTCCCAGGTCATAGTGGAACGAACACCTGCCTCATTAGGTTTCTTCTGTGGTTTGAATGACTAGAGCATCCTGTCCCAGAGGCCATGCCCAAGACTTATGAGTTCTCTTTACCACTTGCCTCAAGATAGAGTAGTTGGTAAACAGCCATAGCTGTAACCTGGTCAGATGGTGCTGTCTATAAGAAAACCCCAGAATGCAAGAGTGGTAAGTTAGCTAAAAATTGCAATAATTCAAATATAATTCAACCTCCTCATGGAACAAATGAGGAGACCGTGGGCCAGTGGAGTAGGGCGTTTCTAAGTTCAGTTAGTAGAAATGCTAGTTTCACAAATAGAACAGGTACTTTCTGGAGGTGAACTAATTTTTGACATTTTAACTTGAGAAGCCCTTTCTTAGTGGAAAGTGAACAGGCCCGAGAGACAAGGAACTCAGGTTCTAGCTCAGCTCAACATCAACTCACTCTAACATTTCTCTAAACCTCTATTTAAATTTTTACCATAAAACAAGGCAACAAGAGCTGCCCTTCCTGCCTCCGAAGGTTGTTATGTGGTCAAATAATATAATCAAGTTAAACTGAGAGCAAAAATTCAAAAGAGCGATTATGTTATTACTGCAGCTGCTATTACTAATTTGGAAGCTCTCTTTTTATAAAATACAGGGCTTTAGCAAGATGCCCACCACCCACTTGCCTGCACAGAAACTTCTGTCCGCCTACCGCTGCTCAGACACTGCCCTTGCCGTGGGCAAGGGATGGGCAGGGGGAGGATGCAGTCATCACTGCAACCCTTTTTTGGGGGGCAATGCCAACTAATAACCACACGACATGCTTTGGGGACATCTGTCTTTAACATTCAGAAACACCTGTGTGTGACTCCAGAAAACCTTTCTGTCAAAATGTTTGCTTCTGTTACACAAAAAGGATCACTCCACAAAGGGTTCATGGCTGTCTATAATAGGGCCTCAGACGAAAGCCTCTAGTCTCCTTAATGAAAAAGGCTTAAAAATTCGACACCATCCTGTGCATCCTCCTGGTGTTTAAAATCAAGAGAAGAAACACCATAAGCCAAATAAGAAATATATTTTGGAAAGACTTGCCATGGGTGGATAGTTGGAACTGTCCTCCAAGCTTAATTGGCCAACTGTTAACATTGTTTCCCATAGAAGATTTTTCTGAAAATCTCTCTAACAGTAGTTTCACCCTGGCTGCCGTGTGAGGTCCTAGAGGATATGGGCTATGACATTTATCTTTGTGTTCCCTGTGTTGTACTGCGACTGGTACAGGCTCAGTACCATGAAAATGACAGTAATCTCTCACCAGGCATGAGAATTACGTCCCTGAAAACCCATGTATATAAAGTGAATTCTGGGTTAAATTACCCAAAGTCTAATGGGGGAAACAGAGTTAAGGGTAATCACAGTTACATTTATAAAAGTCCTAATAGATGACAGAGACCATGTAGTAAATAAGAATATAAAAATTTATACGTCTTAAGCAACAATAAGTACAATACTATTAATTTCTATTTATCATCCTTTAGTTCCTAGAGACTTTGCAAAATGGCTTCCTCCCACTCTCTAAGGATTAGCTATAAAATTTTTTGTTGCAGAGACTATATATTTCAGAGACATTTTCCCGCTGGGTCTGGCGCCTCATGCAAATTTTCAATGCCTCTTTCATTTTATGACTTGCGGTCCCTCAGCTATTCCTCTAAATTCACGCTGAGTGACTCTTGATTCAAGTACTCATGCAATTAGAATAAAAAGACAGAGAGAAATAAATCCAGGCTGGGGGAGAGATATCACAATGCAAATAGGCCCTCCCCCACTACCCACTGAACAAATTATTCTGAACAAATATCACATCAACAAACTCAATTAATCACTACCCCCAGAAGCTGATTTAATAACACGGAATTGACAGAGAAGGAGAAAAGGCAGGACAATACCTCGTGCAGAGGAAATGCAGCTTCATAGGAGCCATTAGTAAGCAAACGATTCAGACCTGTAACAATAAAAAAGTCCAACGTGAATCAGTACTGAGTTGAAATCCTCACAATGTAAGAGTAACGTAAGGGTGGCCGTTTTGGGAGAAAACAACCTACGTTTTCAAAAGTGGTTCAAAACTACTTGGGGACAACAGCTTAGAAAGTTCTGCTACCTGCTAGGAAACTGGAATCAAGGACTAGAAAATCAGGTTTTCAAACAGAAACAAAATAGTGAAGCACACCTACCACGGTGCTTGGCATAGAGAAGCGCGTGCGCTGAGAGACGTGGATGAATTAATCATACCAAAAAGATGATTTTCCACCAGGAGCTCTCCCATTTTCATCCAGAAGCTTTAATATGGACAAACCTAACTCCTCTGCATTAGACTAGTGGGATGACTTTCGAAAGTCCTCTTGTCCTCAGGCCTCAATTTTCTCATCCATAAAATGGGAGAGGGGTATTGGATATGTGGATTTGCAATGTTTTATTGGTTAGATATAAGCCACAGTTTCCACCCGCACTTAAGGGGAAGGGACTACACACTGGGGAGTCACCCTAGGGTGTGTCCACCAGAGGTTTATGAATTTTTTTCAGAGAACCAGCTTTTGGTTTCATTGATTTTCTCTATTTTTTTGTTTTCCATTTCATTGATTTCTTCCCTGATTTTTATTATTTCCTTTCATCTACCTACTCTAGATTACTTTAGATTTAATTTCCTTTCCCTCCCTCGTTTCTTAAGGTGGAAGGAGAGGTCATTAATTTGGGACATTTCTTTTCCTGTATAGGCATTTAGTGCTATAAATTTCTCCCTAAATATTGCACACTTTTTGATATACTGTGTTTTCATTGAATACAGCAACTTTCTGATTTCCCTTTTGACTTCTTCCACCCATGAGTTATTTAAAAATATATTTAGTTTTAAATATTTGTAAATTTTCCAGAGATGGTCTTATTGATGTCTAATTTAATTCCATTGTGGTCAAAGAACTATCAAGTCTTGTTTTATGTCCCCAGGTATGGTCGCTTGGTAATGTTCTGTGTGCACTTAAAAAAACGGGTATTCTACTGTTGGTGGTAAAGTGGTCTAAAAGATCAATAAAGTTAATTGTACTGTACTGTTCAGTTCTTCTAACCCCTACTGATTTTCTGTCTACTTGTTCTATTAATTATTGAAAAAGGGGTATTGAAACCTCTGCGTATAATTATGGACTTGCCTATTTCTTTTAGCAGTTCTTGCTTCATGTAGTTTGAAGCTCTGTTATTAAGCACATAAACATTCAGGATTGTTATGTCCTCCAGATGAACTGACTCCTCCATCATTGTAAAGTGGCTTTCTTTATCCCTGGTAACAGTCTTTGCTCTGAAATCTATTTTGTCTGATATCAATATAGCCACTTCAGCTTTCTTTTGGTTAGTGTGCTATATATATATTTTTGATCCTTTTACTTTTAACCTATTTGTGTCTTTAAAGAGTGTTTCTTTGCGGGCAGCAAAAAAATTAGGTCTTGCTTTTTTTTTTTTTTTGCGGTACGCGGGCCTCTCACTGCTGTGGCCTCTCCCGTTGCGGAGCACAGGCTCCGGACGTGCAGGCTCAGAGGCCATGGCTCACGGGCCTAGCCACTCTGCGGCACGTGGGATCTTCCCGGACCGGGGCACGAGCCCGTGTCCCCTGCATCGGCAGGCGGACTCTCAACTACTGCACCACCAGGGAAGCCCAGGTCTTACTTTTTAAATTTAATGGCAACTTCTGAATTTTGGACTGGGATTTTCAGACCATTTATATTTAATCCTTTGTGAATTAAGAGGTGTTCCAATCTCATTGGAAATCCTTTTGGATTGCTCTTTCTCTGGCCTTGGGTAGTTTCCTGATGTGTGTACTAATCGGTACTCTGCTAAATACTTGAGGTGGCCCTCTGCAGATCTTCAGGGTTCTCTGGGAAGCTCTCTGCTTTCCGGTATGTTGTCCTGTGAACTCTGGCTGCCTGGGTCTCCCTGGACTCCCAGCAACATCTTTTCAACTCAGGGAGTCTACCAGGTTCTGCCTGGATTCTTTTTCCCTGTGTTGCTGTCCAGAAACCATCTCACTGTAGTAAGCTGGGGCAATTGCAGGGCTCACCTCATTTGTTTTCTGTCCTTGGGCTTCCCTGTCCTTGACTGCCCAATGTTCAGTGTCTTGAAAATAGTCATCTCATACATTTTTTGTTTTTCCTTTTTTGACTGTTTCAGGTGGGAGAGCAAATCCTGTGCCTGTTACTCCATCTTGGCCAGAAGTGGAAGTGTAATGTTTTGATCTTTAAAGTTTCTTTCAGATCAAGAATACTACTACTTCCTAAAATGTACTTCAGAGAAGATGGCTGGAAGGATGTCTCTCAAGTGGCTTAGAGATGAGGTCTCTCCATGCTTTAGATCCTGATGAGAGCCCAGAGGCTTAGCCTGACTGGAAAATGGAACATGCACTGATTCACTTTTTATTGATGGAGGGTCAATTAATGTTTATGTATTTTTAATCATGGTAACATGTAAATGTATTTTAAGATGCTTTGACATTAACACTAAATGTCTAAGAAAAGCATCTGAAATACAAATATCCATAGGGCTTTGTATTTTGTCTAGCACCCAGGAGGCCCTCAATAAATACCTCTGTAATGAATGAATAAATGATTATGTAGAAAGCTTTGATTTTCTGGAGCCTCTATCAAGAATTCTACATATATCATCAATAACTTTCAAATATCCCGGAATAACAGAAAAAATAAGATTCACGGGGACCTAATAAGAGACTTCTCATGATGACCTTTGTAAATTTATGATAATTTATCACAGACCTGAAAAGTAAGAAAGTAGTTAATATTTAAAATCTATCACCTTAGTAACTTCCCCTTTGAGCACCAGTTTTGAAAATATGACTTCATCTCAAGATTTATTTTATGCACTTATATTGTTAAATAAATCTTTGTTGATCTATTAATTGCTCTATTTTGAAAATGGATTTCACTAGGTTTGATTTTCAGAGTTGTAATAAACTCAGAGTGAAATTGAAAAACTTACATAGTGGTAATTTTTGCTCCACTGAAATACCCTTATAAGTCATGTTTACAGACAGTATTTTTGTATTATCTCTAATCAATGTTGGCTCATGCAAGATGCCACTTTCAGAAAGAGTTTCAGGCAGAAAATAACACAGGATAAACATTAATTCTATCAATAAATTAAATTTTCTTCTAACATGTTGTTTCTTTTATTTATAAAACCAAAGATGATAATGAAACATTGGGTCAACAGAGCATTTATAGTTCTACTCCATATTTTTCAGCATAATGTCTGATCTTGGGTTAGTAATTTATTCTGAGATCGGTTATTTCTAACCAGATATTTTTTCAGTTCGTCATTATTGATTTTCAAAGCACTGGGGTTCTTGAAGACAATTCTCTTTCTTTCATCAAATGAGAGAAACTTTTACAACGATCATTTCTTACTAATAACAATACTACACTTCTCGTGTTTTTTTAAAAACATTTAAAAATTATTGTCTTTGCCCCTTTTCTGTCTCCATCTTGACTAGTTGTAAAAAATAACCCACATTTTGAGATGCAAAAGTTAAGCACAATAATTGCTATATGGCCTCACTGTACACAGTCTTTGATTGTGTACGAATGCTGATGGTTAGACATTGATCATGTTTAAAAGATTTTCAATTCAGTTCAACAAGCACTCCTCCTATATGCCAGATACTGTGCTAGGCAATGATGATACAAAGGTGAACAAGGCAACTTATTTACAATTGAGGAGCTTATTATCTAGATCAGCAGTTTTTAGCTGCAGGTTCTCAATACCCTAGTATGTTATAATGAGTTGTGAGGTGTGCTGGTATTATACTACCAATATTAGCGAAGGGACTGTTTTTAAAAATTACTTGCATGTTATGAAATAATCCAGAATAGCTACTGCCATAATCATTTCACTTCCACTCACTTGTTTTCTAGCATGTTCCTGATATGATGTTAACCAAGAAAAGTATGTATAGCACATCCTAAGTTTGTTAAAAAAAAATCACGTGGACAAATGGGGTATAAAGATGAAAAGAGTAATTAATGTGATACTTAAGTTATTTGGTATGCAAAAATGTCAACAGTGGTTCTCTTTAGTTGGTAGAACTTTCATAATGTCATTGAAAGTAAATAATTCAACGTAATGAAAGAAGAGTTGTACATGATCGTCAAATAGACACTGCAAAAATAATTGCCATTGGAATTCAGAAGAGGAAATTCTTGGAGCCAGAATGGCCATGGAGGACATTACTGGGGGGGGGATGTGTCCCAAGGATGGATGACTGCCGCAGAGAATATGAGAACGTGCTAACCTACAACCCCATCCAAGTCAAGAAAGCCCTAAGTCAGGTTCAACTTCACCATACCCACCTACATTGACTCGCACTGAACACATGATTCCAGGTGTATTCAGATCTGGGCTAGGTATCTGTTTCTCCCTATAGTATTTTAATTTATGCAGCTTGGGATCAAAGTAGTGTTCTGCAGCTTCGGCATACTAGTGACTCACACTTGCATTCAACTAAACCTCCCAAGTCTATCTCTCTTCATGATGTGTTGAGCAACATTTCTCCCACACGGTATCAGGGTAGCTGTTTCGCTGAGTTTGAGTGCAGCACTCTACACTTACAAACTATTAAATGCCATCACTGAGATCTGTGAGGATCTGACTCCAATGACTAACATAATGCATCCTTCCAGCCTCCACCCCACCTGAAAGCCTGATGAGAAGACTGTCTAGGTTATGTGCCAGCTATCAATTTATTGCCCCTGAGCTCCAAATACAGGTTCATTGCCTGCTTTGCAATAATGGAGCTGGACCTTGTAAATACTCCTCCTTTGCCAGGTGGTACAATGTTAAGCTTTGTCAGCAGAAGGCACTGGAGGGACAATGGGGGAGGAAGGAGTTTGTCCTCTTGGTACTAGCATGCTCCTCTCAGTAGGCTTCTGCAGCTCATAGCTTCTGTGGAATCCAGCACCTGCAGTGCCTGGTGGCCAGCAGCCCTGGCATCTCCTTAAGGGCGGGTGTCCCCCTGAACAGCTTCACGGAGTAATAACGCTGGTGCAATACCTCCCAATGAATGGCTGCCTTGGAACCCCTCCAGGCAGCTTCTCCCAGTACTTGAGATGGCAGATTCGCAGAGTCCTACTGGCACAGAACCCCCAGCAAACTTTTCTGCTATCTAGTGAACCACAGCTGCACCCCTTCCAACAAGGTCTGCATCTCAGCTTTGTTGTGGGGAGTCTCTGTAGGGCTGGTGGCTGCTCCTAATATCTGCTCCTTTTCTATTCTTTAGAGGTTTTCTTACCCTTTACTAGCCAATCCTCCATTAACTCCAAACTTCTGTCACAGTTAGTTATTTATATTAACTTTCCTGTTCAAATTCTGTGTGGCTTTTGTGTTCTGATTAGACCCTGACTGATACAGGTCATTCTTCAAAGTATTGATAAAAATCTCACTGGGACAGAGATACCCCAAAACAAAGCCACCCAAATCCTCCTGATATATAGTAATCTGTTTAATAAGGAAGGATATTTGGTAATATATTATGGAAAGACTCTCATACAAATGCCCCAAATATACTGTGTGGAGGTTATTTACTGGGGGAGGTGATTATTGGGAGGATGTACTTATGTGTGACGGCTCTTCTCTGCCCTTTGCTGCTCCCTGTGCCTGGAACACCTGCTCTTCCAACTTCCCACACTGGCTCCCTCTTGTCATTCAGGTTTCAGTGCAAATTCAGCGTCTCAGAAAAGCTTTCCCTGACCACTCCATCCATCTCAGCTTGAACTCACCCCCACCCCTTAGCCGTCTATCTCTGAAACATCATCCATTTCGATTTCTTCATGTTATGTATTGTCTTTACTTATTTATTGTCTGTTTTTAACTCCTTGAACATATGCTCCAGGAGAGAACGGTGCCCATCTCCCCAACACCTCACCCAGTACCTGGCACATAATGGGCGCTCCTTACATATCTGTTGAATTGAGAGCACTTCTCCATGATCTTAGATAAATGAGATGCCATGTTATTTTTTAAAAAGCGATCTAAGGATTCTATTAAGATTTTACACTCCTGAGTTATCCATCAGGGGAGTATGCAGGTAGAGCCTTTATGAATCATGAGCATTTCTAGAATTGATATCAACTTAATAAGACCAAAGGATAGAGTCTGTAATCCCCCAAATCAAATGTAACTTGTTATACTAACATACTACTTACCAATTTTGTTTTTTCCTTCTTCATACTTTATTCTTTGCAAAATATGATGTACGATTCTACTTCTCGTGGCATTGTTGAAGAAAGTGTCTTTGTTGTGTATGATGAAGCTGCACACACACATTGAAAGCACAAATTGAGGATTAATTGGAGGCAAGGGATCTAATCTTTGATATAATTTGGTGTGACTTAGACAGAGGTGTCTTCCGTCTGTCACAGAGAGGGTATGTCTGGAACAGCAATGAGAGAACCCAGAGGTCACACCAGAGGCAAAAGGCTCACAACTCTCAGCAGCTCGGTTCTCAGCCTCCTGAGAACATTCACATCATTATGTCAGGAGAGAGCTAGAGCTAAATGAAATTAAGTAGCTTTCAACTAATACCAAGGCTAAGCCTCATATCTTGTTTTTTTTTTTTTCTCAGTAAGGTCGTTAGAGAAATTCAACTAAAAATTCATTTTGTTTTTATCTCCTTTTGTCGTCTACCTCATCCCCTCCCGTGTCATTTTCAGGAATTTTAATATCTGAAACTGGTTTGGGTGATAGACACAAGAGTTAGGTGATGAGCTCTGGCCTGGCTCAGGGGTGAGGTCAGAGGCACGTCTCTAGAAATTGCCTCTCTCCCGCTCCTTTCCCATGTTCCTCCTCTCCTGGAAGGGGTCCCTCTCTCTTCTAGAGCATGTACTTAAGATTGCTGCTCTCTCAGCCAAGGGCCCACCCAGCCTCTGCAGTTTCTCACAGGACTCATACACACACACACACACACACACACACACACCCCCCACAACACTGAGTTCCCAGTAGGTGTTCCTACCCTACTGAGAGGTTTTCCAGGTAACAGATAGAGCTTCCAGGACCATACAATGCAGCATGAAGTGGCCAGGTCTTCCTCTCCCAAGAACGTGTTAAATGGTAGAATATTAGAGATACTGGGAAAGTATAATTGCTTCGTAAATTATAAAGTTTATTAACTCAGCAAACTTTTATTTGGTACTTTGCATGAATTGGACACCATGCAAGACTTATCAATGGTAGCAGCCATTGCCCTCAAAATCCAGCTCAGAAGTCACCTTCCTCGGCAAGTCTCGCCACCCCTCCAACTGCACTCTGCCACCCGAAGAGTTCAGTACTCTCTCCTCTCTATTAAAATTTCTTTTCCCAAGAAGATGAATTCTTAGGTGTTGCTCAAATCATTCGGAGATAAAACTGGCCTGGAGAAAGGGTGGTCCAAGCATGGGGTTTGGCCTGGGAATAGAACTGGGAATGTGAGTTTGGGGTAAAGGAGAAAAAGGCCAGAGACTATGAAGACAAAATGTAAATCACATGGACCGACTTCTTGGAGAAGGACTTTCCTCTCATTTCTACTTCTCTTGTATTCTGTTATAGAATATTGTTCTCAGAAAAAAGTGATTTGACTTGGTGGAGGAGAGATAAATGCTATGTGGGTAAATGAGGAAGCTGCAGCATTTATCTTACATCTTCTCTAGGGTTTTCTGAAAACATTTTATGGCATCAAAGAGGAAGAGGGGAAAACTAAGAGTTACATCAAATGCGGTTCCTTTTATTTTATCCTCCTCTGCTTTTTCACCTTATTTGAGACAGACCACTGCACTTTAATACCAATAAAGATGGCATAAAGAAGTAGACAACAAATAAAAAAGCCCATTTTTGACTCACAATTTCAGATAACTGAAAGCTGATAAGCATGACCGTGCCTGACAAGACAATTCTGGGCTAAAAGCGCATGTCCCTCCTCCACTAAATGGTTTTCCGCTTCCTTCTGTTTTTGATAGCACCCCATTACATTTTGGGAGCTCATGTTCTCTATACTAAGCACCACAGGTGAACTTCACAATTTTGTTTTCCTCTTCTTTACATCTAGGTTGTACCTGGATCCTGGAGATTCTACAGTGGGAACAAATATATAGAGCATGTGCTTCCAGGCACTATTCTAAGCTCCAGATATGGTAACTCATTCCATGCTTATAATAAGCCAGGAGGTCAGTACTGTACAGCCCCATGTTACAGGCGAAGAACCAGAGAGGTTAAGTGATGCACCCAAGTCACTCAGTAAGGATCAGAGCCAGGATCTGAACTCAGACAGTCTGGCTCCAGAGGCTGTCATCTTATCTGTGCCACTCACTTGCCTCCCTGGGGCAGAAACTTCTGACTCCTGGACGTTGGTTCTCCTGGGGATCAGCCCAAGAGGTGCTCTGCTGGGAATGCTCTCCTTGTTTCTACTTATCCTTAGAGCCTCAGCTCAGGTCACATCTCCCTCTGGGGGTCTTCCCTAACTCCCCCACGCACACCCTGAAGAGTAATGTGGTGCTACGAGAAGAGAAGGGAGCAGAAAAACCATCTCATGAAGGAGAGAGATGAAATTTTAGCTTCAGCGTCACGCCCACTTTCCCTTAAGACTTTGAAGTGAGACAGACCTCAGCCTGAACCCCAGCTTTGCCACTTACTGTGTGGTGTTGGGACTGTCCCTCAACTTCCCTGGGTCTTGGTTTCCTGATCTGTGAAATGGGATAGCACTATAATCATTTTCATAGGGTTTCTGCAGAATTAGGTGAGGTGAGGAACACTGCTGAGCCTGAGTCTGGCATTTAATCAGCTCTCAGAGTTAGCTGTCACCATTGCTGTTGTTTCTATAACATTATATAGAACTTGTCTGCCTACATGACTGTCTTCTCTGTAAGAGCTTCTTCAGAGCAGGGACCGACCATGTGCATCTCTATTTCCAGTACTGGTATGGGGTTTGGCATACGATAAGCCCTTAAAGTTGGCTCAGATGAGAACAAATGAGATCTTCTGGAGAACCCCAGCTAATGTGGGGGCCTATGAGACTAACTCTTATCTCATTATACCTTGGCCTCTATTTCTGCTTCCTGGAAATCTTTCTACCCACTCCATCTTTCCAGCTACCATATGAACTATTCTCTCCACGTTACTTGTCTAAGGATCTTCTTGTAGGGGGTGGAGCGATCTCATTTTCTCTGTCACTCCTTCAAACTGGAGGGCTAAGAGAAAGAACAGTGATGACTTCCTACATCACGGTTCTCAAGCTTTTCTTAGCCACTTACAAAACAACCCTCCTCAAATGAAATCACACACAAACACCATGTAAGTGGAGCTGTTGGGGAAATGTAAGACTTGGTACTCAATCTCTGAGGTATGAGGGTTCCACCCAGGCTTAGAAACTCAGCTCTGCTTTCACACATTGCTGCTGGGCAGCAAACAAGTACAAATTGTATGAGGGCCTCTTGACCAGGTCTATCAAAATTATTCAAATAGCCTCATCACATCTCCTCTGATCTAGCAATTCCTCTCTGGAAATTTATTCTACAAGTATGCTCACCCATGTGCAAAGTGACAGATGTACAAGAATGTTCACTGTGGCATGGGTTATAACAGCAAACCTCTGGAAATGACCTAAATAATTCATCAGCAGAGGAGGGGATAAACAAATAATGGTACAACTCTACAATGGAACGCCGCAGCTGTAAAGAGATTAAGGATGCTCAGTGTAGATATAAAATATCTCCAAGATACTACAGCGCAAAAATAAGGTTCAAAACAGTCATACAGCTATTTGTGTCCAAGAGGAAAACATATACATGTAAAGGAGTACATAGATATATGTGTTGACATGTATGTTTGCCGGCGCATGCAGAGAATGACTATGGAAGGATATATAAACATCTGGAAAGACTGGTTGCCTGTGGGAAGAACTAGGTGACTGGGAAGGTAGGAAGGAAACTTCACTGTACACACTTAAGACGTTTTTATCATAAGTAAGTACTACCTATAAAAAAAAACCCTGAAATATTAGAAAAAAGAAAATTTAAAGGGAAAATGCAATTTCTGTTCTAGGTTGTTCTTACTTTCACCCTCAGTGGTGAGGAGGGGAATAAACTGCTGAATTGGTGGAGGATCAACTATATGATTAAGGCTCTAAACATCTATCTCCTTATCCTACCCCTTGGAGGAATTCTGCAACATGCCCAAAGTCATTCAACCAGCAGGTGTTGAGAAAGGGTTAAAAAACCAAATGCCGGGCTTCTCTGGTGGCGCAGTGGTTGAGAATCCGCCTGCCGATGCAGGGGACACGGGTTCGTGTCCCGGTCCGGGAAGATCCCACATGCCGCGGAGCAACTAAGCCTGTGCGCCACAACTACTGAGCCTGCGCTTTCGAGCCCGCGAGCCACAGCTACTGAGCCCGCATGCCACAACTACTGAAGCCCGCGCGCCTAGAGCCCGTGCTCCGCAACAAGAGAAGCCACCGCAATAAGCAGCCTGCACACCACAACGAACAGTAGCCCCCCACTCACCGCAACTAGAGAAAGCCTGTGTGCAGCAACAAAGACCCAACACAGCCAAAAATAAATAAATAAATAATAATAATTTAAAATACCCAAATGCCTTGCTCCAAATCTTCCCATTCTTTTGTAAAAGGAACTGCTGGAAGGTCTGCCTGTGTGCATGTGTGTGAAGGGGGCTTTCTGAATGCTTCCATCTTGCCCTATGAGGAAGGCCCTGCTCACTAAGTAATGGGCAGACCTGGGCCTGAAGCTCCCGCTGACCCCCTCCAGGACCTCTACCCTCCTGCCTTCCCTGGAGAACAGCTCTTGGTTTTTACTTGGGAAGCCTCCGACCTCCTTTACTCGAGGAGGGATGAAATAGAAAAGGAAAACGCTGTGAAACTGAGGTTCAACTCCAGACCTCCTGGGCTGTGGTTATTTGCTCTTTACTGATATGTTCTCCTGTGGTCAGCTGTCCACAGCAGTGTGGTAGAGTATCACAATATGCTGGTTGTTTATCAGTCAAGCATTCCGTTTGCTCTGTGCAAAGCACTGTGTGTTGAGGGTGTTATACATGGAGGTGGGTGGAGGGTGGGAAGGGACGTGGATGTTAGGTATGCATGTATTTTAATTAGGGGACTGCAAAAGCGGAAAGAACCCAGCTCCTTTCTTATACATTCCTATTCGATAAAATGAGAAACACGCCAACATTCAAGGGTGTGAACTGGGGAAAGGTGCTTGTTAGAGCCGGGTATAAACTCAACTTATGAAGCGTGCCACTTGTAAAGCAGATAACAACTCATTTCTTTTTCCTAAACTTTCCTCTTAGGCCACAGCTATGAGGATAAGACTACACTGTCTTCACAATTACTTTAGTTTGAATTGGCTAGAGGCCAGTACTGTTGGATAAAAATTTCTAAGATAATGGAAATGTTCTATATCTGTGCTATCCAATATGGTAGCCACTGGTCATATGTATCTGTTAAGCACCTGAACTGTGGCTAGTGTTACTGAGAAAGTGAATTTTTACTTTAATTTAAACTGATTAAAATTTAAACAGCCGCACGTGGCTGGGAGCTAACTGATATTGACAGTGCAGATAAACAAGGGCCTGAACTGTGGACGACACTTTGAGTGTGCAGGCCGAGCCTAACGATGGGGTCCTTATCTTGCATCCCCCTTTGACTACAGAAACTGGAGCAGGAAACTGGGCGAGGGGTGAGCGTGCCCTCCAGGTCCATGTACAGGTTGCCTGAAGACCTGAATTCAAATCCTGCTCTTCTCCTTTAGCTGTGTGGTTTGGGGGAGGTCACTGAGTCTCTCCTGAGACACAGTAATCTGTCAGGAAGATGAGGGTCATAATGCCTTAACTGCCCAAGGACAGGGTTAGACAGTCACAAAGCGAGACGATAAATTACTGAGATAGATCACTAAACCTAGTTGGTAGGCAGTTGGATATAGTGTCCAATCGTCTATTTGAGATCACATTTGTAGTCTAAGAGACAACTCAAACCGAACACGTCCCAGACAGAACTTTTGATCTGCACCTTTGTAAAAGAAAAAACTGCTTTCTCCCTGGTCTTTTCCATCTTAAAAAATGGCGCTACTAGGCACCCAATTTCTCAAGTCACAAACTTGAAATTATCTTTGATCCTCTGTCTCTCATATCTGATATCCAATCAAGTTCTTTGGGTTCCTCTTCCCAAATGTTACCCTGAATCTGATCCTTTCTCACACTTCTTGCTTCAAAGCTGTTTCCAGGACCACTGCAGTAGCCGCCTGACTATTCTAAATTTCACTCTTTCTCCCTTTAGTTCATCCTCTATGAATCTATGAGGCAATGATCTTTTAAAACATAAATAAAATCTTATCCCTCTTCTGCTTAAAGCTCTTCAATGACATCCCAGCAACTTTTGAATAAAGCCCAAACACCTTTCCATGGTCTAAATGCTCATACACGGTCTGGTTCTTGCTTACACCAATGACTTCAACTCCTTTCTTTTTCCCCTTGGTCACTGTAAACCGGCAACCTTGCCCTTTTTTCTGTCCTTGGAAAAAAATCCAGCTAGTTATTGCCTAGGGCTTTTGCCCTTGCTGTTCCCAGATTTTTGCATCACTTTTTGGTCTCAACTTAAATGTCACGTCCTTACCATCCTAGCTAGGACTGTCACTCTCCTGCTTCACCAGTTACTCCCTCTCTGTTCTATTACCTTGTTTTATTTTCTTCTTAAGTTTTATTTAGAATTTTTTTTTTAATTGGGGCAGGGGTGGGGAGAGATGTATCTGCATGTTCACTGTCTGCCCCCCTTCTCCTGCAGAATGCAGGCAGGGCTTGGACTGCCTTGTTCCTTATTCTAGGGCCCGAGTGAATAATCAGACCATGTGTTTTCCATACCTAGAGACCCACTGAATGTTGCAGAGATTGTCAGATTGTATCACAGATACATTTTACATTTTTCTCTAACTTAAAGATTCTGAAAATCAGTTTTATTTTATAATTATGCTTTCTTCGTATGTGTTACTACTTTGGGGGAAATAAAGGCAATGAAGAGGCTTTAAAAAATTTGGTTTAATACCTACCTTATGACATTTCTGAAATTGATAAAATAAACAAGTATCCTCTAAGATATGAAAATCTCCATGTTTTAAAACTTCAAGTGGAAACTTTCTCAAGAAGCATTTAACTACCTATAGATGGTGCTGTATACGTATTTTAGATTCTTAGCCACATTATTGACTTCTATAAATTTAAAAATCTAAGGCATATGGCTAAGAAAGAAACAGAAACAGATTATTGATCAAGGCATGTTTCTTGGCCCTGGAGTACAGGGGCTTGAAGCACGTGCCCCACTGGATTTCAGAACTGCTCTGCTTCTGTTGCTCTCCATTTTGAACGGAAGCATCTATTGTAATTATCTGGGCCCATCTCTCCTCACAGTCTGCTGGAAACGTAAGGGGCAGTTAGTTTGACTTTTATATGAACAGGTCTCTGGTCCAAGAAGAACTATACCTCAAGAGCTGCTTCCAAGGATTCTCATCCCCAATTGAACCTGATGTTGGAACAAAAGATCCTGGACTTTGAGCCTAATGTCACATTGGGATGAGAACTTTGGAGATCCTGAAATGGGAATAAGCATATTTTCTCTGTGGGAGAAATGTGAATAAAATACATGCCAGAGGGAAGACTGTGGTGGAATGCAAAAAAATGGTCACAATTCCTCCCATTCCTATATACACATCCCGTTGTGATGTGAATTTCCTGCTTCTTCCATCAAGAGATAGAGTCTATATCTTCACCTCTTGAATCTGAGTATGTCTTATGACTGGCTTTCATCAACAGAATGTGGAAGAAGTGATTTTTGTTGAGTTCTGAGCTGAGGTCCAAGCTCTGAGCACCCACTCCCGTCCACTTGGAACACTGCCCCAAGCCTGTCAACATACGGAAGCCTGAGCTAGCCTCTCTGAAGATAAATGACCACATAGAGAGAGAAACCCAGCCACAAGCTGGCATCATCCACCAGACATGGAAGGGAGAGAATTTCAGACGGTCCAGCCTGGCTGAGCAAAGAGATGATTGCAACCACGTGTTGACTCCAGCTGAAACCAGTGGAAGAACTGACCAGCTGATTCCAGCACAAACTGCTCAAACAAAAGAATCATGAGCAAATAAAACGTGTGCTGTTTTAAGCCAGTAACTTTTACTGTTACATAGCAGTAGATGACCAACAGACCAGTCTCTCGTGATGGTTGAAATTGTACCATTTCATAATACAAAAAGAACAGTGAAGGTTAATGCCTTAAAGATAAATATTTCAGGAAACTTTCTTAATTAGACTTTTAAATAGAGAACTCCCTTTTTTTTTTTTAACAAAGAGAAGCAAAGGTGATACTGTTAACTGTCACTTAAATTACGTCCTCAAATTAGTGAAAATCTAAGTAGGAACAAAGCAACCAATTAATTTTTTTAAGACCTATTTTGATAGTTTTGGGGGCTTTAGGCAACTGCAGTGCAATAACTTCTTTCTTTGGCTGCACCACAGCTTGTGGAATTTTAGTTCCCCAATCAGGGATTGAACCTGGGCCCTTGGCAGTGAGATCACGGAGTCCTAACTACCGGACCACCAGGGAATTCCCCTAACTTCTTAAGTATACTTGTTATGAGGAAAAGGATGAGATGATTATCGAACTAAATATATAATATTCAGAGTCCTGACTGGTAAAAATTTTCAGGCCTCTTTTTAGGCGATAAGCTACTGGAATGTGAGGCATTTTTATTCCAATGGTCATTTTTAATTGTACTTCACAATCTCACCTTTTCTATTTGAATGTTAAATACAAATTAAGAAATACTTGCTCTTGAGACTTTCAGGTAAGGATGGAAAATTAAACACCTGTATTCAATTTTTCTCTCTCTCAAAACCCCATGAAAACAATAGCAATGTGTGTGTATTTGTGTTTAAATAAAGGTGTAACACTCAAGGGACAGGGATAGCAGAAGAAAATAGCAAGAAAATGTTGGAACGAGAAAAGTAGACCGACAAGTGGTAACAGAGTTAGGAGACCAGAAAAAGCTGAATACTAAATCAGCTCTGGGGAGAACCAAGACAAATTATATTTATGCTACAAAATCTCATAAAATCGTAGAACTGGGGCACCAGTGACCTCTAGAAGTGGGCTGAAGGGGATGCTAAAATAAGTACTGGCTGAAAGCTGTTTAGGAAGAAGTCAGATCCCCAGATCCTCACTTGTACTCTAACAGAGTACTGGAGGTTTTTTTGTTTGTTTGTTTGTTTTGATAGGGTAATATAGTCTCTGAACTGAGACATCAGGCATGGTTAGGAGTAGGGGTACCACAGTGAACTCTGGAGGATCAAGTGAATATTTGCATCCTGGAAGCTGAGACTCCCAGCTATCTTCATCCATTTAGGCTCTATAACACTGGCAGCCAGGCCTTGACTTTTCAGGCAGAAGACTGGCAGAGACCTCTCTGGGGAATCCAAGCAGCCTAAGATGAAAAATCTAGTGACATCAGAGACTCCAAAATAAAACTACCCAGCCACGAAGCCCACAGTTGACAGGCCCCACCTTATACTCTAAACTTCTTCTCAAGTTTTGCATTTCCTATTCTTAAATATGGACAGCCAGCCAAAGATTACTACATATCCGAAGAAATCTATTAACATAAAAGATAGAGAAAAATGCAAAGAGACAAAAACAATCAGACAGAAATACGTTAGAGGAAATTAGGCTATGTAGAATGATGAAATATTTAAAAAATCATTATGAATAGGCCATATATGACAAGCCCACAACTGACGTCACACTCAATGATGAAAAGCTGAAAGCTTTTCTTCTAATATCAGGAACAAGACAAGAGGCCAACTGTTGTAACTTTTATTCACATGCTATTGGATGTTCACTAAACATATTGTGATAATCATGTCATGATGTATGTAAGTCAAATCATTATGCTGTACACCTTAACCTTATACAGTGCTGTATGTCAATTACATCTCAATAAAAATGGGAGGAAAAAAGACAACCCCCTCTTCCCCCCCCAAACTCCATAGCATTAGAAGTCCTAGGCAGAGCAATTAGGCAAGAAAAAGAAATAAAAGGCATTCAGATTGGAAAGGAAGAAGTAAAACTGTCACTATGTGCAGATGACATGATATTATTTATAGAAAACCTTAAATTCTCCACTAAGAAAACTGTAGAACAAATGCAGTAAAGTTATAGGATACAAAATCAATATACAAAAATTTGTTGCATTTCTATACACTAATAATGAACTCTCAGAAAGAGAAATTTAAAAATCTCATTTACAATTGCATCAAAGAGAATAAAATACCTAGAAATATATTTAACCAAGGATGTGAAAGACCTGTACACTGAAAACTGTAAGACATTGATGAAAGAAATTGAAAAAGACACAAATGGAAAGATATTCCATGCTCATAGGCTGGAAAAATTAATATTGTTAAAATGTCCATACTACCTAAAGCAATCTATAGATTCAATGTAGTCCCTCTCAAAATTCCAATGGCATTTTTCACAGAGATAGAAAAAAAAAATCTTAAAATTTGTATGGAATTACAAAAGACCCTGAATAGCCAAAGCAATCTTGAGAAAAAACAAAGCTGGAGGTATCACATGCCTTGATTTCAAACTATATTACAAAGCTGCAGAAATCAAAACAATATGGTACTGGCATAAAAGCAGACACAAAGATCAACGGGTCAGAACTGAGAGCCCAGAAATAAACCCACACACATATGGTTAATTAATTTATGACAAAGGAGCCAACAACATAGAATGGGGAAAGGAGAGCCTCTTCCATAAATGGTGTTGGGAAAACTGGAGAGCCACATGCAAAAGTATGAAACTGGACCACTATCTCACACTATACATAAAAATTAACTCAAAATGGATTAAAGACTTGAATGTAAGACCTGAGGCCATAAAACTCCTAGAAGAAAATATAAGCAGTAAGCTCCCTGACGTTGGTTTTGGTGATGATTTATTTGGATTTGACACCAAAAGCAAAGGCAACAAAGACAAAACTAAACAAGTGGTACTACATCAAACTAAAAAGCTTCTGCACAGAGAAGGAAGCCATCAACAAAATGAAAAGGAAACCTATGAAATGGGAGAAAATATTTGTAAATCATATACCTGATAAGGGGTTAATATCTGAAATATATAAAGAACACATACAACTCAATAGCAAAAAAACAATCTGATATAAAAAAATGGGCAGAGGATCTGAACAGACATTTTTCTAAAGAAGACATACAGATGGCCAACATGAAAAGATGCTCAACATCACTAATCACCAGAGAAAATAAAATCAAAACCACAATGAGATACCATCTCAGACCTATCGGAATGGCTATTATCAAAAAGACAAGAAACAAGCGTTGGTGAGCATGTGGAAAAAAGGGAGTCCTTTTGCACTGCTGGTGGGATTTTAAACTGGTACAGCCACTACTGAAAACAGCACAGACATTCCTCAAAAAATTAAAAATAGAACTACCATATACCATATGATGCAGCAATTCCACTTCTGGGTATTTATCTGAAGGAAATGAAAATACTAACTTGAAAAGATATATGTGCCCCCATATTTATTACAGTATTGTTTATAATAGCCAAGATATGGAAGCAACCTGTGTCCACCAATAAATGAATAATAAAGAAAATGTGGTATTGTATATATATAACTCAGACATAAAAAAGAAGGAAATCTTGCCATGTGATGACATGGATGAACACCGAGGGCATTATGCTAAGTGAAGTAAGTCTGAGGAAGACAGACCAATAACCTATGATCTTGCTTATACATGGAATCTAAAAAAGAAAACAAGCTCCTAGATTCGGAGAACAAATGAACAAACTGGTGGTTACTCAGGGTGGGGGTGGACAAAGTTGGTGAAGGGGATCAAAGGGTACAAACGTGCATCTATAAAATAAATAAGTTATGGGGAAGTAATGTACAGCATGGTGTCTTTAGTTAATAATACTGTATTGCATATTTGAAAGTTGCTAAGAGTAAATCTTAAAAGTTATCACAAGAAAAAAAATTGGTAACTATGTATGGTGACGGATGTTAAGTAGACTTATTGTGGTGTTCCTTTTGCAGTATACACAAATAATCATTATACCGTACACCTGAAACCACTGTGTTATATGTCAATTTAAAAAATCATTATGTTCAGAGAGTTAAGAAGATAATGCAATTGTGAAAGAAGCTCAAAATATGATCTTAAAAAGCTAGAACCTTATGAGAGTAAAATAGTCCTTTGAAACTAAAACAAAATGAGAGCAGAAATTAAAGCTCAATAGAAGAATTTGAAAATAAGTTGTAGAAGTCTCCCAGGGCAAAAAGGTATACATAACAAATGGAGAGGAAAGATAAGGATGTGAGAGTCTCAGCTCAGGAAGTCCAATATCTGAAAAATAAAAATTCTAGAAGGAGAACAACTCATCCACAAAATTCAAGAATTATTCAAGAAAATTTCTGTGAACTGAAAGATAAGAGTAGTCAAGTTGAAAGGGACCAGTACAACAGATGACCACAGAGCCACATCAAGATACGTAACTACGATATTTCAGAACACGGGGGACAAAGAAATGATCATACAAGCTTCCATAGAGGAGAAAACAAGTTACATAGAGGGAATTAGGAACTGGAATGTTTTTAAAGTTCTCAGCGGCAATATTGAGTTTTAGAATCAAAGGATCAAGACTTTAAAAATTCTAAGGGAAAAGGATTTCTATACCTAGTCAAACTATCATTACAAATGAAGTATAACAACTACGTGTATTCATTTGCTACAGCTGCCATAACAAAGTGCAATGGATTGGGTAGGTTAAACAATAGAAATTTATTTTCTCACAATTCAGAAGGAGGAAGCTGCCTCATGGATAGATAGAATACTTTTTATGAACCCAAGAGCTCTTATAATAGCATCTACTTTATTGGTTCAAGGTAAAACAAACCTGGGTTAGAGTCTTGGTTCTGCCAAGTACTAACTACTTGAATTTTAAAAAGTAACTTCTCTAAGCCTCAGTATCCTGATCTTTCAAATGGGTCAACATTAATACCCACTTCAGAGAGAGGTTTGAAGATTAGGAGGTGTTGCCTGCAGTGTACTCACGTACACACTGTTCTCATAAATGGTAGGTTTATGATATTATTAGCTCTCTCTTTGACACTTTTTATAAAGATTACTGATCCTCAAAGTTCTAACACGCCCTGATAAATAAGTACCTGCTATCTTGAAATCAAGTATTAAAAAGACTTTATTTTAACAAAATATTTTCAGATACACAAAAATGCTGTATTCCTAAAAATAGAGCATTAGATTGTATGTTTAAAAACTTTACAGAAATGGTATCATGCTCTACTCATTCTTCTGCAACTTACTTTCCTTGTGCAACCATGGGAGTTTCATTCATGTTGACAAAAGGAGCTCTAGTCCAATCATATTTCCTGCTGCTTAGAAGTCTGTTGTATGAGGACACTACAGTTTGTTGGTTCACTTTCCTGCTGGTGGATATGTGGGCTATTTCTAATGTTTCATTATTATAAACAATGCTGCAAAATGCACATGAGCAAGTGTTTCTCAAAGAAGAACATATCTAAGAGTGGAATTTCTGGTATGTTCATTTGGACAGGTTTTAAGAAAGAAGCAACAGACAAACTTGGGAGTCTTATCCACATGTCACATCAGGACATGATTAGTGGTGAGGTGTGTCATAATTAATTTGACACTAGTAACAGTTAAAGTGCCTAAATTTGGGAATGGAATATATGGGAGTAAATTGATGTTATTATAAAGGTACCTCAAATCCATTCTAATTATTTTTTAAAACCAATGTACTGTTTAGAGGAACAGTAAAGCACAAAGGAGTGTGTTGCGTAAGTAACCATTCCCGTGTGTCATGGTAAAGAAAGGTTGGAGAATCATTGCTTGAATCAAATATTTTTAAAATGTCAGTCACCTAACACGAGAATATGCATTCACTTGGCCTACTGTTAAGACATGGTAGGCCAAACAGTATCTCTGATGTTGGCTAGGTATACACAGAACCAAGCGAACTAGGGAGATGGACAGTTATCTGGATAATTCTGGAGGAAGAGGAGGTGGCAGGAGGAGCAAAGGATGGAGGGAAGAAGAAGAGAGAGAAAAGTGATATCCTGGAATTAGTAACAATTCAGGCCAATCCTAAAGTACCTCCATCTTTAGTGAGAAAGTTCACATATATCAAAATTATCTATTTATATATCAGGTACATATATTATTAACAATAACAAATTTATTGAACATTTATCATATGTACTTAAGTATTGTGTTGCTACTTTTTACAATATTCCATGGGCATTATTATTATTCCCAATTTATGAGTAAAGAAATTGAAGCTCAGAATCATACCGCTCGTGAGTTGCAGAGCTGGGATTGGGGTCCAGGACCCAAAAACTCCAGAGCCTCTGTGGGCTCAACCGTTAACCCTTAAGGATAAAAACTGTGATCCATTCATCTTTGTACAGCCCTACACAGTGCCTGTCAGAGAAATGGTTCTTGACGCTGACTGAATTGAAATGGATATTCAGAATGGAAACATGAAAGCACTGCAATATTTAAATTTATTAGAGATCACTTTTTTTTTTTTTTTTTTTTTGCGGTACGCGGGCCTCTCACTGTTGTGGCCTCTCCCGTTGCGGAGCACAGGCTCTGGACACGCAGGCTCAGAGGCCATGGCTCATGGGCCCAGCCGCTCCGAGGCACGTGGGATCCTCCCGGACCGGGGCACGAACCCGTGTCCCCTGCATCGGCAGGCGGACTCTCAACCACTGTGCCACCAGGGAAGCCCCAGAGATCACTGTTATCTGCCACTCAAGTGATCCAGAATGAAGAGGAAATCATTTTTTTTTAAATCTGTACACCAAGTTTGGAAACATAAGTGATTTCCTAATTAATCCTCAGACCAGAAAAATCCAATTTAGGATAACCCAGGCCTTAGCTTTCTACTAATCAGGGTGCTGTCATTCAGTCAATAGTAAGGTTTCTCCTGAATTACCTAAGTAATTGTCACTGTGTAAATTAATCATTCAGTGACTCATCCATGGCTATTGTCTTAGTCTGGTCTTGGTCATGGGTCTTGTTTTTATATTCCCTTACTGGAGCTGAGTAGGTCCAAGTGCTGACCAAAGGGACAGATCTGTCTACTTTCCTGCAGTTTATTTTGGTGGTTGTGATCAGCAAAGACCTAGAAATTACATCAAGCATCTACAAAATTTGGAATTTGGTAAAAATTTACCTTCCTTAATCCCTGACTTTTTTTTTCTTTTTTGACCATTTTTCCTCCCTCTACCATCTTAGTGGCAACCTCTATCTATTCCTGCTACGGCAACAGTACCCCCTCTAGGGCTCTTCCTTCCTCCCCTTGTTTTTAACTCTCTAGAAAAGATCTGATAAACTTATTCATAATGGGATATAAAGGAAAAATAACATTAAAAATTTTGCTTTTCCGGACTTCCCTGGTGGCGCAGCGGTTGAGAGTCCGCCTGCCGATGCAGGGGACACGGGTTCATGCCCCGGGCCGGGAAGATCCCGCGTGCAGCGGAGCGGCTGGGCCCGTGAGCCATGGCCGCTGAGCCTGCGCGTCCGGAGCCTGTGCTCCGCAACGGGAGAGGCCACAACAGTGAGAGGCCCGCATACCGCAAAAAAAAAAAAATTCACTTTTCCCAGGGACATTTTTTATTTTCAATGCGGATGACTTTAGCCAAAGGATTAAAGTTCATACTGTAAAATTCCAGGGATTAGGGAGTGTACTGCTTACTAAGTTATCTCTTAGCTTCCCTCTTCTATATTCTGTATGTGCTGGAGCAGGGACCCTGCCAACGACAATTCTGCTTTGCATCTGGCTCTCTGATATGTTCTGCCAGTAGGGGGCACTGGAAGGGGAAAAAAATGGAGGCAAGGGGACTCGGTCTTTCCTGTTTGCCTGTTCTCCTTGTCGATGTCACCCCAGCAGTGATTCTTCAACCTCATCGTGGCAAATGGTTCCAGTTTTCATCTTTTAAAAAATACCCCAAACTAGACTCACTGCATTGTCCCATACCCCAGAGGTACCAGCCAGGGCAACATCTCCTCAGAAGTATAGGGCTCAGCTCCAGGGCTCCTCCTCTGAGCTTCTAAAGGTTCTGAAAACCTCACCCTCTTCCTTCTGTTCCTCTGGCCCCTGGAGCAGTAGCTGCTTCACTTCCTGAAGTTATTTTCTGTGTGGCCTCAGTGCTCCCTGGGTGACATGTTAGTTCTCTGATATCTACCTAATCAATTCCCCGCCTTAACCTCTGTTAAAATAACTGCTGAGTTTCAGTTTTCCTGAATGGAGCCTGAGTGATACAGGACGGTAGACAAAGAAACAGGTCAGGGGAAGAGGCTGACTCCTTCTCTTAGAAATCACATACCACATAAGCAGACATCTACCTGTCCTGTTTGTTAATCTGAAAGAAATACCACCACGGTATACCATGCATAAAATCGATCAACAACAAGGATGTACTACTGTATAGCACTGGGAATTACAGCCATGATCTTGGAGTAACTTTTAATGAAGTATAATCTGCAAAATACTGAATCACTATTCTGTACACATGAAATACAATACCGTAAATCAACTATACTGCAATTAAAAAAAAAGAAAAAAAAAAAAAGATGGTCTATGAAGTTGAATTTTGAAAACTTCCAATCCCATGTCTGATTTCTGTCCCCCAGAGTTTCTCTCTCTTCTGCCTGAATCTTTGCTAACTTTCATGGAAACTTCCTCTCCTAAAAAACTAAAAGGTTTCTAAAACAAAACAAAACAGCATAAGACATCATCTGAGCCCTGAAAGAGTTCACAGACTACTGTGTTATATAAATGTGATGGGACCAAAAAAAATACTAACGTGGGTTATTCCTAGGTAAATTGCATTATTATTATTATTCCTAGGTAAATTGCATTATTATTATTATTCCTAGGTAAATTGCATTATTTTTCCTAATTGGAAAAAAAAGGTTGCTCTTTGTGAGGATTATATGTCCCTACCCATTATCAAGGGCCTACAGCCCCCTTCCCTGGGGAGAAGTATAATTCCTCTCCCTATTACCACGCTTGGCTGTGAGACTTGTTTGGCAGATGAAATACGAGCAGGAATTTTAAGAGCCATCGTGTGGCTCGACAATTCCTTTTATTTTCTGTCATGAGAACACATGCCTTACCTACCAAGTGAAGTGAAGTCAGAAAGAGCAAGACAAATTCCATACGATATCACTTATGTGTGGAATCTAAAACATGACACAAATGAACCTATCTACGAAACAGAAACAGACTCACAAACATGGAGAACAGACTTGTGGTTGCCAAGGGGGGGGGGGGGGGGGGGGGGGATGGGCTGGGAGTTTGGGATTAGTAGATGCAAACTATTATATATATATTGTAGAATGGATAAACAACAAAGTCCTACTATACAGTATGGAGAACTACATTCAACATCCTGAGAAAAACCATAATGGAAGAGAATATAAAAAAGAATGTATATGTATGTATAACTGAGTCACTTTGCTGTACAGCAGAAATTAACATGACATTGTAAATCAACTCTACTTCAATTAAAAAGAGAGAGAGAGAATGCGTGCCTTAGGCACTGGTCGCTTCTTCAGGCAAGGTCTCATAAGAAAGGAGACCTGTGGAGAAGAGCCTCAGTTGGCCCACAGCTAATGTGTTAGGTGAGCAAGGAATAAGCCAGACACTGAGATTTGAGGGTTGTTTGTTACTGCAGCAGAATGTAGCATAATCTGACTGGCACAGTCTCTAACCCAACAAAGACAATCCTGTAATTTATGGTCTAATTTACCCTCTCCTGAAAAGGATGGATTTTTTTTTTCCCCTGGTGGAGAAGCTATGTCAGTCCTCATAAGAAAGTGATGGGAGAGAGCAGTGAGGCTTGTGTGGAGGAGAGGAACAATGAAGGAAGAGGAAAGAAAAACTGTGCAGGCTGGGGTGAAGGAGGAATGGGTTTGTCGGGGGAGAAAAAGGGCAACGCCTGAGTACAGGATGGTATGAAGGAAGGAGAATGAGTAGTAGTTTCTGAGGACCACGTACTTGGCTTCTCTTTGTGTCCTTTGAGAAACTCAAGTAAAGGCTGGAGCTGCCTTCTAATTACTTTTGGCTGCTGCATTGGGCTTTGTGCCACACACAGACATGGATGGAAACAAATGTATATAATCAGTGCCATCGTCACAACATTTACAAAGGCTAACGGGCCCAGAATTCTAATGCCGTCTGCGTGAGACGTAAGAGGTCTTGTAAAGACAGCGGTATCTGGACTAGCTCCTGGGGGAAGAAAAGGCTTTCACCAGGCAATGAGCAGAATGAGAGCCCACCTCAGGAAGAGGGAGCATCGGTCACGAGGCATTCGGGTAACCCCCGCTGCCATGTCGTAGGATCATCCAGCCCGGGAGGCTAGGTGGGAGGGGAGAAGCTGGGGAAGCTGCTTTAGGTGCCATGCGAAGGAGTTTGAACTTGATCTCGAAGGATGTAGGGAATCTTTGAAAGCTCTTGAGCAAGGAAGCAATGCTGCCACATGGGGCAGTGCGTGGAATTCCCTGCCGAGGGGGTGCCTGGCTAAGGAGCTGAGGAAAGGGAGGAATCCGGCCCAGGCTCTGCTAGCCAATCTGTGGGCTGTGGATTCCGGAGGAAGGGAATTGTTCAAATCGCTGTATGGGCTGGTGACCAGAGCCTGGCCAATGACCTGTGACATGAGTGTGGTGAGCAGACTGGGGAGCGGGGAGAGACAGAGGGAGCGAGGAGACTTATAACTGTTCACCCAAGAGGTGGTGGCCAGTTCAACCAAGGCAGTGGCAGTGAGGTCAGAAAGGAGGAACTAGGACCAAAAGGATTTGGTGGTGATGGCGGACGGTGAGGAAGGTGACCATCGTGCAGTGGTGATAGCATTAAGTCAGGAGTGGGAAACACAAAACTGATGGTGTGGGTGCTGTGAGCAAAGTGGGAAATGAGAAGAACGGGGCGTACCCCCAAGGATAAAGACACTTCTAAGACATGGTCCTGAATCAGCCGTCATTTGAGTAAAGCACTCTTCCCAAAGGCCACAGGTTTAACTTCGATCCCCTCCTTAGTGCCACTCTTAGAGGTAAGAAGTACCTTGCCCAGGCCCAGGACCTCACAGGGCTCAGACGTGGGCCTCCCCCAGCTGCCTGCTCCTCATGAGGTGAGCTGTCGGCAAGGCCAAGGGCATGTGCCCACCAGAGCCCGCCCCCAAGGCCACTTCCAGGTCTTTTTTTTTTTTTTTTTTTTGTGGTACGCGGACCTCTCACATTTGTTAAATGAATAAGTTGATAAATGTTAAAGAACTATTTACAGATGGATAAATGGCAATAAAAGAGTTCTAAGGGATTATCCAAAGTGGGTCCCACAAATACGAAGAGAACACAGCTAACTAACCACTGGATCTCCAGACACCCAAAGGTACACTCTTCCCACATGACTAGGCGCCCTCTTTGTGCCTTAAAACCGGAGTCACTAAGTTATGTGCTACCTAAAAGGAGCCACGTCACCAAGAAGCACAAATCTCAGGCTGTGCAGCTTGTTCCACTTTCATCTCAGTTTAAAACTTTCCAGGAAAGATCTGTTTCCCCTGACTCTATGGATCAATACCAGCAACCTGCACGTTGAGGAGACTGATGCAGAATACATGTCTGTTCTACAACAAGCGCTCCGAGACAGCTGTAAGTCACGGGGGCGCTAAAAGAACATTAATCCTACTGAAATCCATCTCAGTCTCTCTCTGCCTAAAGGACTCTCTCAAGATTTCAGATCAATGAAAACAACACAAAACCTCCAAACGCTGAAAAGAAAATACAGTAAAAGGCACACGCTAGAAAAATCAGTATCTTTAGATAGCCAGGCTGAGAGGTTTAGAAAACAAATACGCACATGTTACTGATAAATAAACGTGAAATGGGAATACAGCCTGGCTTAGTCCAGGGCTGCTATAACAAACTACCATAGACTGGGCGGCTTATAAACGACTGAAATTTATTTCCAGGAGGCTGGAAATCTGAGATCAGGATGCTAGTGTGCCCAAGGTCCAGGGAGGGCCAACCTTGCCGGTTGTAGACTTCTCACTGTATCCCCACCTGGTGGAAAGATGGTGAGCTAGATTTCTGAAGGGCACAAATCCCCTTCATCGGGGCATCATGACCTAATCACCTCCCAAAGGTCCCACCTCCTAATACCATCGCCTTGGGGATTAGATTTCAACGTGTATATTTTGGGGGACACAAACATTCAGTCCATATCTGGAACATTGAGTAGAATTTAGTTTAAAAGTAATGCTAAAAAAAAAAAAAAAGTAATGCTATTCCAGTTGGGGTCATATTTACCATTGCAAAAATCACTGTTTGTACCTCAAACCTTCCCTTTATACACCAACTGCAAGTCTTTAGAGATTCTCCCAAGGATTCTCACTGTACTCCTGGTTCATAGTAGTAGTAATACTAACTACTAATACTGTTAGTATTAATAATAAAAATAATAATAGCTATCAATTACTGAGTGCTTTACCATGGGCCAGGTACCAGGCTAAGTATTTTACATGTCATTTCATTTAATGTCTCCAGATCCTACTGCCCAAACCCTCCAGCCCTTCCTTTCTTCCTTCTTTCCCCCATCAAAACTTACCTGTTCTAGATCCTTGGGGCTTTACGGATTGGCACATTCACATAGCTGAGCTATAGGCAGGATAACAGTCCCCTAAGATGTCCATCCTAATTCCTAGAACATGTGATCATGTTAAGCTACGTAGCAAAAGGGAATTAAGGTTGCTAATCAGCTGCCTTTAAAACAGGGAGATTAGGGGGCTTCCCTGGTGGTGCAGTGGTTGAGAGTCCGCCTGCCGATGCAGGGGAAACGGGTTCATGCCCCGGTCCGGGAAGATCCCACATGCCGCGGAGCGGCTGGGCCCGTGAGCCATGGCCGCTGAGCCTGCACGTCCGGAGCCTGTGCTCCGCAACGGGAGAGGCCACAACAGTGAGAGGCCCGCGTACTGCAAAAACAAAACAAAACAAAACAAAACAGGGAGATTAGCCTGGATTATCCAGGTGGGACCAGTGTAATTACAAGGGCCCTTCAAGATGGAAGAGAAAGGCAGAAGCGTCAGAGAAGGAGATGTAAGGACAGAGGCAAGGAGTGAAATAAAGTGATGTGAGAAGGACTGTTGCTGGCTTTGAAGATGAAAGACAGGGCCATGAGGCCAAGGAATGCAGCAGTCTCTAGAAGCTGTTAAAGGCAAAGGAAACAGATTCTCCCCCAGAGCCTCTAGAAGAGAATGCAGCCCTTCCACACCTTGATTTTAGCCCAGTGAGACCCATGTTGGACTTCTAACCTATAGAACCGTAAAACAATTTGTGCTGTTTTAAGCCGTGGAATTTATGTAATATTTTACAGCAGCCACAAATACATAATACCTAATGTTAAGAGGATAAGACTGGAGCCAGAATATGGGACCTGAGAATCCAAGCCCTGCCACTTACCAACTGTGTAACCTTGGGCAAGTTACTTCACTTCTCTGTGCCTCCGTTTCCTTCTCTATAAAAATGGGGATAATGGCTATACCTTACTCACAGGGCTAATGAATTTGTAACTGTGAAGCACTTGGAACCTAGTAAGCACCATATAAATATGAGATGTCATTATTCCTTCAGTAAACTCCCTACTGTTGTGTTGAATTGCCTTCTCGGAAATTGAGTTTGAGAGGGGTCTCCTGAACTATAATTCTTCAATAAAATGACTGTCCCTAATGCTGACAACCTTGGGCCCCTCAGGTGGCTAGTGCAGGAGAGTCCTCTGTGGGATCAAATTTCAGGTGCCCATACAATCACGGCTGGTAAACAGCCTGTGGGCCCCACTCTGGCAATAGACATAAAACGACCGAACGGCATCATGCATTGGCTCATAAACATGCCTACCCATAGGTTTGCTTTTATTGCTTCTCAAGCATGAATATATGTTCAAACGGAATGTGACGCTATTTGCTTTTTAATAAGTTCTCAACTTTAATTTTTGTAGAGTGTAGTTCAAACAACAGAGATTTACAATGAGGTTAGTTTAGGGTAGACTGTAGCCTTCTGCTGAAGACGTGCCTAAACTCCTACAGAAGGTTATGGCCGTGAGCAATTAATTCTCCAGAACCACACTGAGGGGCCTGCCAGAAACAGTCCCTGGAGAAGCCCTAGCAGGAGTTTACGCTAGGACGTCGCTGAGGATACGTCACTCAGAGCCCCCCCTTCCCTGTGCAAGAACTTTATTTCTTGCAAATGCTAGGAAAATGCTAGGAAATGCACTACTTCTCTGAGGGATTGCTAAGCAGATTTCTCCCTCTGCTCTGCCCACTAGGCTCAGGGCCCAATTTACTGGCTTCTTTGTCAACCATTACAGATATATAGGCCATCAAGGTCGGCAAATCTGAGCCTATTTTTTTCCCCCAAACTTGAATGCCTACTCTAAAAGATATTTTCCTTGGCTTGAATATTTACTTATATTTTACCATTTTATTTTCTTTCTCTCTTTACCCCACTCAAATGCTTCAACAATAAACTCCAAAGGCGACCCAATATTTTTATATTTACAGGCTCACGCTAGCGTAATATGGCTGAAAGACTCTATGTACTTTGGCCCCGTTCATGTGGCCCATACCTGAGGTGGCAGCACTGTGGAGAAAACACACTTCTCTCCTGTTCACTAGTCTGCCATTGACTGGAGTGACCTTGAGCAAGCCACTCAGTCTCTCTGACCTTCATCATACTGCCTCAGAGTTGTAATGCGTCTACATTATAATTCTGGAACACAGGATTGTTTTTTAACAGTGGGCGCTTGTCACCCTTATCTTGCAATGGCTACTGCTACTACCTGAAGACTGCCGTTTGGCTGACCACTCTTGTCCACACCTCACTGCCACGGTCTGCTGGCCTATTCGGTTGACAGGAAGGTTCAAGTGATTATGTAATCAAAGGCGGATTACATGTAAGTGTCCATCAACAGTTGAGAGGATAAAGATGTGACACATATATACAATGGAATATTACTCAGCCATAAAAATAAACGAAATTGAGTTATTTGTAGTGAGGTGGATGGACCTAGAGTCTGTCATAGAGAGTGAAGTCAGAAAGAGAAAAACAAATACCGTATGCTAACACATATATATGGAATCTAAAAAAAAAAAAAAAAAACTGTTCTGATGAACGTAGGGGCAGGACAGGAATAAAGACGCAGACATAGAGAATGGACTTGAGGACACGGGGAGGGGGAAGGGTAAGCTGGGACGAAGTGAGAGAATGGTATGGACATATATACACTACCAAACGTAAAATAGTTAGCTAGTGGGAAGCAGCCGCATAGCACAGGGAGACCAGCTCGGTGCTTTGTGACCACCTAGAGGGGTGGGACAGGGCGGGTGGGAGGGAGGGAGACGCAAGAGGGAAGAGACATGGGGATATATGTATATGTATAGCTGATTCACTTTGTTATACAGCAGCAACTAACACAACACTGCAAAGCAATTATACTCCAATAAAGATGTTAAAGAAAAGGCGCGGGGTGGGGGGGCAGTTACAGAGAAACTTCCACCCCCATCCCCTTCAGCAACTTTCTCCTGTCCTCACCAGCCCTTGCTGGCCCAGCACCCAGATTTCCATGGTTAGTGCTTTCTTGGGCACCAAGAGGTGTGCCATTCCGTTACTCCCTAGACTGTTACACGATTTCCTAGCTCAACGTCTAGAGGGGGAGAAAAGGCATGCAAGCCAATTTCATGTCAAGTGGTCTTTTTATACTGTCCTTTTCATATATGCACATGACACATGAAATTAAAATGTCTGAGGCATGAGTTAAATGTCTTGGGGTCAGGCATTAGTCCTGACATCAGAATTTAACGGAGAGGAAAAATGGTCATTCAGCAGAATTGAGACAAAAAAGAAATCAGCAAGCCAGGGGTAATTTCAAGCTGGACACGGAGACCACCACTGACTCTTGATGTTTGATGTTTATGTTTTATGACATACTATTTATGTTTTTCAACCCTTCCTCTGGGTGTCCTGGCTTTAGGAGATGAGCGAACTTGACTCCAGAGCCCAGGCTCTGTCCTCCAGGGGTGGCAAGAATGCCAACTCTGCTGATTCCTCTCCTTTTCTTTTGGTCCTACGATCGAGCCCCGGGTGCCGCCGGCCGCCAGGCACACGGTTCCTGCGCTCAGTGGCTCAGTCTAGCAGGGGGAGAAAGGCAAGCGAGGAAATTCCATTCCAGGTACATGTATATGTATAACTGAATCACTATGCTGTACACATGAAACTAACACAACATTGTAAATCGACTAGACTCCAAAAAAGTTTTACGTCAGCACTAGTGACCTCCAGGGCTGGATAATTCTTTGTTGTGGGGCTGCCGCATACTGAAGAATGTCAAGCAGCATCCCTGCCCTTAGATACCAGTAGCACCCCTTAGATATCAGTAGCACCCCTTAGATACCATACCACCCCTTCGATACCAGTAGCAGCCCTCACCCTAGGTTGGGATCACCAAAAATGTTTCCAGACGTTGCCAAATCACTCCCCTGATTGAGATCCACTGGTTTATAACTTAGTGTTGGTTACCTCCAGCTAAAATGGAAGCTCCAGGAGGGCAGGAATCTCGGCCTATTTATTCACTGTTGATTCCCAAGTCCCCGGAACAACAACAGGCGTGGAGCATGTGAATGAAGGAATATTTATTTAAACACACGCACACACAACAAACAAACATTTCAGATTCTTCCATTAGGAAGTGATCAGTATTTAATTTCACCTCACTTTTTATGGATTTTCATCAAAATAAAATAATGGTAATGATAGAAATTTTCAATTTCAGGAAGGAACATTTTTCTCTGTACCTTACACAAATATTTTTCTGAAAGGCGTTTTAGAATTGATCTATTTCTTGAAAGAATACACCGTATTTGTATATTATAAAAAATGACATGACACTTTTTCACACATTTCCTTTTCTCTGTCTCCCAGCAGAAAAACTTTATGATGAGTATCGACCTTAGAAGGTAATTGCCTCAAGGGTATTACTGCTGATGCCATTTTAAGAATGAAGGGCAGTGCTACTGAAGCAGACCAACACTCACAGGCAAGGGGGAGAAGAGGAAGAAATGAATCCCGAATGGACTTGTCCGTCACAGCCATCAGCTTCGACCGGAGTTTAATTTATCTCAGAGAGTGGGTGGGCCTGCCTGAAGGGTGTCATGTGATAAAAGACAGTAGAGAGACAGTTCTCAAGGAGGGAGGGGGTGGGATCTTGTATTCACCCTACCAACCACCACAAGGGAAAACGTGCCACTGTCTGGAGACATTTTTGATTTTCACAACTAAGGGGAGAGGCAGGAAATTGCTATTAGCATCTGATGGATAGAAGCCATGGATAATATGAACCATCCTGCAATGCACAGGACAGGCCCCCACAGCAGAGTTATTCAGCCCAAAATATCAGAGTGCCAAGGTTGAGACATCATGCAGCAGAGCACGATGTTGAACAGTGTGGGACCTAGTGCCTCTCTGGCTGAATCTGAATTGATCCATCACTGTCTAGTTATTCAGCAAACCTATTTCCCTTTTCCTCCTGGGCACACAGGTATTTATGTTAGCATCCCTCGAGTTAGGGGTCGCTACCTGATGAGCTCTGGCCCATGAAATGTGGGCAAAAGTGCTGTACCCCACTTCTAAAACTGGCCCATAAAACTTCCTACAAAATCACTCATCTCTCTTTTCCCCCCCTTCAGTAAACCAGATGGAAGGGATTTAGGGGATGGCAGAGTCACCAGACAGAAGTAGCCTGGGTACCCGAATGTCGGTATGGAGAAGGGACAATGCACCTCCCTCCATGTGGTGACCCGCACTAGACCATGATGTGAACAACAGACAGACTTCTACAGAGTTGAACCACTGATACTTGGCGGTTGTTCAGGCAGGTGGACTAGTCTAGCTGTGTAACCTACTGCAGGTTCCTTAACCTCTTTGTGCCTTGATTTCTTCCTCTGTTGAATGGTGATAATAATACCTCCTCTCCCATCAGGTTGCTGTGAGGATTAAAGTCTTTAAAATAGCATCTGGCATCTAATAAAGTTTTCCCATCTGTAGGACCACCTTCGGTGACACCATATAAAGTGACCGACGGCACTACACGTTGATTTATATAAAGATGTGTACCCACAGGTTTGCTTTTATTGCTTCCCAACACGGGTATTTGTTTGAACTAACTAGAAACTAGAAAGCTAGGCTATTTGTGTTTTGAGTCTCAAGTTTGAATTCTTTTGTACAATGCAGTTCAAAAATTATGATTATCCCATGTTATCTTTATTACTTTGATCCTTACTTCATTTAATAGACAAATATGAAGCATCTACTGTACGCTAAGCATTGTGTTAAGTATTGGAGATATAATTGTGAGCAGAAACAGACATGGCCTATGCCTCCATGGAGTTCAAAGTTTACCTGGAGAGTTAGGCATGAATCATATAACACCCAAATAATTATAAAATCTAATATATGAAAAATGTTACATGGGAAACACTCTGCTAAAGCAAAGAGACCTGGTCTTTGGAAGGATGGGAGGAAGGCTTCCCAGGGAAGTCTCTGGAGCTGAGTTTTGAAGGATGAATAAGAATAAACTTGGGGAAGGGGGGAAGGAACGGGAAGAGAATGCTAGGAAAGGAAACATCATGTGCAAATGTCCTGAGGCAGAGTACATCCAAAGAACTGAGGGAGGCTGTATGTGTCGGGATCATAAGAAGTGAGGGGTGGAAGGCAGTGAAGGCAGATAAGGCTGGAGAGGAGTTGGCAGCATGGCCAGGTCATTCAAGGCCTTGTAGGTCATTCTCAATAATTTTCATATCTGTTCTAAGGTTTTTAAACTGGGTGAAGTGACATGATTAGTCGTGCATCTTTCTTTTTTTTCTTTTCTTTTGCAGTACGTGGGCCTCTCACTGTTGTGGCCTCTCCCGCTGCAGAGCACAGGCTCTGGACGCGCAGGCTCAGTGGCCATGGCTCATGGGCCCAGCTGCTCCACGGCATGTGGGATCCTCCCGGACCGGGACACGAACCTGCGTCCCCTGCATCGGCAGGCGGACTCTCAACCACTGCGCCACCAGGGAAGCCCAGTCGTGCATCTTTAAAACCTCATTCTGTACTCACTTAAGAGAATGGAATGGAGGTAGGCAAGGGTAGAGCCAGGGAACCTGTTATATTATTTCTGGGTTTTAGAGGTGAGAGCATGGTGGCAGAGATGGCTGGATTAAAGAGACACTTAGCACATAAAATCATCAGCCTTTGGAGATGTATTAGATGTGGGAAGCGGAGGTGAGGGAGGTGTCTAGAATAGCTTTCAGGCCTTGGTTTCAGCAACTGGACAAAAATTAGTGCCATTACGGGACAGGGGCTAATGAAGGTGGACCACGTTTGAGGAGAAAATGTCGAGTTTGGTTTGAGATGAGTATGCAGTGAACTAACTTCACATCATCTTTATTCTTTGCTCATAATATGATTCTCCTATTTTCATTTCTATGTATTTTCTCATTTAACAAATCGTTATTAACTACCAACTATGGGACTCATAGTGGTGATGCAGTCTTTCAAGGAGCTTATGGTCTAGGAGAAAGCTATGAAAATGGGTGATACTGTTAAGAGCTACGACAGGAAAAAAATTATTACTTAGACATAGAAGAGTGCCCCACACCCAGAATCGGGGGTGAAGGTTGGAAATTATGGGAGGTTTTCTGGAGGAAACGTCTCTGATGCAACGTGCAAGAAGGGAGCCTAAGGGAAAGGGTATTCCAGGCAAGGGAAGAGCATGTGTAGACAGGAGACAAGAGTGCACAGAGAGTTAATGAGGTCAAAGCAGCTCAGCGCGGCCAAAGCCCACAGAAGCAGGAGCCAGTGGGCCAAGCTAGGATTCTGGGTTTTATCCTGAGAGCAGAGTATTCTTAAGGCTCTTTTCCATTTTGGTCATTATTTGTTAAATTTCCAATTGTCTTCTCTTTCTCCTACATTCATGTACACACACCCCTAAATTTCTATTATCCTTTTTTATTCCTAGATTAACACAATATCAAACACTCTGCAAAACTGAGAAGTCACATGAGATTTCTGACTGCATTTGGAAAACCAAGAGATCATGTTATAAGTCCCAGAGCTCATTAACCAGTTACTTCTGATTACTTTAAACCCACTAAAATCACTCTAGAACCATCCTAGGGAAACCTTTTTCTAATTGTACCAAACAACTGTTTCCAACTTGACAGCCAGTGTTCTTCACGTCTTACTTTTATACTATCATTAAAGAGATGTTGTCCACGTGGCATGACAATTTTCAAAGAGAAAGAAATCCCCCCGCCCATAACATTCGAGACACTTGTTCAATTTTTCACCTCCCAATGGCACAACAGAAGTGCCTACACTATTCTCTTGGTCCCACTGAGGTCTGGTTCTTAGGTTTGCTTTGTTCCAACTGTCCCTCTGCTTTTTCCTCCTTAGTTCTCCTACCTTGAAAGCTCATTTTCCACGGATCACTCTCTGTTTTCAAACAATAATGCCAGGCTTTCTCACACCCTACACCCCATCACAGAAAACTACTTGTGGTTTTTCAAGCACCCCATT